>NC_134646.1:61307830-61610860 GCF_030463565.1 Pelecanus crispus | reverse complement strand
TTGCCTGACTTCTTAACCC
Organism: Pelecanus crispus; assembly: GCF_030463565.1. Taxonomy (NCBI): domain Eukaryota; kingdom Metazoa; phylum Chordata; class Aves; order Pelecaniformes; family Pelecanidae; genus Pelecanus; species Pelecanus crispus. The sequence continues at coordinate 61,610,841 of NC_134646.1, read as the reverse complement.
AGGAGAGCAGATGTGACTGGTAAACGCTGCATTTAAAAAGCCATGTGTAAACAGCTGAATGGTGAGGATGGCAGTAATGCATTATATTTGAGCTGCCTCCCTATTAGCTTCCTATAAAAATAAAACAAGCCCTTCTTTTCTACGTGAAGTGTTGCAGTTTCTAGTCAAAGATGAATCTTGTTATCTTGGTTTTGGTATTTGAGGTTGGTTAGACTAAGTGCTTCTGAAAGAATGTTTTTAAAACTTAGGCTTTTAGGTGGGTTTGTCACTTCTATTGTTTTTTACCTTGTGTGTGTGGTTTCTCTTAGTGGGTTGCCTTTTTTCCTTCTTGTTTTTGGAAAGCCTTGTTTAATACTGAGATTGATTGAACAAGAAACTATTAATCAATTAAACTTTTTTCTAGTCAATTACAAATGAAATTTCCTAAAAAATAAGGTTTAAGGCAACATTTTAAAGTATTCCAACAGTGAGTTATTAATGTCGTCCCACAGGTCCCAGCAAATTCTCTGTATACATTGTAGCTTCTTCTGGAGCTAATGAAATTTTCTGTTTATATCACTACCAGTCAAATACTGTCTGTTTTAATTACTATCGCAGTCAATCACCAGCTTTTAATTTACAAACTTTCTTTAGTGTGGTCCCTGGTAGCAAGATACTGTGATACTTTCTTCATAATCTTTTGTACTTTGTTTCGTGTGTCATCTTTGCACATGAGAGTTTTGTGTGATGCATTTGTTGACCCTTTTGGAGTGTAGGGATACTCTGCATCTTAGGATTGAAGTACTGCCATGTGAAGCCAAAGAGCTGAGTATAAATGAATGGATCTGCTGTATAAATTCCATCTCACTCCATTGTTGCTATTGGCCTTGTTCGTTCTTGTGTAGTGTAAGTGGTGGGAGCATCAGAGCAGTGCTTTTGAGGTACATATGGGTGCAGTAGTACATTTGTGCAACATTTCCATCTGCTAAGTCCGAGTATGAACTTCAAATGGAAAATAACCTGTGTGTTGATAAAATATAATAATAGTTATCGAGTCAACTTGCCCAATCCTGAACCTTAAAGAGTAGAAGTGCGGTAGGCTTGTAGAAGTACCATGTATGGAGGTAGAATTTTATATGGAAGCTTGTGGGAAGGGAGCAACATATTTGAAAGGAGTACAGGTCAAACGTGGAATAGAAGTCAACAAAAGCTGATGAGGTTGGCAGATGAACAGGGAAGCAATCTTTCAATGTGTGCTGAAGTATTCAGAACCTGCTAAAGTGCACTTACTAATCTCATAAAGGTTTTGAAGGCTGCACATTACTTGGATTTTAACACATGGCAGTTTGATTCAGTGGAACGTGAGCTCCCAGTTATGTTCGGTTGAATTGCTCTACTACTTATCTTTGCTTTCTCTACTGTCCTCCAGACTGATTGTGCGTATAATGAAATACTCAGTTTTCCTGTTACAGTATTTATTCTCTTGTCTGTTCTGGATCTGGAAGCCAGATGGCATGTATGTTGATCACCTTGTATATTCATAGACATGGGTTAGTGCTGACTTACCAAATGTCTGGTTTTTTACTTTGCTTTGAGGGATTGTCTGCACATTCCACCTCCCCCGCCTCCTCTACCAGCCAAACAGCTGATGCAACTCTGCAAACTTTAGACAAGCCACCTGAGCAGTTAAACAGGTTCATTTTGGTTTCTATACATCCTGCTACATGCCAGCATGGAGATGGGAGGGAAGGCAGGTTCTGAAAATGTTGCACTTTATCAGAGTAGACTTTAGACTTTTCTGTTACATGTCCACAAGTGATAAGAAGAAAGAGAGGATAGAAAAGGAGCTGCCATTTGGAAGGCAAAATCAAGCTTAGGACTCTTGCACAGAAGAATTAGAGGTAGGGTTGATAATCATAATTGTTTAGCCTAAAGAATTTTGTAACCTTTCTGTTTTCTTTTATAGCCTTAAGCATTGTGAGTTAAACTTCTTTTAGTGAATAGTGATCTTAACAGGTTAGTCAGTAATAGACAAGAAATGTTCAGCCTAAATGGAAGCAGGACAATGGATTTGAGTAATTAATGCTTTGCAGTTGTTCAAGTGTTGCCACAGTAAGTTCGCTCACTGGGGAACGAAAAGTGAGTAACATCTCCAATAAAGTAGAAGGTGATATTTTATTAAGTTGGTACTTGAAGACCAATCCACAAAATTTGCACTGAGAAAGTAGAATGTGCATGTTAAAACCAGGAAGATTTTAGGTCTTGGATATGTGCTTTCTTGCTTTAGGAATACAATGTGTTTAATCCATTTCCTTGCATGTGTTTTGGCAGCCTGGTTGTTTTTTTTTTTTTTTGCACATGGGTAATCATAAACTGTCTCTGTAGATAATCTGATATTTTGTAACACATACATGCAGATATACATACATAAAACCAGAATACATATCTGACTCTAAAGGAGATCCATAAACCATGGAGAGGATGTTTAGGGTGAGAAGAGATTTGTTTCCCCCAAGATGTACATGCGTTCTATATTGGATGCCATAAGAATGTAATAAGAAGTGAATAGACTACAAATAACGTACAATGGATAAGGGTGTACCTATCTGGATCCTGGATCACTTTTACTTTTTGCATTAATGTTTGATGACCATTTTCATTAATTCCTCTTTCTTACGGTGATGTTACTTTGTGCATGTAACACAGCCTTAGAGAAAATGAAAACCTTTCCTTCAAGATGGTATTTTTTTAAAGTTTATTATTTTATTCAAACAAATTAAGGCAGTTCTACCAGCATTATCCTTAAAAGCATTTCTCTTATAATGTTCTTTAATTGCACTAAGAAAAAACGGCATGAAAGTTACTATATGTACAGAACATTGTTGACAGTATAGTGTGTGCATCAAAAACAACAATCAAATCAAAATAATCTTCCTTTAATTGTCAACACAAGTTGAAGATTAGCAAGTGTGTGTTCCTTCTCTACCTGATGACATTTACCTAAACCTCTTTTATAATTGCAGATCTTAGCCTACAGAAGTCTTTCCGTTTACCTGTAAAGAAAAAAATTAAATGAATGTTTCCCAGTTTCTTTTAAGGGATATAATATAATTTTTCCATTACATTGATATTTTTCATAACCAGCTGTATTTTTTTATGCTGCTGTCAGTACTTCCTACTTCTCTTTGCCACGAATGGTGATTGCCATTGAAGTCTTAAATATTTGTCCTTTGCCTAATTCACATTCCCGTGAAGTTCATTGTTCTCTGAAATGCTGTAGATACCCAAAGTGTGGGTATCCATACTTATATCCAGAGTTCAAGTTTGTAAATGTTTAATTTGTGCCACTAGCTGAAAATGTTGCATTTATTTTTATATGTATATTTTAGCCTTTGAATACAACTGTGGTAACAGACAAATAAATGTTGTATAAGGAAACAGGTGGGTCTGGACCCACCCTATTTGTCTCTGACTCTTTGAGAGGAAAAGATTGACAGTGGCAAAACTTAACAAAAGCAGAAACTGACAGCTGTGAACATTTTCATTCTTATTTAGTCATCTGAGCTTAGTTGTATGAGTGCCTTCCAACAAACAAGAAAAGAATAGCTGCATATGAACCATGGCAGTTGATACATGGTAGCTTTCTGAGCAGATTCTGAAGGGCTGAAAACCTTCCTATTTTGTTAGTTTGTAGAGATGAGATAATTTGTGTGTGCATGTTTAAAAATCTTTATCACTATGCTAGCCAATGATAAAGAAATGGACCACTGTGCTACCATGCAGAATAATAGTTTTAGGAGTGTCCCTTTTCCAGGAGCTGTTTGAAATAGCATGCACAGATGTACTTGTCCTTGGCTGGAGAGTCCAGGGAATGGTTTTTGTTGCACTGATTTTAAAGCATTTTCTTGCATGCATAACTGGCCAGCTTGTCCTCAGGGAGACATTTCACAGCCATTGTGTCTGGGTGAAGGAGAAGTGCTGTTGCGATGGCTTTCCATTTGGGATTTGCTAGGAAGAGATGGGTGGTTTTGACCATTCATTCTAAAGGTGGTGAATTGAGTAATTTTTCTAGATACAGGTTATATCAAAGAATATTGAGCCTTCAGAGAAGCTGTATAAAACAATAAAAGTAAGTGGTGCTGCAGGAGGCATTAAGAAAACAAAGTATAAGAACTTAAGCTTCTTATGTTGAGAACTTGATTTAAAACAATGTTGGTTACCCTTTCTCTAAAAAGAAAAGTTTTTTCAATTTGCCTCAGATTTATTTAATGTTCACTTTCTTTTGTAGTGTTTTCAGTCTTCTTAGAATTACCTTGCATGCTTGACAAAAAGATACATTTTGTGATAGACCAGCTGAAGCCAAAAGAAAAAGTCCAGAAGGTTATGACATGGCTAAAAATTAAGTGAGAGCAAACATGGCTTAGGTGCCTGTCTTCCTTTCTGCATGTTTACTGTAAGAACTGGTAATCATCCTATTGTATGACCTTAGGTGGTGGTGTGTTTGTGCAGCTAAGGGTGTGTGTTTTCTTTGTTAAACACAGTTTAGAGATTATTCTTTAAATTATATGGGTACTATATTTAATTTGATCTGCTACAGGTTTCAGCTGTAGGTTGTATTTTTGCAATTTCTCAAACTTGCCTTTTCCTTTTTAGTTCTGTCCTTGTAAAGCTGTTATTAGCAAGCCATGGTCTTGGTGTATAGTACAATGTTTTTATCAGGTTATAGAAAAAAAGTGTTCCAGGCATTGGCCCGTATGATTCTTATTCAGAAGCAGCTTGTAAATCTGCTTGAAACTGTCATTTGGGAACCCTTGCTTGGTATTGCTACCTCCTATATATATATATATGTATATGTATATGTGTGTGTGTATATATGTAGATATGTATGTATATATATATGCAATCTTTGAAAATGTGTCCCTTCATCCACCTATTCATGAAATCGAAGTAGTTCACAACAGCTTCTGTCTTTTAAAGATTACTCTGAATTGGGAGAACTTCCACCGAGATCCCCATTGGAACCAGTGTGTGAAGATGGCCCCTTTGGGCCAGTGAAAGAAGAAAGGAAACGGACACCCCGTGAGCTTCGCGAGTTGTGGAAGAAAGCCATTATTCAGCAGATCCTGCTCCTCAGAATGGAGAAAGAAAACCAAAAGTTACAAGGTTGGTGAAGTTCTTTATTACATCCTACTGCAATGCAGGTTCACTTTTTGGTCTGCTCTGGGGCCTTGGCAGTGGATTGGACCAAGTCTTAATGAAGCATTTTAGGAACATACAGGTAAATCAGTTTAGCAGCATCTCCATCAGCTCTCATTAGTGTAGGTTACAATTTACGCTTACTTTTTTTTTAAACACTTCATCTCATTATTTGTTTACTTGATCTTAATTGGTACTCTTTTAGTTTTACCATGGCTGGGGTTTTTTTAGTCTGGTGTCTAGAAGCTCTGACAAGGAATTCAGCACAATCACTACCGTGAACTGAATTCTTTTCTACATTCGCATCCATAGGTCATTGTCATAAGAATTGGTCATTGCAACGTTCTGTTTAGCCAGTCTTGAAGTTGAATTGAAGTTCTTAAGGAGCCAGTTGTGGACTTCTGTGGTGCCTGCCTGGGTACACACACTATGCAAGCAAGGTCTGTATGGAGTAGCAATGACTTAGATCAGTCAGAAGGGTGATGAGACGGAGCTTGAGAAACTGGAATTTGCAGTTGTTCTTAACCGATATTTTTCTGTGGCTGAATGTGTAGCTGCAACAAATCCGTTGTGGTGGCAATTTTTGCACATAAAATGCAGCTGATTAAGAACACACATTTTATTGTAGCAGCTGCATACAGAATTACAAGTGATTGCCCTTGAGAGCTGCTCCTTTGAAGATATGAATGATGAGGACAGAAATGTTTATCTGGCTGATTTTCAATGTTCAGGAAGGGAGTAGGCACCTGGATCCTCAAGGGGTGAGGTACCTGGCATGAAAATGGCAATAATTCTTTGCCTTTGTGTAAACTTGAGGAGGGATTGTCCTTTAACAAGTTTAATCAGATGCTCCAATTTTGTCTGCCCAAAAGAAACAACTGCAAAACCATCCCAAATTCACTAAGATAAGCATGTCTGAAGCTAGTTAGTGAATGAATGAGAGGGGTGTTGGCATGACTGAAGACCCAAGCTGTGCAGCATGCACCGTGAAGTAAGGGAGTTGTCCTAGGTAGCTGCTGCATGAAGAGCTCAGATGGTGAGTCAGTACTTGAAAAAACAGGTGACTATGCTGCAGTGAGCGCAGCTTTGTAGTGTAATGCTGTATGTTCTGGTGCTTTTTTCTCTGGGAAGTAAAAATAAATATTTTACATGTGGTAATAATTCTCAGTTCAATACTGAACAAAATATTAAAATGACATGTACAGTATGTTGCATCTTTACTGATAATGCTTAAGTGTGATATGGGGAATTGGGTAGTGTCACTATCTAAAATAAGCTTCTTGATAAAGGCATATTCTCTTCTCAGTCCTTGCATGTCACTTCACTCCCACCATCACATTTTTGCATGTGGCATTAGAAGGCTGAATAAAGCAGGAAAGTCTGAAAAGACTGAAAAGTTGCCAAGCACCAGAAAACACTTGTTTGCAAAAGGCGGAACATTGAAAGATTTCTCTGAGTTTGTTTTCATATAAGCTGAAACTTAAATGCCATTTTTAAGTTATCTTCATACAATACCACCTGTGTTTTTAAGTTCTTTCTAATATCTAATACATAAGTATGTTGTATTTGACCTGAAGAAAATGTGAAGAAGTTGACAGTTTAGATACACAGAATCACTTTCATTGTGGACACACAGCTCCAGTAAAACCATCAGAGCTTGTAATTACATGGTTCTATGGCTAAACACTGAATATAATCTACAGGGAAAAATCAAAAGCAACAAGAAACCAGGAATAAAAAACCCCTAAGGAGTAAAATCAAGCTACAGCTGCCTGCATCAGGGTGGGTAAAGCATGCCAAAAGTAATGTTTTAAAATGAAATATACTACTTTGAAGTGAAAAGTCAAAAACTAAATTAGAAAATGTCAAAATTAAATACTATGAGGTCCAGATCTTGCAAACAGTTAGGTAACATCGTAACTCACATAAATAACCTCACTGAATGAAATCATTCACATGTGAAAGCAACTACAGGATAAAGAGGTAAGGTGGACACTTCCCAAATATAAACAGTTCTTTTCTTTTTCCATTTTTAAAATCTAGAATCTTGCTTTAGCCAGTGGGAGTACAGGACAAGCTAACCCTTTGCAACTCTCAGAATTTGATAATCTAAAAAAACCTTAATTGCAGATATAGATCTTGGAACAAGATGAGCTTAGCATGTTGGCTTACTTTAGTGTCATTATGGGCCGTATAGATTTTTAACTGTTTAGTAAATTTATATAAACAAGTTGAACATACAAACAATGGAGAGTTAAACTAACAAAAGATAACATCCTTTTAACATAGATTGTCTCAAGACTGTAAGGCACAGGAGTATGATTTTGTGGGTTCATACTGTGAAATCATCAAAAGTAGCAGTAGACTTATGATGTATGGGAGAATGTCCTCAAAATGAGACTATCTTGTTAGCATTACAGTAATGCATCATCACAACAATGAAGTACTGTGAATACATCATGGCAACTTAATTAAAAATTGTGGTCACTTCATGATACGCTATTTCATAAACATGATTCCAAATCATGTTATTTGTAATTTGCTTGATGGGTGTTATTGAGGAGAAGTATTTGTAAATTTTTGTTTAATACTATAGAACCTTTTCAGTCCTTTATGTCTTTTGAACCTGTGCTCTGCTCATTTTTGCAAGTAGAGCAAAAATGCTGACCATATCCCAGGACTCTTGTCCTGGAACTAGGTGCATTGAGCCCTCAGTCACATTACAGCCCAGTTAAAAAATTGAAATACCCATTTTATTAAATTCTCCATAGACTTACCACAGACTATGTCACTCCTTAGTGCTCTCTTTGTAGCTTTGTCTCGGTTTCCTTACAGCATTTTCTTTCAGCATTTCATGCCTTTTAGGAATAAATATCCGACATCTTTCTATCTCATCTGCACTGCACCTTTTTTCTCCATCTAAGCTGAAAGACCTCTTCTTTTTTTTTTTTTTTTCAGTCTCGTGACCTGCACAAATTCATCCACTGTCCCAAAAGGTGCTTTATTACTTAGTTTATGTGAATGCCATTAATAAACCCTTTTTTCCAGGTACATTCTAGTACTAAAAAGCCCCCACAGAAACAAAACTTGAAAGCTTTGCCAGGAGTCCCTTTGAAATTCTCACTCCACTTCTAAACTTTGCAGTTAACACTCCGCTACTGAATTAATTTTCATTTTTGCCGTGGTTCTTCAATGCTTTGCTAGGAATTGATTATTTAATCCCTTATAGATAACACATGAAGTTACAGTGCAATATTCTTATAAATTGAAATCTGAGAAAATCACCAATACTACAATGCATCTCTGCTCCAGGAGCTCTGATGATCTAAAATGCCTATTTAAGACACAGTTTTGCATTGACCGTTGTTCTGATTTCTTCAGTGGAGACTTTGAATGCCTCGTGTATATATACTGTGTATAGTCCTATTTGTGTTCAAGATTCTGACATTTTTCTATACTTGAACTTTCCTTTTTATGTGGTCTATAAAAATGGGCATGTGAAGGATCACCTTTTAAGTACATTTTTTTACTTTGTCATTACTATTATGGAGCTGTATGCATAAGAAATACATGACTGTATTGGTTTTGTATTTTTATTTGGTGTAGGTCTTCTGCACTGTTGTGTTTTTTTTTTTTTTAAGAGCTGGGAAATTGAAAAATCCTGTTAGGAAAATCTTGCATTTATTTCATTAGTCATCATCTCTTATGTTTCATCAGATTTAAGAGTTGACTGTCTGTAAGGAACTTAATTTAACAGGCCAAACATGGTTAATATTGCATGTAATATTTAAAACAAACAAACAAAAAAACCCAAAAAACCCAAACCCCAACCAACCAAACAGAAAAAAAAAAAAACGAAACAAACCACCCCACAATCACAAAAATTTAGACCTGTAATCTTTCAGAAATAATAGAGAATTTTAGGTGGATTGCATGATGAAGTTCTGAGGTAAATTAATCCATTTTACAAATAGTAAGCAAAATTAACTGGTGCATTCATGATATTACTTCGTAGCTTCAGAAAACAATTTGCAGAACAGACGCCTGAAACTTGACTATGAAGAAATCACACCATGCTTAAAAGATGTAACTTTGATTTGGGAAAAAATGTTGAGTACCCCTGGAAGGTCAAAGGTTAAATTTGATGTGGAAAAAATACACTCTGCTGTTGGGCAAGGTAAGCACAGTTTGTTATTCTGAGTTGTTGAAATGCATGTAAATTGTATTAGAAAAGGAATAGGGTGACCTCTTAACCATTCCTTATAACCAGATTCTCACCAGAGCTGTTCCTCAGGCTGCTGACTAAACAAGTAACAATGTTCAGTATCTTCACGGTTATGTGTATGCAAGTAACAGTCCCTTTCAGCAGTAGCTGCAATTGTATTACTGGAGTTACAGTACTTGGTATTAATTTTTGAATAACATTTGTCCTTACAGGAGAGTTGTACAGTACCTCATCATCATGTATTACAACTGTTGCAATCTGATTTTATAAATTAAAAGTTATAATTAAAGAAAAAAGCCTGGATAATGCCAAAGAAATGACTGTGTAAATAAATAACTGAAGAAACTGTCTGCACTATTACCTGGAAGTTCTCTGTTAGAGCCTGGGTAGTATGTGTGTATACAAACAGTATATATGGATATCTCTGTAGAACTGCCTTTCTTCTGAGTTCAGCAATGCACTGTACCTGCAATCACCACTTAAAGTCTTCCTCACCACTGCAGGGCTGAGCAACCAGCCCTTCTCCCCATTGCATCAAAAGTAATATAACCTAACCTGGTTTTTAAATGTTCTAAGAAATCGGGTTATTACTCAGTGTTATTTGTGCCATGATTGGACCCAAAAGCCTTACACTGAGAGCTATATGTAGCCAATAGTGAAGATGGCTACTCCAAGGAGCTTTTTAGTTCTATGCAAACCTTTCCAACGTGTAAAGGAAGTGTCAAGAATTCACCACTAGCAGAAGTTTAACATTTTAAATGTTGAACTTGCCTATATGCAATTATTCAAGCAATTTAGAATAAATTGTCCATTTAAGATCACTAGGTAAGTCTAGATTTCTAACAAAATCAAATGCCCCAAGCACAAATCTCTGCAGAGTAAGGAAAGCTCATTATCACACGTTTCCTTCCATTCATGTAGGTAAAGGGTTCTGTCCAGTCAATGTTTAGGCATGAGAAAAACTTGGTTTCTGTTGATAGTCCAGTGATGCTGGCCTGTGTTAGAGTTCAAAATAAAACTTAAAAAAAACGTGGAGTGATGCAAAATAAGTAAGTAAATAAATAAAGCCCTGCTTAGCGGATTGCTAAGAAGCACATACAAATAGCCAGTACATGGGGAAATTATCCCTAGCTCCTGATGCTATTATGCTCTGCTCTCTAGAGCCCAGTTCTTAGAGTGATGTCAAATCTCATACATATGCAGAAATGAAAAATGCACTTAAATTGAGTTTAGCAAGTTCTAGTTTAGACCAAAACCATTAAAAATAACTTAAGTAAGGCAGGCAAACAGGTAAGAAATGCAGGTTTCAATAAGCATGGGGCTTAAATTAGGATAACAAATACATAGTGTTGACCTATAGTGTACACTGTAGTAGATGTTTAAATATAGTGCATCTTTCATTTAGGAAGTAGTAAACTAAATACTTTATTTTACATGTATGATGTAGCATACAGAGATAAACTTAATATTGAACTACTTCCTTAAAGGGAATTTTAATTCATTTGTAATTTTGCAGCTGTAAATGTGCACTCTTAAGCCAGTTCTACCCTATGTGACATACTCAACCTCACTGAAGCTAATGGTATTTTAGATGTGTATCTGAAGAGGAGAACCTGGCTCATTCAATGTCTGAAACAACACTTTCCCTCACTGTTTCACATTGGAGACTTTTTGATAATTGGGTTTAAGTTCCCTTAAGTAATTTACAGAAACGTTCTCTAAATACACTTCTGATGTGGATTCAAATATTATACATTTCTACTAGCATTTCATTTTCAAGCAGTTGTCTCTGGATTATGATGGTGTAGTAAAAATAAGTAGTGCAGAGATAAATTCATATCCTTTTGTGCTTATATGAGAGAAGGCAGTGAAATTGCTCTAATATGTTTTGTCATCTTTCTATGTAAGTTGTATGCTTGAGTCAATTTTGATTTCTTCTATTGTTGTTGTCATCACGTTACATACATACCAAAAGAAAAAAGCAGTCCAAAAAACTTTAAGCCACAAGTTACTTCAAACTATAGTATCTGGTTCCAGTACATCATGCATTAGACAGAATACTTTCCCAAAGAATAGAGTATTGATTTCTTGTGTAGATGATTTAATAGTGCCAGTCTTGTGCTGAATAAAGTATGCATGTAACAATAACCTTTCTGTTACTTTCAGAGCTTTGCTTATAGATAGAAATGAAGGCTACCATTACCTATGTGAAATAGTTAAGTAGCATCATCCCTTTTTATAGAGAAAGAAATTCAAGCTTCAAAACATTTCTATGTGTACCAGTCAGCAAACCAACAGCAAAACTAGAAATACAATACTTGCTTTCTGATTATCTGCTTTCTGTTGTAGTCTCTGGATCACATCTCATTTGTACTTGTTTATGCTTTCGGTATGTGTGCATCCTACCTTCCTAAAACTTACTCCTAACAACAGTGTCAGTGCTATATTAGTGAAAAATGTTAATTAGTTCTATTGCAGTGCTTTATTGTGCACTTTACATGGAAAAATGGGAGATGAGCATGTAACTTCTCAGAGACAAGTATTGCAATTTTGGCTGCCTTTTCTGGTACTTCTCAGACTGGATGTACGCGGTAACTTAGACTTAGGCAGCTCACCCTGTTTCTACCTTAAATCTCTCATGTTAAGATGCTGATGTCTTTTATTGGTTGAGGAAGCATAAGCACTGTAGTTTGATCTGCTTCTGTGGTCTACTGGAGATAGCAGATATGGATCTAGCAGATAGGGATCTGCTTGCATATGTAGCAGATGCGGATCTTCAGTTCCTCAATCCTGTTAGCTCAACTATGGCTGAACTCTCAGTATGAGTACAAATTACTGTTTCAATGACTTTCTTCTCTCAGGAGTACCACGTCACCACCGTGGAGAGATCTGGAAATTTCTAGCAGAGCAATACCATCTTAAACATCAGTTTCCAAGTAAACAACAACCAAAGGACACACCTTATAAAGAACTCCTAAAACAACTAACTTCCCAGCAACACGCAATACTTATTGACCTAGGTAGGTACAGTAGTCGTCTGAAATTAAAATAAGGGGTTTATGATCTCTGGAAGGGAATTAAATAAAAGAAGATAACACACGAAAAGCCTCTCACCATTTAATAATAGGTAGTCACTGCTAGAGTAAGATGATAACAAAACCCTGGAACATTTAATAAGACCAAAGCTTATTAAGCTCTGTAAGATGTGGATCAGTATTAAACACTATTGCTGTCTCTGGTGGCTGCTGCTCCCAGATGGTTTTGTTAAGGTCTGTGTCAGTACCAACGACCTCTCCACCTCAGAAGCTCCCACAAGTCAGTCATTCGTTTCATAGATCTCACAGAGGTACTTTTTGGCATCCTCTCCGTCTTCCCTCATGAAGGCTGTTCCCTTTTCTCTCCAGTCCTGTCCCCAAGCAGTGCATGGCTGCTCCTCAGCTGGGTTAAGTATTCTGTGGAATCTGTTGCAGTAATTAAAGCATTTCTAATGTGACAGTAATTATTCAAATATATGCGATTGTTGAGTCAGATGTTCACATGTCTAACCTTTACCCTGGCAAAAGTATTTGTGTTTGAATGTAAGCCATCTGATGCAAGTTTGTAACACCTCACTGGGATATGGCTGAATTGGAAATTTTTACAGATAATCTACAGATCATCCTCATGAATATACAGTTGTGGATATTTTTTTAACAGCTTGTTTTCCCCTCCCTTGGATATTTTAATTCAGTTTATTGCCTGAGAAACCAGGAGCTGGTGTTTTTCCAAGAGGATCCCAGCTCTTTTGTGTGGGATAATCCCACAGTGAACTCAGTGTTCATTATGCTCTTTCCTAATAAAGGAAAAAAATTAATAATGTCTTCCAGAGCATGATAGAACTTACAACAGACTTGTGTTGTGGGCTTTGTGGGTTGGGTCTGAGGAGTTGTGTGGGGCAATTTAAGAGGTCCATAATTACTAAGTTTGATTAAATGAATTTGCCATTAAAAACTCCATCGGGGGACGTCATGTACTGCAAGTAACCAAATGTCACATGATAAAATGATAAAAATTCATGGGAAAATCTGTACTTGTGTCCTGGTTTCAGCTGGGACAGAGTTAATTTTCTTCCTAGTAGCTGGCATAGTGCTGTGTTTTGGATTTAGTATGAGAAGAATGCTGATAACACACTGGTGTTTTAGTTGTTGCTAAGAGGTGCTTATCCTAGTCAAGGACTTTTTCAGCTTCCCATGCTCTGCAACGTGCACAAGAAGCTGGGAGGGGGTACAGCCAAGACAGCTGATCCAAATGGGCCAGAGAGCTATTCCATACCATATGATGTCATGCTCAGTATACAAACTGGGGGGAGTTGGCCAGGGAGCAGTGGTCGCTGCTCGGGGACTGGCTGGGCATTGATTGGTGGGTGGTGAGCAGTTGCATCACTTGGTTTTCCTGGGTTTTGTTTCTCTCTCTCCCTTATTGTTCTCCTTTTCACTACAATTTTTTTTTCCTGTTTCAATTAAACTGTTCTTATCTGAACCCATGAGTTTTCTTACTTCTGCTCTTCTGATTCTCTTTCCCATCCCACAGGGCGGGGCAGGGGGGGAGAGTGAGCGAGCAGCTATGTGGTGCTTGGTTACCGACTGGGGCTAAACCAAGACAACTTGGTTTGATCTGAATGATTAATACCTATTGTATTATTTCCACTTAACGTCTTTTCTGTAAAGAAGTAGTACAGAGTTGTCCCATCATACTTTTGCTCTTTGTAACTACTCAAACAGTATCTGAGTATTTTTCATTGCAAATGAAAGTCTATACTCCCTTTATTCCACATGGAAGAATTGCCTGATGTGGGATCACCTATACCCAGAGCTGTCCAGGGGCACCTATTTCTTAATAACTCAGTGTGCAGACTACCTTCAGCAAGTACTGAACTGTAAGAAGATTCAAGTTTAGATGGTGACCTAAGCTTTATGTGGTAAATGAGAATATTTTCTCCTTTTTTGTAATACTTTGTAAAGTGAGTCAAAATATCAAGGCAGTGCACAGAAAATGAGAATCTGGTGGAACAGACATGCTTCTGCAGAAACTGGCATGAGCTGAAGTGGGGAGGGTGATGGTCAATGCTACCTGCACTTTCCCCTACTTGACAGGCCTGCCAGGTTTTGACTTGGTACTGGGAAAGTAACACTCCAAAGAGCCTTAATGCTAGCTGGGAATAGGCAGTTGCAATGTAGGTAAATTGTTTCCCTCCAGGCTTTGTCACACCAATTCTAGGAATCCCCCTGGATCGAACAGCACCAGAAGCAGTCTTTTGTTTTTGAGAGAGACATTTATGTGCAACCAGAGATCGATCGTTAGCAAGTACCTATCAGTCAAGTCAGCATACCTGGTGCTGATACCCCTGTCAATGAACGTTGGGATTCTGTCACACTGAGGTGCCTCAGTAAGGGGCGAATAGTTTTGTGCTGGGTTAGTGAATTGAACACCTTCAGCAGAGGGGAGAGGAGTGGGGCAACTCCTGGACAATAGGGAGCACAGTCAGTCTGAGTTTGGTTGGCTCACACAATAGACTGGGGCTTGCTGGCTCAGCGAGCTGTTCATATTTTCTGCCTGATTCTGCACACAAATACTTTCTCATCTTAGCCATGTGCTCTGCTTGTAGAAACAAATGACTGCATGTGTTGGCAAATTGGTAACTTCATGGTGGTTTTCGTGCAAAGTGTTGTTTTTGCCGGGGAGCTATTTGCTAGCCCATTAGCTGAAGGAAGGATTGGGCCCTGTTATTTCAGTAAGATGAAACTGGGAAGCTGAAGACTTCCTGGTTTCCTAGTGATTCACATTGCAATAGAGTAGTGCTGCACAATAACAGACAGCATAACTCGTTAGGCAGCTAGAAGGAATTTGCATGTTCTGACTTGTGTTCCTTCAGGCTACCAGAAGCATTTTCTCTTAAAATTTGAAGAATCCTTTGGAAAGCATGTACTTCTCCCTTAAGAGAAAAACCTAAGTTTTTGCAACATGTGGTTATAATATTTAAAAAAGCTTTCCCAAATTAAGGTAAAGAGGTCTTGCTACCACAGTATGAGCCAAAGCTGTTATAGTATTGCTCACACTTAGTTGAATCATTACATCTTCAGCTGTAAATAGTGCTTCCTGAGAATGAGGACAGCAGTGTGCATCTGGATGCAGAGGTAAGACACAGCAGCCACTTTCCTGGCCCAGTTTACATGTCACAGTGCTATTTCATTACCTGGACAAGAACAAAGCCACAATTCCCTGAAGGCTTTTTTGTGTATTTCCTTTTGTGGCCCCACCTGCACACACCGCAGTCACTGGGGATTTCAGGTTCTGAACACCAAAGTCATGTTCAGTAAATGATTTCTTCTCTCAGTAAGGTAGGGTAAACTGACTTCCAGATGCTATCAGTATAGAAAACCACTGTAGTCATCACAGAGTGTTTGCTGAACACAGTAGAAAATTATGTTTTGTTTTATTACCCTTCAACAATAAAGTAGTAGGTACTTACTTTCTCATTCTGGCACCCTTGACTATCACAGTTCATTTAGAGTCTCCTTTCAGCAGGGCGGGGAGTTGTTTGCTCCTAAGCAAAAGCTAAAATTCTTTGTTAAGTCATCACCAGGGCACTCAGAAACAAATCAGCTTGTGAGTTTAGCAGTTCTGCTCCTCCTCCATTTAATGTTTTTTAGAACTTCTTTGCGTTTTTATTCTTGCTCCGCTTGTAACTTTTCTTCCTGACATATTAAAGGAGCCTTGCTGTGCCAGTAAGGCAGTACAGGTCTGCCTTTAGACAATGCTTGTCATTCAGGTGGAGGATTCCTTTGCAAAGGAACACAAGCTCCTTCTCATTTGGAAGCTAGAAATATTTTTTCTATAACATTCAACTCTGTGACAGCCTGGCCAGGGGAGACCTGCTCAGGAACCGAATGCCAGTGTCCCGTGTGGCAGGCTAGAGCAGCTACCAGATGGCAGAAGGACTCTGCCCCCGGGCTTTGTCTTCTTGAAACAGGAGCTCTGATACTATCTGGCAGCACAGCAGCATTCCAGGAGCTAAAGGGTGGGGTAGTATTTAACAAGTGGGCAACCAAAAAACAAGCTCCACTTAATACTAAAACAAAAATAGTAGTCAAATTTCTTCCCCACTGAGGTACTTCACAGGAGAAATCTGATAGGGGGAGGGTTTTTTTCCTAGAAATGAAAATACTCCCTTTTGGAAAAGTTTTTGAAAAGAATCTGTAAAAGTGAAGCCTTTAATGCCTCTGTTCACAAAATCACAGAGTGGTTGAGGTCGAAGGGAGCTCTTGAGATCATCTAGTCCAACCCCCCTGCTCAAAGCAGGGTCATCTAAAGCAGGTTGCTCAGGAACATGTTCACTCAGGTTTTGAGTGTCCGCAGATGGACACTCTGCAACCTCTCTGGGCAGCCTGTGCTAGTGTCTGGCCACCCTTACAATAAAAAAAGGGTTAGGTCAGGTGGAATTTCC
Source organism: Pelecanus crispus (assembly GCF_030463565.1). Classification (NCBI taxonomy): domain Eukaryota; kingdom Metazoa; phylum Chordata; class Aves; order Pelecaniformes; family Pelecanidae; genus Pelecanus; species Pelecanus crispus. Next base: position 61,593,958 of record NC_134646.1, on the reverse strand, counting down.
TGTATTTCAGTTTGTGCCCATTGCCTCTTGTCCTGTCAGTGGGCACTACTGAGAAGAGCCTGGCTCCCTCTTCTTCATTCCCTCACATGAGGTATTTATACACACTGATGAGATCACACCTGAGCCTTCTCATCTCCAGGCTGAATGGTCCTAGCTCTCTTACCCTTTCCCAACTGTCCCTTCATCATCCTTGTTGCCTTTCACTGGACTTGCTCCACTAAGTTCATATTTTTCTTGTACTGGGGAGCCCAGCACTAGGGACCGTACTCTAGGTGTGGCCTCACCAGTGCTGAGTAGAGGGGAAAGATCACCTCCCTCGAGCTGCTGGCAATGCTTCTCCTGATGCAGCCCAAGATACCATTAGCCTTCTTTGCTGCAAGGGCGCATTGCTGGCTCATGTTCAACTTGGCAACTGCCAGGATCCCCAGGTCCTTTTCTGCAAAGCTGCTTTGCAGCTGGGTGGCCCCCAGCATATAGTGGTGCCTGGGGTTGTTCCTCCTCAGGTGCAGGATTTTTGCACTTCCCTTTGTTGAACTTTGTGAAGTTCCTGTCAGCCCATTTCTCCAGCCTGTCCAAGTCCCTCTGAATGGCAGCGCAACCTCTGGTGTATCTGCCACTCCTCCCTATCATCTGCAAACTTGCTGAGGGTGTGCTCTGCCCCATCATCCAGGTCGTTAATGACCCTCCCTCATCAGGGATCAGCTAGAACAAAGGCTACCGGCACCCTGTTATCAAGGGCAGCTGACAAGGATTGGTTAGAAGCTGCCAGAGCTACCCTTACCACAGCCTCAGCCTTACCTGCCAGCAACAGTACCCTCAGGTTCCCAGGAGTCCCCTGGTGATCCCAAAGTACCCAGATGCTCAAGAGCTCAAAGAAGCAAAGCCCAGGAACTGCTGCACAAAATGCTGTGTCTGTTGGCTGCCTCTGTTAGCTGCATTCTCATATAATCTGTATATAGCATATATCATAGCACATACATAGCTACACAATTCTTGATATTGTGAGGGCTGCAGAAAAAAAGACAAATTGAGTTTTTACTCACTGAGTAAATATTGTGGGTCAAACTGATTGTGTAGGTGACCTAGCTGGATTCGTTTGGTTTAAGGACTTGTGGGTCCCAGTTCTGTATGAAAGTTTACAGTTAAGCCAGGCTGGGGTGGAAGTCATCATCTTATTCTAGAACTGAAGGACTGGAAATGGCTCAGTTGTGCTCCTACAGCTCTACAATTAGTATAGTTTACCTTAGGCAGGGATTTACAGAGATGTGGGGAATAGATCCAAAGCCCATTGCTACCAAGAGAAAGTTTTGCTCTTGACAACTGACTGCCACTCTCCAAGCACTTGTCACTTGTGCTCATGGGACGCCTCCTGGAGCTGACACGGCTGAGCGGCAGGGCAGAACATCTAACCCCATGTAAAAGTGGATTTTTCTGCCAGGTTAGTGAACTGGATCAGCTCATGGAAGGGTCTGAGCTTCATGCTGCAGGAAAGGACGAAGGACCCATAAGACTGGGAGGGATCAAGGCAAGGAGGGAGGTGACAAGAGACACATTTACTGGAAGAAAAGACAAGAAGAAAAGAGAAAGGGAAGGGGCCCCAACCCAGAGAGCTTGGGTGTTCTAAGTCTGTGCCTGGATCCTAATAGTTGTGTAAAAGCTAATACTGTTTAATCAAGAAAAGAGGACTGGGTGAGTTGTCGAACCACTGAATCGAGTCTCCATTATAGGCAACCAGCCCCTATAAGCCCTTTAACAAACTGATCAAGGGCCAGTCTTAAGAACCAGTTACTCAGCTGTTCAAACAACAGACTGTCCCCATCCCCCCGACAATTTCTAAATTAATTTTGCAACTACTGTAACAAAACAGTAGTAGAGTATGAGAGTCAATTGTTTTGCATTGCTAACTTTCTTACAGTCTTCTGTGGGTTGACTCAGAATTTGCCTTTCAAAAGAATCTACCTTTTTGAAAGACTGTTTAATTTGATAACATGACAAGGGGTTTTTTTGCTTATTTTTTTAGCTTAAGTCATTAACTTCAGCTGTTTTCACAGGGCGCACGTTTCCAACACATCCGTACTTCTCAGCACAGCTGGGAGCTGGGCAGCTGTCACTCTACAATATTTTGAAGGCCTATTCGCTTCTGGACCAGGAAGTAGGATATTGCCAGGGCCTTAGTTTTGTAGCAGGAGTTTTACTGCTTCATATGAGTGAAGAAGATGCTTTTAAAATGCTAAAGTTTCTCATGTTTGACATGGGTCTGAGAAAACAATATCGTCCTGACATGACAATTTTACAGGTATGATTTCAATTTTTCTAGTAAAAGGATGCTAATATTAAATCATAGAATGCTTTGGGTTAGAAGGGACATTTAGAGGTCCTCTAGCCCAACCCCCCTATAATCGTAATAATGCAATATAGATAGCATTGTCAAAATCTGGACTTGAACTTAAAGTCAGTTCTCAGAAATGGAGAAGGATAATCTGGGAAAAGAATACATCATCTTAAATGCACTAGTTTCAAATAAAAAGGCTACCAGGGAAACTATGAAAACCATAAATAGGAAGAATTCTGTTACATGTTGTATGAGGTTCAAATGATGCTGCAAATGAGCCTGTCATAGGCTCACAGGTGACCCATCCTGGGTCTTTTAGGTGGCTTCTGAGTATTTCTTTTCTTCACACAATTCTGTCCAAACATGAACTGACAAAAGTCTTTCACTGTTTCTATGAGAGTGTGAAGCATGGACTTTGCTACTATGAGTGTTAAAACATGTTTATCTTTAGTCTCTTTGTTCTTATTCCCTCTAGATACAGATGTATCAACTGTCTCGACTTCTTCATGACTACCATCGAGACCTCTATAACCACCTAGAGGAACATGAGATTGGCCCCAGCCTCTATGCTGCTCCCTGGTTTCTCACCATGTTTGCCTCCCAGTTTCCCCTAGGATTTGTAGCCAGAGTGTTTGGTAATTCTGCATAAAACTTCTATCTGTTCTTTTTGAAGTCTTATATTTGGAATCCTGTTATTAGGAACAGCATTATTATCCAACCTGTTTCAGACACCCAGGAGAAATATTTTATTTACTGTTGAAGAACAGAAGAACAACAACAGGGGTCATCTTATGGAGCATGTAGTATTTACAGTAAAATGGAAAGAGAGAGGAGGAGAACATATGACAGTCCCAAACCGTCCTGTCTTTTCATCCTCATTGTTACCTTTTCCCACGCTGTAACCACTTGCAGGGAGAATGTAAAATTTGGTGCCATGAAGTCATGGTGTTATTACAATGGCACTTCAACACCAACAGTTAGTTAGTTGCAAGCTGAAGAGAGATGTAACAAAGGCATCATCTGAGAAATAAGTCCATTTACTCTATTACCATTGTCTCCAACAGTGTCAGTGGAAAATTATTTTGAGGGTTATGTTTTTAAAACACACACAGAGATGGTCCTTGCAGTTTAATCATGGATTTGCTCTGCAGAAACATATAGGGCTTTTAAACTAGTGTTTCTTATCCTTACTATTTTAGCCTGAGTGATAATCTCACTTTCCGAAAATGTTTGGAAGCTTAATGGGGTTTAGGCTCTAAAGTCACTTCCGTTACCTATTTTTAGAATCTACAGAAGTAAAGTTCTCTAATTAAATTCCAATTAAGAATTTACCTTGATGCTATCTTATGGATGTATATTTCATAGATTAATTGTTTGGTATTTGAGAAGATGCTTTATTTCCTTTTCATTTGTTTGTTTTTCAATTTCCTTATGTGGTATTGGATCATCCATGATGAGCACAGGGTGGACTGGGGCTTCCCCCCCCCCCCCCCCCGATTCCTTTCTTCTAATGAGAAGCTATTTTCATTTTCTTTAGTCAGTCTCACTTAAGAGATGTAATGAAGCAATTATTAGGGTATTAATATTGACAGTTTTCTGACTTAAAAAAATTATAGTCTCATCCACCACAATAACAAATAATGAATATAGATTCCAAGAAGAACCAACAAGAATCCTGTCCTGTTTCTGTTTAAGGACATGCCAAAAGTAGTGCTAGAAGAAATCACAGTGAAAAGGACAGTGTATAGCTAAGTAGAACTACATGTCCTGTGATTAGCATTTTAACTCCAGGGAAAACATCTTTCTTTTTCTTTATTTTTTTTCTTTTTATTTTTTTCTTTTTTTTTTCCCCTCCCCTGGCACAGTGCAAAGTAAGCTAACATACATCTGACAGTAATAATCTGTAGGAATTAAATGAAGTGCTGTATCTGAGGTCATGTACAGAGTTTATAATGAGTTCATCTTTCAATTATTCGTAATCATTCATAGTATTGTACATGATAAGAGTCTTTGAATTAGACAATTGGCTGCAATGAGGATAAAAGTGGCTTGTGTATCCAGTATATTTGGATTTCTGCCTTAATGCAGAGATTAGTATTTTATTTGTCATTGGAGGATTGTAGGGCTTTAGAAAGGAAAGATTTTACATTAGAATAGAAGGCATAGATACATGATCTTCACAGGACTGATTTTAGGTCAGGAACGGAAAAGCATGTGTGACTGAAACTGTCACCTCTTAAAAATCTCCAATGTTTTTAGAGAGAAAGTCTAGCATGACCAACACTTGCAGTTTTTACTGTTTCAAAGTATTTAGTAATTTCCTTAAAACCGTGTTTACTGGAACTATAAATCAAGAACATTGGACATTGTTTTATATTAGAAAATATAATCTCATCTTCACCCATGGTGAAGACTCTGAAACACAACTAACTATAAACCTAAAAAAGGCTAGAGCTGTCACTTTGCTAGCAGCCGTCGTTAGCAGCATGGCAAGCTAGGATCTGATCAGTTCTGACCCATGCGTTCACACACTTTTGCCGAACATACGTACATGTTCATCGCTCGCTTATTAGAACCCTTGGGATGAAAGAATATTGCCTTTTAATGTTGAAGTAACCCATCTATAGGTTACTAAGACTGTAAGATTGCACTGCCATTTTCTAACATGGTATCTCTGAACCCTTGGTATTTGAAGCCCCACTGATGTTTAATAATATAATTGTTACAGACCACTTCCTATAGATTTCCATAGAGTGCACTTTTTGCAAGCATCTTACAAGCAATATGTAAAAGAAGTAGGCTAAAAAGAGGTTAACCCAAAGACTGTTTTATGAGTCAAATAGCAAAACTCCTTTTAACTTTTTAATTATCTGTCCAAACTTTCAACACTTCTCCTGAGCAGGTTCTAATGAAAGTACAGCATTAACAAAGACGTGTTCTTTAATACCACTATTTACTTATTACTGGAGGAGACTTGGTAGAAATACTGTTTATTTTGTTTCAAGATTGTAGATAAAACTTAATTTTTTTAATCCTGTAGGCTGCCAGTTGTGCTGACATTAATTTAGTTACCTTCACTGTACTGTCGTTGGCTGGCAGCCCACTTAACGGGAAGCGTGGGGCGTGGATAACAAACAGGTCTTTGTTAAGTACTTGCTATTTTAAATGAGAGAGGGATTTCAGCCATATATTACCAGCTCAGCTCATACAGACATTCATTAACAATTTATAGGTCACCTTGAGTTAATCTACATGTCTTTATGGGGCAGGCGCTGAATCATAAATATGCATTATTTTCAGCCCTATTTTTTTTCACTTTGTGTTTCTTAGCTGTCCTTCAGCATTCCGTGTCCTAATACAGAGCTTTCCTGACTATTTTCCCATAGTTTTCAGTTTCAATAGAGAATTGAGGCAGATGCATGCTCTGTTACCACTTCTCAATCATTCCCGCCTTTGGACTTCACATTGAATCGGAGTTGAAAAATTTTACACCACTTTTAGGATAAATGGCAGCAAAGTACAAGATTTATGGTTAGTTATTACTTGTGCTTTTCTTTCTCAGAGAGAAAGAGAGAGAAGTGAAATGAGTTATGGCTTCAACGTTACAGGCAAAAGAGCACAAGGGGGAATTTCATTCTGATACAAATTAGGAAAGAGAGGTTGCTTTTACTAAGAAAGGCACTTAGACAGTGTTTTCATACGTTCTTTAGTACATCAGAGATACCTGTGGTTTTGCTGGTAGCTGTTTCCCTTACTGTGTGGTAGTTTTTTCCTCTCTCTCTTTATTATTCTTTCTTTCTTTTTTTTTTTTATCATTAAAACAAACTGGGTTTTTGGTGTCAGTGTGCTACTTCATAAGTGATTGTGACTTCATTCACAGCTTCGAATACAAAGGAGGGAAATAAAATATATAAAAATTTATTTATATAAAAATATATTTAGGAAATATGGAATAAAACCACAGTATTGTCTCTTCCTTTTCTGCCTCCATCAGTATTGTTTCGTATGTTAGACGCTTTTGCCTGCAGCGAGTCCCTCAATAAAACCAGGAGAAGATTCTGAGTTATAGTGGCAGAAAAGTCAAATGCAGGGCAGTGCTGTTTATACTGTGGACAGATGGGTTTGTGAAGATGGGTTTCTTGTCTGATGCTTTCATTGCAGTCTTCTAGTTCTTTCCTCTATAAAGACATAGGCGATTTGTGAAGTAAAAGAAAAGAAAGGAAGTTGCATTGAAAGGTCACTATATACTGTGGTTTCAGTGTGCTTGAACGTATGCCAGGTGCTGTCATTGCAGGGCCACCTGCAATATTAATGCTTAAGCTGTATTACTAAGATTTCAGGGTACTTATTAAGGTAGTTATTAGAATATTAGCATAAGTCATTGAACACATACTAAAAATAAGCACATGCACATGAAACTTGAGGCTGCTGGGAAGTGCACATTTAGCCTCATGTGCTCAATGGTGTATTAACAGATTTTGTAGCTTTCTCCACCACATGAGAAAAGAACAGAACTTCAGATCTTGGGTTGTGGCTTCAGGTGTAGTTTTTACCTGTTGTATTTGTATTGACTTTTAAATGGTATTGGGATTAGAATTCTATTCAAATTCAGATTCCCATGAACATCTCAAAAGAAAAAAGCCCACAAAATTATTACATGCACAAAAAGTGGCAACACTGACAAACTTGACTACCTGCTTTATTGTGTACTTAGCTTAACTTTGAATTGGATTTTTTGGATGAAAACTCACTAAACAGATTAATTGATTGTGTTAGTCAAGTGTGCTATTCACAGTAATAATCTTGATCCTACAAAACTTCTAAAGCTATAGCCAGAGGAACAAAAGCACATCTCTGGCATAGTATGTCTAGCCTCCAGATTGCTCCTATGAGAAGTTGTTGTCTTTGGACATTTTGCTGTTTTAATATTCTTGTCAAAAGATGTGCTTGGTTGATGTACTCTGTTTTTTCTTTGTTTTCACAGATATGCTCTTTCTTCAAGGATCAGAGGCTATATTTAAAGTGGCTTTAAGCCTTTTGGGAAGCCATAAGCCCTTGATTCTGCAGCATGAGAACCTAGAAACTATTGTTGATTTTATTAAAAGCACTCTCCCTAACTTGGGTTTGGTACAGATGGAAAAGACCATTAGTCAGGTATGAAATAATCTGAACATATGAGTAGTATGTAAAGGAATGCTCTTTTTAACAAGTTCTTGACAGAAAATCCACAAGAGTGTATTTTATTACTTCAAGCTGAGAATTCTGTTATTGTAGTTCTGAAGATACTGAAAACTTTTGGAAGCATATGACTTGTATAGCATCTCTGCATTCATACATCCATATGTTGGTTATGGTCAGTTTATGAAGCCTTCAATGAAAGTGAGTTTACTTTATTTTTTTAAGTGTGCAACACTTTGTTACTGGCAGCAATATTACAGCCCATACGCAGTGCATTCCACAAAAAAAGCAGCAAGGTGGGCTAAGAGTCTTCTGAGTTTTCCTGTCTCCAAAGAATCTTGCTCTCCTGTCTCATTTCAGAAGCAAAAATTGACTTACAAGAGCCTCACAAATGTTGACCTTACTTAATGAAATTAGAAGCCTCCTACGTTGACTTCGTCTATACTGGCTTTTATGGTGCTGGTTCAGTATGTTACAACAGTGCCTTTGTATTTCTGCCAGGAGTACGTGGGGCAGTGCAGTCGCTTGCAGTGAGCAGTGACTCTAGACAGCAAAAACTGGGAGTCCTTGATATATTTTTTTTAAATGGCAGACAAGGAAAATGATGCAATATTGCTAAGCTAGCAGAAGGCTCCAGACAATAACTATGGCATTTGAAAAAATCACAAATTATTGCAGTTAAGGCTGGCCTGTTTAGAAGCCCTTTACACTTGACATTGCAGCAGGCAAATAGAAGACTGGGTTTAGCCTGTTTTTCTGAAGGCCTTTTGTGGTTCAAAACATGGGGGGTGTACTGCAAACGCCTGCCACTCACCAAGGGCTGCAGGAGACCTGCAAAGCCTGTGGCTTGACAAAGAAAGCAGGCAGCAGCACAGTACACTGCAGAATGCTTGCGAGGGACTCCCTTCTGATCCCTGGCAGCAAAGCTTCCATGGGACATGCACTCGAATTAGGATCGGAAAAATTGCTTCTAGTGCTTATTATCAAAGGAGGGAGGGGAGAACAGAAAGCCTGTGCGAGGGGAAAGCAAGCAAGCAATTTCTAGGAGTCAAAGGGGATTGTATGTTATCTGCCAGGCTGAAAGCCTGGAGTGTGCAGCTCTGCAGAGACTTGCAGTGCTTGGGCAACCTGCAGAAAACCATGGCTTTGAGCAGAAGGAGGGAGAGATACTCTGTTTAGGCAGCTCTGAGTGCTCTACAGTTAAAGTGGGCAGGTAGAAGTGAGTTGAAGGGAGAGCAGTTCCCCGGCTTTGATTAGGGCTGCCTTTGAAGAGAGCAGCTTTTTAACCAGCCCTGCAGTCCATACACAGCTCCTGGGCTAATCCCCGTCCTCCTCACGCCTTCTGCAGCATGGCCTTTGGTTTACATGACCTAATGTGCCTTCAGTTAGCTAGTTTTCAAGTCAAGTTTTAGATTTGCTTCATGTTTCCCCCCTTTCAGATTTGATACTTTGGGTATGACAGCAGGGATTTCCCTCCCTTCTCAAGAGCATAGAGGCTAGAAGTGGCAGAGGTCATGAGAGGAACTAGCATTATGCCCTGCTGAATTGCACCGTTTGTTTTATTGAAATTTCAACGTGTGTGTTCTCCGGAGATGCTCAGACCTACAGAAAATGAAAGTTCCACATGTGTAACCAAACTCAAATTAAAATTGTATTTCAGCCTTCTGTACTTAGATGCTTGGTATGTGTATTTCTGCTGCTGTACAACTATGACAGAATTTTTTATAGCATATGTAACAGGTGTCAGAAACATTTCATAAACTGATGTTTTCTTTAAATATAACCAACAGTTAAAGTTTTGTAGACAAAACCAATAAATAAAATAGGAAATAATTCTTGTTATTTCAACAGCTATTTAAGATAGGATTTGATACTTGACTCATTGCCAAAAGGAATAAAGTATAAGAGGTTTAAAAATAAAGAATAACCCTTGAACTTTTATTCTTGGGCTATTTTCCAGATGCGTTTTTAAGTCAACTTTTGTTTCTACTACATTCTGTGATTGGTACACTTGTCCTTTTAATTTACCACATTCTTCACTGCTTTCAGAGGAGATAACTAGCTCAGGGACATTAGAGTCATATTTCCTGAATAATTTGATGGCAGATGTTTGCCAAAAAAGGAAAATACAATAGCACATTTTTCCTTTGGGTCACTCTGTGCACCTCAATTTATTTATCTGCTTTCAAAATAAAAGGTTTTCTTAATATTCATGCATAAGACTGAGCACTCATTTCAGTGATTCATAGTTAATAATAATAGAAAACTGCTTTGACATTACATAATGTTTCCATTAAGTGTATTAGTGTAAGGATAGATTATTTCATTTTCTTTCTGTCTCTAGGAGTACAGTAGAATCATAAATAAACCTGGCAATGTTTACTGGTTTTCATTTAAAGCTTTTGTTCTACTTAGCCTTACACTTGTACACATGGCACGTGGGCTTGGACCACACTTTTCTAAAGTGACATCTAATTCCGAGTACATCTAGGAGGGTTTATGCCAAACTGAGATGCATTAAATTTGAAACCTAAAAAGGGGAATACCCTACAAAGTCTACGCTTCTTGAAAACTTTAGCGTAAGTGATTTTGCTGAAGTCAGGCAGCAAATCAGTAGCAAAGTTTTTAAGTAGATCCAGTGCACTCTACTGCCTCAATCTTTCCATTTCGGGATTAGGAAATGTGAATGCCAAAAATTCAGTCCTTTTTTATATGTAGTGATTAGATAACTAAGTCTAGATCCATAGATTTTAAAGCATTGAAGGAGCTATGGTTTTGATCTGCACAGCATCTAATAATATTTTTATATACAACAGGTGTTTGAAATGGATATTGCCAAGCAGTTGCAAGCTTATGAAGTTGAATACCATGTGCTTCAGGATGAGCTTATAGATTCATCTTTAAATGACAATCAGAGACTGGATAAATTAGAAAAGGCAAACAGTAGCTTGCGCAAACAAAACTTTGATCTCCTGGAAGAACTGCAGGTACAATTTATATTTCATATTTAATTAATATTCTAATTTATCCACCTTTTCAGAAGAGACTGTCCTACACCAAGGCACAGGAGTTATTGGTGTTTGGTCTAGTGACTTTAAAGCATAGCCACTTGCAATTTTATTTAGTTTAGCCTTTAAAGTTTAAATGCAGCAGAAATTCTGAGAGCAGGATGGATAGAGCATATGCTTGCAATTAGAGAAAAGTTGATTCATCACACTGTCTCTTCTCTTGTAATTAAAATCATAGCTGTAGAAGATGACTAAAAAATACACAAAGTGCTCGCTCAACTTCATTTTTATGTTTTCAGTCATTGCTTTATTACAGCAAGGATATTAGTCTATTGCGAATGGGAAAGCTAATGCCAGTGTCACAATTTAGAGATACATCAGATATGGGATACATTGTCTATAAAGACATACTCTTTCTTACAAGATTTTTATTTTTAAACTGTTATCCAGATTTTTTAGATAGTATGTGAAATAATAATTTCTAATATATGCTTGGTGCCTACTCAGTCGGCAGCTTTTTCAGAGGCAGTACACCTGGTCTCTGTAGGGGTTATTCTTTGCTTAACTGTTCAAGAAGTCAGCTTTCTGGGTGCTTTATAACAGGACATTTGTTATAAAACTGTTGACCATGCATTTAGTTTGATGGAGAAAGGGACTTCAAGGGTAAGAAGCAGACATTTCAAGCCTCTTGATTATTGTTAGAGACATATATTTGTAAGATAGTAGGTGAGGGAAGGAGTTCAGGTTTCTCAGCCATTGGTGCTGTATCATGACTAAAGCTAGCCAACTGTGCGGACTTAGATTGCCTCTCCTAACAAAAATTTGCTTAAGCTGTAAATTCTGATCCTGTGAGATCTGAACCTGTTTCAGGTTCTAAGATGAGCCTTAGAGAAGTCAGAAGAACAGGGACTCCTCTGCAAGATATTTTCATAAAGCGTCAGGCACATGAGCAATGAAATTGTTGAATGTAGCATGGGGGAGAGGGATTTCTGGGATGAGATTCAAGATGTGATGTCCTATAGATACCCGCATCAGGGGATCTTCTATCCCTTCCTGCCCCTAAAGACTTTTCAGTCCTAAGCAGTTTTTTGCAAAGCTCATCTCCACATGAGTGCTGGCAAGTCAGCACCTAACATCATAGTGGGGAACTTAACTGTCTGTAGTGTTGGAGCAATCCCTTTGTCTTGGAGTTGGGCCTTATCAGCCTTCATTTCCTGTGGTGAAAGGTGACCCATTGCTGATGGGAGGAAAATGCATCAGCAAGCAATATGGATCACGGTTTGTCAATATTTTGCCCCCAAAGGCTGAACTTTCTAACCCACCATAATTATATGAAGGGCAGTGAGCTCATCAGGAAGGCAAATACTTCCCTGAAAGCCAAGACTATCCAGTGCTCTTGTCTCCAAATGTTACCCAGTGCTGAAACTCCAAAGAAATCTCTGCTTTTGTCAAAGTACCTCAGCTACAGATCTCACATGATGAGTTTGAATGATCTAATACTTTGTTTTGCCATCAAGTAGAATGCCCATATGTGCAGCATTTTGAAGGAGAATTTTTGGAATTTTTTAGGATGTGTTGTCCATTTGCATATTGCACTAAATCCTCTCCTACCTCTTTGACACCAAAACTGGCATTTGTTGGACTCAGTGTCGAGATGAAATGACGATGCAGCTAACAGGCTGGATTGTCTTTGCTTTGCAAAGCACGTGGAATTCAACAAATATGGCTGGCCAAAAATGTCTCCCAGCTGACCAATACAGAGGCTTATCTTAACCTGCAGTTCTTTGGTATATAATTTGCAGGCTTAGTAACTTTCTAATTTCATTGCTTTGCATTATATTCTGAGTTTAATTGTGAACTAATCAAAGCAATCAAGTTGAGAGAGGGAAGTTTCTTGTTATAGGCAAAACCATAGTTGTAGTCTAAAGTACACAGATCTAATAACATTCATACTTGCATTTACCTTTGCAATTTTTCATCATTTGGTAAGTATTTTATAGGTATTAATGTATCTCAAAAAATAGTTTTAAAGTTGGTTTCAGTTATTAATGAATTTCCTTTTTTTTCTTTCCCTTCTTCCTCCCCGTCCTCCTTTCTTCTTGCTTTGAAAGGTGGCTAATGGAAAGATCCAAAACCTTGAAGCCACAGTAGAGCTTTTATTGACCAATGAAGGCAAACTGAAGGAGTCCATTCTCACTCTTGAGCAGGAACGAGCAGGTTTGCTGAAAGCCGTGGAAGAGATGCAGAAAAAGATGGGTGATACAGCTGGGAAGCCTCTACTTACTAGACAAGAACACATGGATGCTGACTGACACTCACAGATGTAATGGAGCAGAGAAGCTGAGCAAGAAACAAAGGGAAGAACTGGGTCTTTCTGTCATGATCCATAGGGATTTGACATAGTCACCTTCATTGTACATGCCTTACTGTAGCAAAGCAAGATACAGGCATGGTGGCTTCCCATATCAGAGAACCTGGTTTCTCGGGGAGAAGGCTTGTTCTTCTTAGTGTGTAGAAATACTATGAACCATAAGATGCCACATAATAATAAGCAGGAGAAACCTAATCATGCATGCAGTCATACACAATACACTGTAAAGATGTCATGCATTCTTCCTTAAGTGCTTCTAAACCTAAGTGCTTTGTGTTCATCACATATTTTGTTTGTGTGTAGATCACTGCCATGTTAAGTAGCACTTCCTTTAGAAGGTTGTTTGAAGAAATACGGCAGTGCAAAACCTTTGAATGGATTACTGCCCCATTGCAGCTATGCGGTGGTAACATTTACAGAGAGTTTTGTGATTGGACTTGAGATATTTTTGACAGTGTAATTCCCCTACAGCTTGACTGGGTTTTGTTAATTATGTTGTTTACGCTTCAGAAGACTGCTTCCTCATGGTTGAAAGTGTCGATCCATTGGACTCCAGAGAGCTGGACTTCATCATTTGTAACTATGCATAACTGGGGGGGTTGCCATCTGTTTTTATAAGTATGTTGGTTTAGTACGTTTTTTGTTTAACAACCATTAATTTAGTGTACTGTTAGTTGGCATTATCTGATAAACATACTGTACATAACTGCATTATGCTTAACAAAATACACTGACATTGATTTGGTGAAGCCTGTGACTCTTGTAACATCATCCAAGGATTTATATTCAGATTCTTCAGGTTTCATCGTATTTATTTCTGATCTGCTGTGTGATGTAAGACATCCTTTTTCTGGAAACTAATGCCCACTGTCTTTTTTTTTCCCTTTATTTGGTACTCTATGCACACCCATCCTCTGGAAAATGTTATTCTTTAAGTCTTTTTCTGAAGTAGCGGAGGTATTTCAAGAGCTTCATGTTGTGCCAGATATGCCTAAACTGTTTTATAAAGGGTATGGCAGTTTAAATTAGGACACCATTCTTTTTACAATGCATCTTTCGAGTAAGATTACACATGTAAAAAAAAAAAAAGAAATTCTCACTTTCTTTAATACAATGAAAGTAGTTTTCAGGCCAGTTAAAGCACCACTGCTACAAGTGCAATAATATCCATGGATATGTTTGGGTTTGCTTCAGAATTAGGAATAGTGCCGTAGTTTTGTTCAGTCCCCAAGTACAGAGTTAATAGGCATCGGTGTTTTGTTGTGGTGGAGATTCAACCAGGACATGTGATTCCCCCCCCCTTAAATTGATGTTTTTATTTTTAAAATTTCAAAGCACACAGTTTTTTCTCTGACTGGCAATGTAGAAGAGGTTTTGTTTTAGTTTTTTCCTTTTCTTGTGCAAATCCCCTTGACACATTGTGGTTTTAGTTTAATAGGAGAACTGTAATGTTCATCTACTGTGCAGAACAAAAATACCTCTACGTAGGTCAAAAAGAAAAAGAGAATTTACTCTTCAATTTCTAGAAGCTTTGTTTGACTCTGTCATGTCTTAAATATGTCTGGTTCCTACAAATCCACTCTGTATTCATTTAGTATTGAAATTCCAGATAAATCAGTTATTATTAATCCATTTACCTCTTCGGCTTTTTTCTTTGGAAATCCATATTGAAGCTCGTGCTTCATGTTTAAAATCTTGTCATAATGGACCTCATACTGTTAGAGTACTCAGTAACGTTGCATTTTTACAGCATAGTGCCATAATTCATACACTGACTTTTTAACAAGAGCAATAAAAATAATAAGTCTATGCCTACATCTATGTTTGTACATTTTTCGACATTTAAAAACAAAAACATAGTTGGTGGGGTGACAGTTCAGAACCATGTAAGATGAGACTTTCCCTGAAAGTACGGTACCATCTACAGTGGTTATTAATGAAAACTCTTAGTCCTCAGACTCTTCTAAACATGCTAAGGATCCAGTTGTGATCTTGGGACCTGCATCAGCATATGTTGACTAAGGTGAAGTACATTCCACATGACTCCAGGGGTGCGTTCCTTTTTGTGATGTTTTGCTTCTCTGCCAGCATAAGTGGAGGACTACTTCTACTCCAAAGCCTTTTATTGGGAATTTGTGTAATTCCAGCAGTAAGTGCCCTTAGATGAGAACTAAAGTCACTGTTCTCAGAATGCATAAATGTGGTAAATAGATAACAAGCAACTTTTTGCTTTTGTGACTATATAGATGTAACTGTTTCATTGTACCAGGGAGTATGAATTTCCTGTGGGTACAAATGAATTTTCTATTTGTACATATGCAAATTAATATGATTTTGTTCAATACGTAAATGCCTGGCAAAGTGAGGGATCATGCCATCCACTGGTTCAGGGTCTGAAAATGAATGAAATAGTTGATTTAAGTATTTCTGTTGCTTACACTGAAGCAGATATATGGTATGTTGCTTCAGTATGTCTTTCCCCATCCTGTGCTGATTTTTGTCACCGCACCTCTCCAGTTCAAGGGGCCAGGGTGGAAGAGTGTGGAGGAAGGTAATGTCACTTACCCAGTTCCCAACCTTGGAAAAGTTTGGAGCTTTCCCCTTCAGAAGTATGAGAAAGAAGTAATAGAGCCTAGAGCTAGTCCCAGATACTTGCATCGTTCTCCAGCTACACTCTGTAGCTGAGCATCCTTAAGCATGTGTAAAATTAGATCTCCTGTTGTCTGAGTACCAGCAATTGTCATCACATACTGTTTTCCATATGAACAGTAATTTCTGATTCAGGGAATGTTCTAAAAAAACAACAACAACAACAACAAAAAAAACAACCAAAAACTGCAAATCCATAGACGGGCCCTCAGCAGGAATCTCAAATGAACCACTTCTGGAAAGCCCAAGTTGAAATAATCAACATTTTCTCCATCTCACTTCTACAGATAAAAATCCCAAGGAGTGATGCTTAGTTTTTGAAGAAAAGAAAAAACAGTGAAAAAGGAGGGAAGGCAGGCGTTCACTTCTATGTGCAACCTAGGCTTCCAAAGGTGCATGACAAAGGCAGCAAAGTGTGCAATCTGAGTGTGCTAGTGAATTACATTGATGCAGTAGTCCAGAGAGAGGTTAGACTGAAATGTGGAAAGAACTAATGTTGGAATGTGCAGCAAGAAAAAGGCAGCTCCTCTAAAACCATAGCAGTAAACAGCACTGCATAGCTGGAGGACCTGCTGTGGTGTGCTGCGGTCACCCGGTTCTGTTTTGTTTTTTCCAACTAGTGCAAGTGGTAGTTTGTGGTAGGTACTTGTGACTCCCTGTGCTTCTGGCTGTTTGATGTACTTTTCTGTTTTGCCCTGTCGTCTCTTTCCAGAGATCATTACTTAATACAGAATCTGAGAATGATGATACAGTGCCTATCATGTGGGAAGGTCAAAGCACTTTCATAAAGGCACACATTAGAGGTCTTCCCTTGTTTACAGTGAGAATTGAGTCACAAAGAAGTTTAATGACTTGCACCAAATATTTCAGGTTCTCACTGGTTGCTGGCGCTGAAATCCAGATCTTTTAAGTTGTGGTCAAACTGTCTTGCTGGTTGTCTGAAAGATTGTTCCAGAAGGTCTGTAATGTGTACTCAGTAGTCACGCAATGCTCTGCCGAAACAATGTACAATGGGAAGCGCAGTCGCTGGAACCTTATCTTTTTCTGACAGCTATACCTCCCTCCCAACAGTAACTCTCTCGGTCCTACTAAAACACATTGTCTCCTTACCAGGTACCTCCTCTGCAGGTACCTTGCACCCTCCAGCTCTTGCTTGATACGCTGGAGTAGGTGCACTGCCAGCAATCCTGAACAGGAAGAATTGTAGTATAGCATCACCAGTCAACCAATATTCTTGGGATTTTTTTTTCAAACATAGTAATCTTTGATAAGAGTTGCTATTATTTAGGACAAACTCATGAAACTGCAGCTAGTAGGACTCTGAAGGACAGTAATCTACACAGAGCAAAGAGGACATCGTAGCTAGTGCTTTTTCTCCTTTGGGATCTTCCTTCACCATTCAGTGGAGCAAGGAGCTGAATCCAGTATTTTTTTTTACTTCAAGTCCACCACAATAGCTGCTGCAATTCCACCATAATAAAACAGCCTGGTATGTCAACATGGCAGAGCACACCACCACTTCTTAGCCAAGTCAGCTGGGATAGCGTCAGTGCCCTCGGTGCATTCCCCTCTCTCCTGGGGGTTTGTTCTGCTTAACTAGATAATGCAACTCAGATAATGCAGACATCTAGCTGTGAGGCACTTCTGGCCTCCAGCAGTTTCTGGCCTCAATGCCTGCTGGCCTTGCAGCCATTCAACAAAAAGCTGGAAGAAGCCAGGTGCTTCCCACCCTGCCACCGTCTCCTAGGAGCTGCATTTAAGCTGAGGCTCTTGTGCTTGGTCCCTGCCTGAGCTATGTTGCAGCCACACTCGGGTCTGGCCGTGTACCCTTGTTGATCCTGAGTTACGGACTTGGATTCCTGGCTTGACCTCAGACCTGCCTCGCCGCCATGGCCTTGTCTGGTGACCTGGACTGTTGACCTGCCTTTCTTGTCCTTTTTGGGTATTGTGGGACAGCCCTCTTGTCAGTAAGCTGCCCCCTTTGCCTGCCTGTCACCCTCAGCTCCTGGCTCGCTTTTCCCTTCAGAGCCGCACCCGCCCTTGCTGCTCCCCAACACGCAGCCCCATAGCACAGCTCACGTTACGTGTCTACATTGCTTCTGATTCCAGCGCTGGGCTGGTCAGAGCTTGCTTTGGTGTCTCTGCATGCCACTGCTCTTCATTGAACAAGCAAGCCAGTTCTCTTGGAGCTTGCTTAGGGACCTCCAACACAAAGGTCGCGCTGTGTAAAAGGGCCCTTACTGGTCTCCCATCTGTTTCAAAATACTGTGATCCTGTTCTTTTCCACTTCAAACAGTGCACCATATTTGCATACTATGTTGATGACACCAAAAAAGCACCTAAAACAAAAAGAATACATTTTGACTACAGCTGGATGAATGCCATGATTGCTTGAGGCACTTTAGATCATTGCACAGTATTTATACTGTGTCACACCCTGTGATGTGAAGTAATTTTTCTTTAACAGAGCTTTACTAGAACAGGTATGTGGGAGGGAGAATGCTGGCAGCCAAGCTAACCGTCGGGAGTGCAACCCAGGCATTGCCTTCGGAAGGCGCATGTGTGGCTTACACCCACTAAGTTTTACATAACCTAAATTAGGGTGGATCACTGGGTGCTCATTTGCTCATGCAGTTGCCAGAAAGTGTGCCTTTCATCTAAACAAACCTGAGGCTGCAAGAATTCAGTGCCTCAAAGTAGGCCTTTTCAGCATAACCCAAAGCAAATCAGTAAGTACTGAAGTTCATTATGTAGAAGACTACTTATTCCTTTGTATAAATGGCTTTTTTTCTTCTGTCTAATTGTATCATATATTTCCATGGTGTTAGAAAAGCTTTGGGGCTATAGATGCTAGAAGATGATGAAACTCCTCTTACAGAGAGAACAGAGACGATTAAAACAGGGATTCTGGAGAAGCTTGTACTAGCTCCCTGTCCCCAGCTTTTCTCATGCAACATTTCAGAACCCCAAACAGATTTTAGGAAATTTTCTTGACATTTCTGAAGTGTTATATTTCACAAATAGAAATTGCTGCTACAGGAAGAGATGGAAGCAGGAGTCTGCTTTTGATTAGGAGTAAAATGACCAACCAAGATGTTCTGACAACAGTCATATTGGCCCTGGGCTCAACTGGATGCCTACTTCTTTCTGTCACTGTGTAGCACTCTTCTGCAATACCTTTCCTTTTGTTAACATTTCACACTAGACTGCTTGTCTACAAAGGAGATATAAATACATTTTTCATTTTCCAGCTAAAAGCAGAATATGACAATTAGCTTTTGTATCTGTCTGTTCTTCTGTTACTAATGAGACAGTGAGTTTCCATTTCTCACTAGTTATTTGCAAGTCTGTCTAATCAAGATGGTCCTCAGGAAAAAAAGTCTTATTGCTAGAACTTGATTGACCCTACTTCTCTTGAAAGTGGAAGGGGTTTTTTGACTGTTTAACTAGCATTTAAGAAATTTTCAAGTTGTTTTCTCAGATTTTTTTCATAAGCTGTTATAGGATGAACGAATACTTCAGCACTCCTATATAGCGTCTTTTTCCATGTTTCCAACATCTGATGCTTAGGATGTTGTTGGCTTTTTAGATAGTGAAATGTCTTGCAATGTCAAAGACTTGGAATTGTCAAGGCAACAGCTGACTCAAAGAACATGTTTCTTCCATGTGTTAGTTAAGATGAGCTGAGTAGCTTGAAGAGTTGGCCACTGGTTGGGACTTTGAGCTCATGAACCCATAGATTCTTGATGGGATTAGTGGTACATGTTATTTGCAGTTTTCTCTTAGGACATATCCCAAAAAATCTGATCCCAAAACAAACTAAACAAAACCTGAAATGCAGTTGCTGGTTAGTATTTTAATGGACTGCTACACCAATTGTGTCTAGTATTTTTTGGTAAGGAATTTCAAATGGTGGTTTCAGTGGTTAGAGACTGAGGTAACAGGCAGATACAGACGAGCAGTGAACCTTGCAATTAGCAAAGTAGCAATATAATTAATGGTATGTAAATAAGGAATAATTATAGAGCCTTTGGAGTGCATTCTATACAGTAAACTTGTCAAGAAAGTTGTTAATAAACATGCTCATTTTGAGAGAAGGAAAACCTAAGATCTAAGATGCTTATTAAAAATGGAAGGGGATGGACTATCAAGAAGCGAATACATAGGGCCAGCCATGATAAAGCCATGACATTTTCAAGACCTGCGGTAGGATGTCTAACGTACCATAAAGAGGTGTCTGACATACCATAAAGAGGCATGAGTGCAAATATTCATTGAACTGAGAGGCAGTACGAATCTGAGCACAGTGAAATACTCTGGGTAAGCCTCAGAAAACCTTCAGGAGGTTTTTTTTTTTTGCAGTTCCTGATGGAATTCGTAGAGGCAGACCTCAATGCAAGCAAGGTTTCTCTGACGAAGAAAAGATGCTGTTCTTTTCAAACAGTGGAGCAAGTCAAATAAGGCCTGATCACATAACCTAGTCATCTGGTCAGGAAAGGTTGCTTCCTGCTAGAATGGAAAATAAAGGAAGACTTTAATACATAAATACCCTCAAACAGCCTCTGGCATATCTCTGGGATACACTGACGTCTTCATGGTGCTGAGAACAAGCTTCAGTTTCAATAATACCTAGAAACAGCAATCAAATAACAATTTAAGTTGCAACTTCCAGCCATGGACACTTTTACAACATGTAACCTTGCTGGAGCTGAAATGAAGACAGTCCATGATGCTGGCCTATTATTGTAAGGCTCCTGCTTGAAACTTCTTGGTCATACCTGCCACCTACCTTACCTTTAACAACAAGAACAAGGTATTTATTCACAAAACTTGGATTTTATTGTTTGACTGTCAAATTTGTGACCTTAAATTCATTGTTTGGCATTAAGCTGCTGAACTACATCATCAGAATAGAAAGATTGCTTTAATGCACTGACTTTGCAAGAAAACAGTAAAAAGGTGAGACAGAACATATGTAGGTGTTTTACCCTACCTGTACAGAAATTATACTGCAGAAACTGCAGGTGGCTGGCTCGGCTCCTGCAGGATTTAATGGGATTGTGTGGTGGAGTCATATATAACTACTGACTTTAATGTTACTGTATTTTAGGTATGCTGGCTAGTGTGAAAGGTGCCATAGCAAGCCATTATCCATACTCTGGTAGGTGCCAAACTCTGTATGGGATAGAAAAAATAAGTCTGTGTTAGCGTAAATCAAGCATGCATAAACAGCATGTTCTATCCTCAGAACATCTTTAGGCATCCAAAATTATTAGCATTTGTTTAAAAAAAAAAAAAAGCAGCATTTCTCATAATTTGTTCCAAGCATCTTGGTTCCAGAAAGGAGTACTGTTTTAACTGGGCAGGTGTTACAGGACAAGACATTACTAAATAGGTTCAGTTTAAGGCAACAATTGCTTAAAATCGTGGACAAATTAAGGAATATATATTTGGACATTTGAGTGGATCTGTGCTAATTATTATTTGCTGAGTGTGTGTCCCAAGTACAGTAAATTCTTGTTTCCCCTATTTTAAAACTTCATGCCCCAACAAAGGATAAAAATTTCCATGGTCAGCTTTTGCTTAAAAAAGAAGTAGGAAGTTCTGTGATTAAAGGAACATGAGTGTATGTGAGAGAAGGAGGAAATGAGAGTTTCAGAAGCAAAGAGCTGACAGCAGGGATTTACCCAAACCCTTTGTATGACTTCCAGAGAGATCCCAGCAAACAACATGCAATGTCTCACCGCTGTGGGCTACAAATTTTAGCAATTTTTAGTCAGTGCAGTGTGGTCTCAGAGAAGAGGTTATAGTATACTTTCCCTTGAAAGCCCCTTCTGTATTCCCCTCCCACCAGCTACTCTATCTTGCAACACGAAGACGGGACATGAATATAACAGAGACACAAGGCAAAACGTCTGCAAGCTCTGTTGTCTGTCACTTAACCACTATGTCATGATGAGCCAACCAGTCAAGAGGAAAAACTTACATCACTGGGGACTAAGGTACTTGCTTCAGCCTGTGAGGTCCGCAGGAGTCACCTGCTCTGTACTGACTCCAATCCTGTGCATTTTGGTGAAGTGTATCTTCTGGAAAACCAGCAGGCATCAAGAGATGATGACTCTTCCACTTTCCATGACAGTTTGATCTAGGAGAGAAGGTCAAACAAGAATGAAAGGCTGAAAACTCTACAGAGCCAACAGACATCTTTTTTTTTGATCAGGCAGATCAACCATTGGAATAAAGAGTTCTTAAAAGATTTTATGTTTTCTTCCGCATTGCCTTCATTTCCAAGTATGGTTTCTGCCCAGCAGTTGTTTGTACTGCCAGCTCTCTTACCTGTACTAAGGAAATAAAGGGCATGGGCAGTCTGAAAGCTTTTATGCATGCCAGGATCTTGCTTTTTCAGTCAGCGACTGAAGGATGTATGTTAGGCCGTGTCCCGTTCCCGATGCATGGTTTCAAAGCCCGTTGCTTCCTTCAGTTCTTGATCCTTGGCTGCTTTCTCAAGGCACGTCTCCACACTTCTCTAGAGGTAGATTTAAAAAAGGCTGTCTGTGATCTGAGATATACTGAACCTACCAAATGGCCCCCAGAATCCACACCTTATTGCTCTGCTTCCTAGCAAAGCTTATTAGTTTGGGCTCAGTGTGCTCCTGATGGCGGTATATGATTCCCAGTTTGGAGTTAGCCTGTGCCCAGCAAGCTTGGAGTACAGAAGGAGCTCAATCCTGTCAGCCTACAGCATTCCATGGAGACATACTTGGGAGTGTTATCAGGTCAACTTCAAGGCTTCCTGTTGACTAAGGTAACAATGAGTATGCAAGCACTGTGAAGCATTTTTCCAGCCCCTGACCACTGCTGTCATGGGCTTCTGTACCACCTTCCATTTTTCACAGTTTTTGGAAGACGGGCACCCAAAACTGTATGTGATGCTCCATTGGCAGTCTTCTGCATGCCCCTGGTTAGTCCTTTGTTTCCATGTTTGGGGATTACTTTAGATTTTCTTGTCCCAGCACACCCTGGGAACTCATGCTAAATTTGCTGGCAATGACTGTGACTCCTAAGGCCTTTTCAGTCATGTCGATTTTCCATCATCCAGATTTTTATTCTGTAGCTATGGCACAGATTATTCATTCCCAATTGTGTAACATTTCACTGCATTAAAACATTTTATTTCATTAGGACTGCATACCACTATAACAATCAAGACCACTCAGAAGGCTTCCTAAGCTCATATCGTCTGAAAGATCATCTGTGGGGAAAAAACTTCTGTAACTGCATTTCTTATCCCCCTATGGAAGTCTGCAAGATTCACTGAAGTTTCCCGTCTGGAAGTATGTACACCATGATCACCCAGCTTCCCCTGTTTCCAGCCCCCACTGCTACATGGGTGGGCAAGGCACTGGGCTGAGGCTGGATCATTAATTGAATTTTTCAAAGGTAGGAGCAACTTTTAAATGTAAGCAACTCAAGAGTTGCCAACTGTGTTAATTTACCAAGCCCCTATCCATTCAGCATATACCAAGGTTGTTGCTGACTACCAAACTGGCCTAATTTGGAGGCAAAAAAGCAGCTACAAGTCACACCAGAGATCAGATGGAATTGTGAAAAGATGTGCTGCAGATTCCGCAAAAAAGGACCAAGCTCATTCCCTTGCCTTAATTCATTTGGCCATTTGTCCTAACTATTTTCTGACTGTAATGAGAGAGCGAGCTTTTTCCTGCTCTCTCCAACCATCTTTTGCAAAAGGATTGTAGGGCTTCGGGCAATTAGCCTGGCTATGTAGCCATTGCTGTTACTGGAGGAGGTTTAAAAATTAAACAGCTGTCATACCCAGACCCATCACAAAAATCAGTCTGATTATAATATAGGCTTACACTGGGCAGATGGTAACTATCTTCTTAATTACAAGTTTTAAGGACACTGGCTCTCGGATCTAGCATGTTCTGTCTACGTAAGGGAAGAAACACCAACATTGTGAAGTCTTCCCCTGCTGCATCTTACCAGGAAGGGAAGAAATTTGATTTTAAAAAGAAAGCCCACAAAACTTATGGCAGAGACTTAAACTACTTTGATGTTGTTGTTGTTTTATTTTACTTTTCTTTTAGTGCCTGATATTAGAGGACTCAAGTTTATCCCCAGGGGGGGAATTTAATCATCAATTCCAACAGGAACAGGATGGTACCCTTATTATTCCTACCTCGGATAACAAACTGCCTCTGAGGGAGGGGTTCCTTTGTTGTTGCTGGTTAATTTTTTTAGTGTGTTTATTACCCTTGGAGTTGAAGACCTAAGTCTATAATCTCCAAAGCAAAGCAGTGATTGTGACCCTAAGCGAAGGAGGTGCTGTAATGCTGTTGTTCAGTATTATGCAAGCTGCTGAGTGCTGTGCTGTGCAGAATGCTTCCGTCTCCTCCAGATAGCAACTTCCACGAGATGTAGCTTTTCGGAATGATACCAGGTGTTGTACAGAAAAAACAGGAGAGTAGGGGAGCTGAACCGAGTTGCTTTTCACATGTGTGCGTGTTGCTCTAGGCAGACACAGGTGAAAATGTGGCCCTGATCATGGGTGGATTTAAAAGCATTCATTGACCTTGGTTTTTCTATCAAACTTTCTACTTTGGCATTTGAGTGCTGTATAAAGTTAGTGTCCCCAGAGGATGGTGCCTTTTCCTAGCAGTTAACTTTTGCCTTAAATCAGAGGATTTTTGGGCCACAGGGGATTGATAAGCTAGCCAAGTACAGAACTGCAAACTGGTTTCGGCTACAAAGCTGGAGTAAATGTGGCAATCAGGGAAAAAAGCATGGAAGGACAAGGGTGACAGAGGTGAGACCAGACAGCTTTAAGAGGGTTGCTGTGCGTCCTGCGCACTCCTAGCACTGTGCTTCACGGTGGAGGCCCCACTGAAATGCTGGCGGCTGTGCCAAAGGCTCCGCAGGGGAAGCAACTGGTGGGACATGTCAGAGAAACCCGATAAACACACCGAGCGTCAGAGAGAAACCGTAGAAAGGGCAGGGTGGAGGCACAGGAAGTGAAAGCCCTGTAACCAGCAGTCCTGCCCTGCCGCCGCTAGCCGACTGCTCGTCGGCATCTGTCCTGCAGACGTGAAATGCTGCGCAGCGTTCGGCACCAGAGACATCAAACCTCCTGTACGCAAGGGGATGAACATGTGCAAGACAGCTGGTGGGGCCTAATGAAGTTTCCAGAAGAAGCCACATGGCTGAGTCTGCCTCAAGATTTCTATTTACACCAACCTGAAAGATGCGGGTTGGGGTTTGCTTTGTACTGATTAAATTTAGGCTCTAATTTTTACGTAATTTGTATATAGAGAGTAATTGCAATTTTGTTATCCCTTTTCCAGATATAGATTTAGGTGCCTTGCCAGAGTGAATATCAAACAATGTTTCCTTCTGAAAAGCTCAGGGAATTAAAACTTATCTAGAGAATCTTGTACTGATTTCCTGTATTTAGCATAGTTTTAATATTACTGATCTACAGCGTGACTCAAAGACTCTTTTAATTTTCAATTAAAGCAGACAGCTAACTTCGAGCATTGATTTTCAAAATGAACGTTTAATTGACTTCCTAATTCTGCATTTGTGCAAGAGTCACGAAGCGTGTATTTCTGCATTAAGGAATTCACGCCGGCGGTGAATCAAGTTCTCCACTAGATGGTAATGTTGTTTCAGATGTTTTGTGGTGAAAGGAGCTTCTCTGCCAACAACTCCAAAAGGAAGTGGAATCCATGAGATTTGTCCAAGAAGTGATCTTTGGCTGATTTGGGGAAGAAAAATTTCCATTTATTAGAAAATCATTTTTGGTTTGAAAAGGTTTTGATGAAAGCTTTGTATGTGCTGTGATTATTAGGATCATGGAAGTCTTAATTCGTGAAACAACTTTGAAAATGCCTGAAAACAATGAATTAATTGACAGAGAATGCAGAAGACAAGCAGAATGATCTCTCCTTTAGGCTCCTATCTGACACCCATCGTTGTTGCTGAGTGAGTCAAAATCCTTCAGTTGTTTCTAGCCACAGTTTCGCCGGGAAGTAGAAAAATACTCTTTCTCCTCCTTTTATGGCAATAGAGACAGGGAAGCAAAAGACTGTTTCTGCAAAGCTACCAGAAAGCCTCACTAGCTCCATCACTGCAATCCTTGGGGTAAAACAGCGGCTGTGCTCCTCTTCACTTGCCTCCCGGGGCTCGGTACGGCCAGGCTGGCATATTCAGAGCAAGGCTGCACCGCCGTGGGCACGCAGCGAGGGCTCTGGGCAGGCCCGGCGGCCAGCCACACCGTACTCGCAGCTCTCTGTCGGCTCTGTGCAGAGCTGGCGTGCAGCGCGGGTGCTGCTGGGCGGTGACACTGGAGAGCATCGCTTCCGTCTGGCTTCTGGTAATACCAGTCCACCGTGGTAAAAATCAGGTCAGGGAACCAGCACCTTACTATTCGCAGTGAATGCGGGCTGCAGAGTTGGGAGTAAAGTGCGGCCTTTATCACAGAAACATAATTTACCTCTGTTTGCATTCAGCAAAACACAGCCACTATGAAATGGAAAAAGGCCAACGTGCCCCGCAAGGAGAAATACAGTTCCTTTATGTGCTACAAGCAAACAGCTGCAGGCCTGCTCCTAAGCAATATCTCAGGCCATGCAGCTCTGGAAAATGTTTTAGTAAGTCTTTAAATAGCACGTAGCATTAAAGCTAAATATGGTTTTCACCTTAGATCTTGACCTAAGGTTTCAGCTTCTGTACTAAGACTTAGCATGAAATTCAGTGGAATCTTACATTAAATTTTACCTTAGTGTGCTGACAGATCTAAACTGCAGTATTGCAAATGCTAACCTAAAATTAGCTCAGTTTGTTTCTTAGAGGTGATCCTCTGACGTTACAAATTAAAAGCAGTTTTGTTAATTAAAGTTATTGTTTGCTATTTGCTGTTTGCTATTTGCAAACAATAACATGCTCTCCGCTGGCACTGGCTGAGGACATCATCACTTACCTTACATCAAGTAAGAAAGTCCCTGCCAACGCTGGATCCTCTGATCACATGAGACTCAATTACATATACTTTAAAGTTCATCTCTGCTAGTTTTATTTTTAGTAATAAAGCAAAGTTTAAAAAAAGACTTTTCACCTTTCACTTGGAACAAGAGAGTAAGAAAGATACCACCAGGAAAAACTCAATAGAGGTTCGATTTAAAGTAATGATTCCTCGTTTTGGTAGTTCTGCAATGTGATTCCATTAATTGTTGTTAAAGGATTATTCAAGCCTTGGCTACAGAGATGGTTATGGCTATAGATAGCGTTACAGAAAAGAACAGTTTGGATTGAGAGAGGCAAATGTAATGCTGCTTCAGGTTTGTGTTAGTTTCCTTATTCTGTACTCCTTGTACACTTCAGCCCAATGGAAACACGGATAACTGTTGGTTTTGCTTTAAGTCAGAGAAACAGAGGTTTAGCCCACTCTCAAGAGACGTGAGGCAAATCTCCCACTCAGGGAAGTCTTTGCAGACCCTTCTGAGGGCACATGCCCATTGCCAGTTGCTGCACCCCTGCCTCATCTAGAAAGGCAAAATGCACAATGAGAGGTAGTAGTTTTAATCAGAGCTAACACATCTGATGACCTTTCAGGCTCAGATTGTATTCAGCTGTCAGATAAGAAGCTGCAAAATCAGAACTGAATGAAGGTTAGACACACTTGCTCTTACCACGTGCATACCACATTGGTTATCCTGGATGCTTTTGCTGACCTAGCCACCAAAGACACCTTCTCGTGGCTGTATCTATTTCAATCCCCAACTGACTAGCAAGCATGCCAGCCGGAAGAACCTTAGTTAAAAAAGACAAACGTGTTGTTAACTCAAAAGCTGCTAAATGGTGCTGTCTCAGCCAAAACTTCCACTGGTTTCCACTGGAGTATGGTCTCAGAAAGGAGTAAGTGCAGGACTGAAGGTTAAAAGACCGGCTTTACTTGAGAAGGACGAGTTCATCCTGGTTATCCCATCTTCTGTTACCACACTAAGACTTGGAGACCGCAGCATATATTTTGATTTTAGCACAGTCTTCTGCCACAAACAGTTGCTCTGATACTTAACAATATAATTAAGATTAACATTATGTTATTATGTCCTTCATATGACCATCATGAGCCTCTAGCTATGTGGAGAGTTAGTTTTTTCATGTTGCAGATCATCTGAACACAGAAAGAGGGCATCCTTCCTGATGCTCTTTGCAGAACAAACTTTTAGAAAAACCTCTGGGCAACCCACCTACCCACAAAACAACTTTCTGTCCATACTCAGCGACAGCCCGATAACCCACGAGGCCCACTCAACGTTACACAATGCAAGCGGCTGCCAGCCTGACTGTGGGCAGAGCAACCTCAATGTGCTTTTCGCAGAGAAAACGTGCAAGAGACCTGGAAAACCTCTTTTTTTTCTTGCTCTTTTTCCTAATTTGCACCTGCTAGCTCTGAGATGTCAGAACATGTCAGATGTCCTCACCAGATTGTCAGATTGTCCTGCCAGAGGTGAGGACAATACTTGACCCCACAATTTTGTTCTGAGCCAGGTTTAAGGGGTAGAACGTGTTTCATGTCGCTGACAAGTGGCACCGCTGTTGGGTCACCAGTGAGTTCATAGATACACGCAGTGCCTCCCTGGGTAACTCACCATTGCCCAGCCTGCACAGCCAGCTAAGAAAAGGATGGATGTGTATGAGTGGTGTTAGAGCTGATTTTTACTGGAAAATTAATTCATGACTTGATCAATGCAGTGACGAGAAAAAGTCTGTTTCGGTGATATTTTTCCTTTTATTGAGAAAAAGATCTGAACAGTGTAGATGTTTTTGTTTATTTGTGTTGTATTGCACTCTTCTTATTCTCATAATCTCGCAATATTATGACGTCTAATTTAATAGTGGGTGTTGTAATTTGGCATTCTAAAAAAATCTTATCCAGAAAAAATTTCACTATTTCCATTTATCATCCCAAATTGAAATGCCGGCAATTTTATAGCTCTCTGTTAGAAAAGAGTTAGTTAGAAAGCATTATTCCATTTCTCTGCTCCTCTATAGAGCTTTTCATCTTCAGATTTCAAGTGCTTTAGAAAGGACAACCCATTTTCTCCCTCTTTATAAGCACAGTAGTGGAAACATAATGAGTTTAAATGGCCCTGTTTGGGCTCACCCTGCTCTGCAAAAGCAGAGGCACAAGGGAGACGGATGTTGGAGAGCCCTTAGCCCCTCTCCACCACTCTAACCCCTAAAGAGCCCTGCCTTTCCTGGGTATAAACTCCCAGCCAAAGTGCAGAGCACAGTGGCACTAAGCCAGGAGAGAGAAGCTGAACTGTAGTAGCACAAAGTATTGAAAGATATTACTGGGTTGGGGGTGGTGGTGCTAAGACATATGAATAAGCAGCAATCTGCATGCAACCGAAGTTTTTAAAAAGTACTTTTTGCTTTTGACGATACATTAGATGTCTAAACTCTGCGCTTTAAATGGAGCACAATTAAACATGTATCTTAACCTTTAGAAAGCTGAAATATTTCCCTGTTCTTCCAACAGTGAGCCCTAAAGTTAAATGACCGCAGAACTGTATTGCTGCTGGATCTGCACTGCAGTCATCCCTTATTTTTAGCAAAAGGTGATTGACTTCCTTTGCCAAAATTAATTTATTTCTTAAAAAAAAAAAAAAATAATAACCCCAAGGACCCTGAGGCTAGTGCTTTTTCCCACACGGCAAGAGAAATACATGCAGCACCAGTGAGCAGAGAGAAGCAGGGCAGGGCACCCCCAGACAGCAAAGACCCCTTGTCTGGTGCAGGGGCCTCTGCGCCCAGGGCAGGGCCAGGGCGAGGCGCAGCGGAAGCCCAGCTTCACCGAGCAGTGCCAGGAAAAATTCTCCAGCTTCACCTTTGGTGTGAGCAGGGGTGAGAGACCCAAAGGAGAGTAATGCTGTTAATGCCAGGAAAAGCATCAACATGTGAGAGCTGCTGGGCACCACTAAAAAGTGACTTAAATTGATTTAAACAGTTCACCCTCCTAGATCATTCACCTGTGTTCCTGCCTGTGCATCCTGGAGGGACATCACCTTGGACCACAGCACGCACAGGCTGAAAGGGTGACAGGATTCGCCCTGTTCATAACTTTCTGTGCAGAGCAAAGCAGAAAACACCTCTGGAAAAGGCAGACTGCTAGAGCTGAACCTGCTCTGCTGAGGATACGTGTATAGAATCATAGAATCATAGAATGCTTTGGGTTGGAAGGGACCTTGAGAGGTCATCTAGCCCAACCCCCCTGCAGTGAGCAGGGAGTGTGGTGAGATCCTGTGCTGCATCTGTACAAGGGACCATGCAGAGTCTAGGGAGAGGATGACATGAACCAAATTTCTTGGGCTGTTCATGGGATTGGAAAAGGGACACTGGCCTAACATAACCTCGTGGCTTGGCTTCCTACAGGCTAACCGCCTGTTTCTGGAGGACTTCGCAGCTGGAGCAGAGCTCTGTGCTCCTGCTCTGCATTGCTATCCATACATAAACCAGCATGGGGGTGTCCGCTTGAGCTCCCATTGTTGGTGTGCGAGAGGAGATAGACACATCCCAAGCCCCCACAGGTCACTGCAGCAGCATGGCTGGTCACCTTGAAAAACCACTCCCTCGGTTCCTACCCCCAGTGCATCCTTGCTTCACCTGATTTGAGCCTCTTCGGCAAGCGGACCCCTCTGCACTAGGTAAAAGAGATGAAGATGAGACGAATACCTCATGTGTAGCGTCTGTGTGCTGTGAAATGTGAGCAGGACTGAGGGAAGAAAGCTTGTACAGGTAAAAGGTGGGCTAATGGAGCAGGACAGCACTACCGAAATTGGTATAGGCGGTTGGGGCAAACCTCCTGCAGAAGATCTGGAAGTGGCTGAACCGTGTATGTGATGTGCTGCAAGTTGACTTTTTGATGCCATTAGATACCAGTCAGTAAGACTATGAGTAAATACCAATGCTGATTAGGAAAACAAATGCGTAAATTTGATGTCCAGAGATTTTAAGGAAAAAGATGCTTATGATGGAACAGGTGCTCTCTCTCTCTCATCTTTTTAAACCTAATATCCAGAACAGGCAGGAAGCATTAGAGCAAAAGCAGGATTTCCTCCTAGTAAATTCAGTTTCTCTCTTTTAAGTTTAATTACATTGTACTAAGTGATGTCCTTTTTTTTTTAAGTTACAGAAGTTAAATCAAAGAAAGAACAAACAGAAAAACAAAAAAAGAGAGAAAGAAAAGCAAAAGCACATGAAATTGCATTGCCTTTGGTGTGTGAAAAAGTGCAGCCAGAAGCGGCTCACGGATAGACTGTGTCTTAGGGCTGTGTACAACTTGTACCAGTGCCTGAGCTGTCCTTGCTGCACGCCCTCGTAGCAGCTGGTGCACAATGAGTTTGAATTATTTTCCATGCATACTAGTTTGTACCTACTAATGAAAATCAAGCCTAAAATATTGTGTTTCTTCAGCTATGTCATCTTAATTTAGCCATTGCCAGCCACCTGATCCCACTGTGGATTTCACCTCACTCTAATTGTCTGATTGCACTGCACTGTAATTCCCCCCCCCCGCTTTTTTTTTCTCTGCAGAGCTTCCTGTTCATCTAGATAAATCTTGCTTGCTGATGATCTTTCTCTATTACTTTAGTTGTAGGATGTAGAAAGTTTTTGTTACCAAAAATCTGCAAATTAAGTAGAATGGGGGTTTTTTGCTCCGCTCTCACCTTTACATTTAGAGCAGTGACCAACATAGCCTTTAAAATTACTCTTCCAGAGGGTTTTTTTTCTAGAAATGTTGTCTTGTGCAAGGTGCCACGGGGAGAGGGGCAAAGGGAACAGGGAGCTGAAGAGAAAAGACTCAGTTCTTAGGGAAAGCACCATGCGGTACACCCCAAGGCAGCTGTAGAAGGTGCAGTAGCGCAGGCTGAAGTTTCGGGAGGTTTGCGCTGTGAATCAGGCCGCTGTGACCCACCGGCAGGTGTGGCTGGTGTTTATGGGAGCAGCGCCTTTTCTATTGGGAGCACCAGCAGAATGCAAATGCGGAAAAATTGGCAGGAAGGGTGTGCTGGGGGCAAAGCCAAGAAATCACATCCGCCCTGGAGCTGTGCGCCATGGGCCAAGCGTCAGAAATTGTCCCGGAGGGTCAGGCAGCCCCAGCAGCTCTGCATTGCTTCATGCGATCGGCAGTCACTTGGCAACAGCCCGCATCCCACTCACAACGGCAGCACGCTCTCCATGTCCGCAGCCTTTCAGGGCAGGGAGGCTGCAGCTCACCCCGGGCTGCGGCAGGTACTGAAATTGGACTGTAAAGG
The DNA here is from genome assembly GCF_030463565.1 of Pelecanus crispus. Taxonomy (NCBI): domain Eukaryota; kingdom Metazoa; phylum Chordata; class Aves; order Pelecaniformes; family Pelecanidae; genus Pelecanus; species Pelecanus crispus. Next base: position 61,562,080 of record NC_134646.1, on the reverse strand, counting down.
TCACCGTGTAGCTTCCTGCCTGTGTCATAGAAACCAGACCGGCAAAGGGCACACACACAGCAGCAGCAGACCTTGAACCCTTGTGCAAATTTACCAGGGGATATGGAAAAGCAAACAGAGAGGAGCCCAGTGAGAGCTGTGGTGGTTGGAGCTACCTCTGAACAGCAGTTTTTAACTAGAGTTGGTCATGAATTTTGCAAGCAAATGCTTTTCATCAGATACTGCCTGCTCTGATCAGACTCGAGAATTTTTCACTAGGATGTGTACATATTGAACAAATCTTTTTCCCTTTCCTTTTTTATTTTCTCTTTCTTTTTCTTCCTTTTTCTTTTAAGACAGAGAGAGAAAGAGGAGTGCTCGTAAGGACAAAACAGGCTATTTGGTCATAACATCCCATTAGTCCCTTTTCCGCAAGCAGGCAGCAGTGGGGTGATTAGAGCCCTCCTCTGGGATGAGGAAAGAGCCCAGGTCTGGATACACCACCTGCCAGCTCCAGGCCAAAGGAACAACACTCACTGTTTTCCTTCCTGAGTATTTTCTCTGTTGGGGAATGATAAAGAATGCGTTTTTCAGTGTTTTCTGTGAAAGCTCCTATGCTTGTTATATAAAATTGTTCATTTTACAGAAATAATTGTTCCTTTTTTTTTATTAATGCTTCCCCTCACCTTGGGACAGGTTGAACAAATGGCTGACTTGCTAGCCCAGGGAGAAGGGCAACTGGTGCTGAACACCTGACACCAGGTTTTTGGCTGGTGGGGCATCTCTTGATTTTTGCAAAGTCCTTCAAAAGGTCTTGGGCTCCTTCCAACTCAGGATAGGAAAGACTTTGAAATTTTGCAGTTTTGTGGGATGAGGAAACTACTTTCCACCAGACACTATTCCTCAGAAAATATGTTACGAAGCAGCCAAGGAAACTGGGAGAACAGCTAAGTCTTCATCTGTCAAGCTTGCTTTTAACGGGGTCAAGGAATGGTTGGGTTTACTTCACTTCAGGGCTTTTAATACGATGCCTGCCTTACTGTGTGAGTTCATGATAGAGAGAAAGTTCCCTGAAGCATTTCCAGCCAAAAAATGTGATTCTAAAAATTGAGCTGAAGGATATTTCTCTTTGAGACTGGGTTGGGAATCATTGGGACAGCTTGGAACAGAAGCTTGGAACAGCCTAACTATCTGTATGCAACTCCAAGGTAAGATGCACCTTATGGAAACTTGTTTTAATGATGGTGTGTTTAAAGGCAAAAAAGTTTGCATGAACAAATATTTGTGTCACTGCTACTCTGTTGCAACTAATTTACTGGCAAAGCTTCTTGATGCAGGAACTGTCAGTAAGTCATGAGTGAAGTCACTGGCAACTAAAGATGAGTGAATGTTAGGATAACCAAGAGCTGTATTTGGGGACAACATTGAGGAGGTTGTGTTCTTATCCATGTATGTTAAGATCTTTGTGAAAGATTTCGATACATCATTACTCTGGCGATACCATCGTTTTTGTTGGTGTTTTGGTAGTTCCAGTCTCAGGTGAACCCAAAGGTGAGAAGTTTAGCAAAAATGTTAAGAAGTTTCACTTCTCTGCTTTCAACATCCAGAATAATTTTCACTTCAGTTTAGCTTGAGTTACCTGTTACTTTTACTCAGATGAGTTTACACTTTTTGAAAGGGTAGGCAGTAAAAGTTTGTTTATGACACCATTAATTATTTAATAATTCAGTGTGTGCATTATTTATTTTGTACGTTACAATCGTTTCTTTGGCTTAGATGTTCCCATTTGTTGGCTGATGCCTGTCTCTGAAAATGAGTTTCTAAAGTCAGTAATTCCAAATCTGTCTAGTTGCAATAGCCTACATGAGAAAAGATTGTGTTTTGGTTAGATGGATAATTTATTCCTGGACTAATAAGCACTAGGCATGGTGCAACTACTCTGCAAGGTTCTTGACATGAAAGCTCTGTGTGTTCTATATAGTTTCTTTTGATGGTTTGGTTAGCTCACCCCAACATTACTAGCTAACTTTATGCCAATATGGAATACAAAATATTTCTCTGGCTTCTCCTCTGAGAGCAATTTCCGCTGTAGGTTGCTAGGAGGGAAACTTGGTCCCTCCATAAAGGACAGTGTCTTCTATTTTCTACATCCTTTTCCTAAAGCATATGTGAAGGTACAGCTCCATGTGTCTGTTCCCCTCTTGGGTCTGTTCCTCTCCTCCATATAACTTCAAGTCAACCTTGTGGTGCCTGCTCCTTTGTCACAATAAAATTTATGTGAAGGCAGTGGGGGAAGCCAGTGACTAAGGTCAAGTGAAAATGAGTGGCTGAGAAAAAGAAATTTTTGGGGTGGTGTGGAACAAAGTGAGAAATGGGAATGATCTGCAGTCAGGGAAAAGAGAGAAGGGAGGAGAGCAGAGCGAGGTCACTGCCGTGGCAGGGTAAGAAAAAGCTGACCTGTGTCTTCTTCCCAACGATTGCTTTGGACATCAGCAGAGTAGTACAGAGGAAAAATTAAAAGTGCTCTTTTTTTAATGGCATATATTACAGTTGCCGTATATTACAGTCAGATAACAGTTAAGTAGCCAGTGTATTGTTAATGCACAGCTGAGCATCACCCTTGTGAGAACGCATGTAAACCTTCTATTTAACAGAGCTCCATTTTCCAGTGTAATTCACAGAGACTTATCTATGTAAAGACATACTGGAGCAAGTCTCCTGCTAATATTACTTACCTAGGAGACACTTAGGGCCTCTGAGAGGATCCTTAGCTCATCTTTGTCTTGGAGTGCTGTTTGATGTCTTTCCAAGCCAGATGTATCTTCTTTAGCGCAAACCCTTATGGTCTTCCTTTTTTCTCTGTTCCCTGTAGGCTCCACTCCAGGGCTTGCCTGCTGGCTCTGATATCTGATTTCCTCAGACAGTGGCTAATCCATTTCCACTTTCTTTAGTAGTATCTTTGATGCATCTCTCTTGTACTATACTGTGCTCTCATTTGTTATCCATCCAACCATCCATTAATGTCTAAAACGTGGAGGGATAGCATTGTTTAAAAGGATTCTCATCAGTTCCTTTGTGGTCCCCAGTGTCTCTGACCTGTTCAGTAAAATTCCCTTTACATTTGTGTTCAGAAATTAAGTTTATTTCTCTGTTAATCTTCATTTTCACATGACTTTGAAACAGTAAAAGCTACCGGTTCTCCTCCAGTCCCAGTGCAATTATGTCCTTTTATGTCGTAGGACTAAATCACAAAGTTTCCAGCCTGAATGACTACTTTTGCAGTCTTTGTGTTTTGCTACATTATTCAGTATCCTTTTTATCTTCACTGCCTTTATCAGCTTCCTGCTTTGTTAATTAGCCTGTTTCAGTTTCTTCCCATTGTCAGTCTTTGCAGTCACGCACCGTCATGTCTGGTCAATGATTCAGATATCATCTGTGAAATCTAGGTCTTCCAGGATTTTGACTGATGTTCACCATATCCCTGTCAATGGTATTCCTCAGTCAATAAATGGAAGAAGTAGCAAGAGTGTTCAAAAACCTGCTTATCTCACAGTAGTCTGTTTTGAATGACTGCGAAAAAGATGCTTTCTCAATTGCAGTGTAAAAAAATTCTGGGCTGTTAACAAACTTTTAAATGGCCCAACTCTCCACAGATCAAATGTGTTCTCGAGGTTTATAAAATATATGTGTTTATTTCAGTGCCACAGGATGCTCTGTGCAGTAAGATGGCCCTAACAACAATCTTTCCATCCTATTGTTATTTCTGTATTCTGAGTTTCACATGATAATTTCAGAATTAGGAACCCATTGATTGTCTCAGATTGTCCAGAAATACTCTTGACAAGAGCATGCATGATATAGAAACAATCTTTCTCCTCCAGGCATTTAATCAAGATACCTCCTTCCACTCATGGGAGACATTTTTTGTCTTGTCTGATTTATGCCAAAAGGTTTATTTGTGGCAGCAGTAGAGGTTGCATGTCCTGTATTTAACAGCTCAGCCAGATTCATCTGTTCCATAGACTGCATTTTCATTATGCAGGGCTGGAATGACTTTCCACAATCCAGCATGTTTTTAAAACCCAGATCAGGAGGCAAGAAAATGAGGAGATTTACATATTGGTATGCAGAGCTGTTGATTTTTCAAAGTCTTTTAGTTCTGGATACTTTTTTTTTTTTTAATGTGTAAATGTTTAACACAATCTATGAGGAACATTTTGGCCCTCAAAGCCTCTCATCCTGCCAAAGCTTCTTGTCATGCAGATATGACTTTCCTTGTCTTCAGCTGAAGGGGACAGAAGATGGGAATGCTCAGCAGCTGGCAGGAGCGAGCTCTTAATTATTAGAGAAACTGAATGTCTCGCAGCACTCCTTGCCAGGCAGCCAGTACCAGCTGCTGTAATGACAGCTTCTGGGGCAATGCTGGTTGGCGCAGATCGTATACCTTGTTGAAATTTCTTTGTAATGTTGTGTAAAAGGATGCCTTCTCATGTTCCAGTGTCATGCAGTTATACTAACTTCCTTATATCCCATCCATTCGCTAATACACCTCCCCGCTGTCCTTATTTTTGCTCTTTACTCCTGGGGCAATTTCAGGCAAAATTGCTTTGAGTATTTTCCACTGACAAACTGGACATGTAGGCATTTGCAGGGACCATCAGCAAAGTTAATCTATGCCGGTAGCTTATGCAACTACTCTTATGTGTGTGAAGCCCAAAAGGTTTAAGTGCATGGGGTTTTTCCATTAAGTGCTCCTCTCAGGACCTGGTTTCACACCTGGTCACAGTCTGAACCCACATGAGAAAGTCTCACTGGGGGAGCCACCACATTCACCTCCCTGAGCCGTGTCTCAGCGTGGGTAAGGGCAGCCAGCTCTTCTCTGCACAAACACCTGGGCCAGTGTTTCTCAGAAACACAGGGCTACCTTTACAGAGGTGACCACACAGGACCACCACATGTGAAGACCAGATTTCACATGAGATATTGCTACAGCATTCAGCTGAAGCTAAGCTTGCTTTGCAGAGAGACTTCCAGCCTGGGATATCTGCAGCCAGACCACAGCTCCTCCCTCGTCTTGTGTAAGGGAAAAGGAGGACATTTGTGCTGGGTGTGGGATCTGGCATAATGTCAAGGGAGGAGGGTGAGTATTCAGGTCAGGTGTGGGAGCAGAGAAGGCAGCCAGAGAGGCTTCTTCAGGGCAAGAGAAAGGTGAGGGGTGGAGGGACAGGAGAGCCTAGCCTGCCCTGAGACGAATGCAGGGTGGAGCTGGAGTATATCTTTATCCCAACAACTATTTCCATCCTGAACAGCCTGAGGTAGCTCTAGTGAAGAGATAATACTTGGCTTTTTGTCTGTGCACTGTGAGAAAACACATGAAAACTCACCGCTGGATCCAACTATCGTCTCAATATTTTTATTTGAAGTAGGTGGATTGGCCCACTGCAGAGAAAATGTGAGGGGATGCTACGCAGGAAAAAGGCTCTGCTCACTGTTTATGTTTAATCAGGGAATATATCAAAATGGATTTCAATGATTGGTAAAAATGGACTTCCCTGATATGAAGTAAGACAGATGAATCTTCACCATATTTTTCTAAGTGGTCAGGTCTTGAACTTCTCCTGAGGAGTTTCTCCCCCAGGAATCTCCCAGAGTTTCCTCCCATTGGAGGCAGCGTGGCCAGGCTGTTAGGACCTTGCAGGAGGCTGCCCTCCGCCAGTAGCAAGCTCTGCAGAGCCCTGACTGGTTTGTTCCTCAGCTTCATGTTTGGTTTGGAGGCGAACAGAGGCCTGCTAAAGCCAAGGGCTGACACTGATCCCTGCGTTGCTCTCTCCACACTGGTGTCAGCACCTGCTGGATGCGTACGTGCTGGGGTGCCCTGCTTCACCACCTACAAGGCAGGCGAATGAGTCTTAAAAGCACTAAGCACTGACCTCAGCCTGCGTCTGCTGACATCAGCGGGGATTTTCGTGTTGACTTAGAGAGCAGATTTTCTGAAAACGCCACGTTTGTGTTTACGTTGCTGCCTCGCGTGAAACGGAGCGTGTGCCTGTCAGAGGGCTGACCAGCAGCCTTCCTCCAGCTCACCTTGACCTCGTGCCACGGGGAGCCCGGAGGAAGAGCGACCCGCTTGCAGATGAACCAGGTGGGACGCAGGGTGGGGTGGGAAGCCAGGATCATTTTGACCTGATGAACCAGATCATCTGGATGCATTTCAGCAGGGCATATACATGCAGGCTGCTGCTCAGTCCCAAGGTGCCTGGAGCCATGCAGTTTATCGTTCAGTTTGTGACCCAGGGTCAGACACCTTCAGTGAGCTAATCCCACTCAAGCACACCCCTGCCTGATTTATTTAACATCAGACTGGGTGAGCTTGCTGAAGGGAGGTAATGTTACAGCGTCATCACGTTGTCATTTGGTGGATCTGGTTTGCTTTATTCTCATGCTTTTTTCTGCCATTGTAATTATATTGTTTGTTTTGGAAGGAGTTGTTTTCTTAATCTTTGTCACCTCCCAGAAAACAGTACAGCTTTTATTTCTGTTATGATCATTTCAAAATTGAACTTAAAGCATGGGACCGGATTCTTTCTTATTTTATCCAGGAAATCTTTCTGCTGAACCTAAAGTCTCAGTCCTGGTCTTAAGTGAGTGGCAAAGAAAGCAGGATCAAACTCAGGTTTCCATTTCTACACATATTTGAAGAGTCAAATCATATTTCCACAGAAACCAACACCTAAAATTGCCCATGGTCTTCAAAATGACAAAGACTGTAAGTATCAGTCAAATATATATCAAACACATAGAATTTGATGTTGAAAGTTAGCATTTAGTCGGTGTTCTCGTGAAGTGTCCCCATGAAGTGTCCCCATAGCTTTGAGAAACTTGACCCAGCCTGCCCTTTTGTGCTGACCTGGAGGCTGAAGGCCTCAGGAACCTCCTCCATAGCTGTACTTCAGCAGTAATCCCAAGGAGCATGTTTTCCTTTATTGAGACTATGAGTTTTCTATTAGAGTACCTACCTTTTCAGAGATTAGCCTCCTTTTGTGCTAGACGCTGTATAAACACAGCGCTTGATCTTTTGCCATCCAGCGACAGACTGACAGCAATGGCAAGACCGTCTGATATTTCCTTTTGTAAGTAAGTAAAATGATATGTTTCTTCTTGGGTTAAGTTAATCATGTTTCATCATTCATAGCCTCTGACCTGTCATGGAATGGCTTCTTATTACAGAGCAGGAAAATGCCTGATTTTTTTCGTAGGTTTTAAGGTAAAAAGGGACCATGTTGACACCTTCTGCAAAATACAGACCACAGAATTTCTCCCAGTGATTTCTGTATGAAGTCCAGTAATCTTCAGAGGAAATAACAAAATAGTTTTAGAGAGAGATTCAGTCTTGATATAAAGACTTCAGGTGGTGGACAATCCATCACAGCCCTCATTGAGGTCCTCCAGTTGTGAATCAACTTCACAATTAAAATTTTGTACCTCATTTCCAAGAGCAATTTTTCTAGCTGCAGTCTTACATCACTGGATCTTATTGTTAGATTTAGTAGCTACTACTGCAAAAAAAGTTCTCTCCCCGTAGGGATGGGGTTGCCCATTTTATCTTTGATAATCTCAGCTGACTTAACTCCTTGTGTTTATCAGACTTCAAAAGGAATTTATGGTTCTTTTTTGGGGTCCTTTCCAATATCCTTTAAACAGAAAACTTTTGTCACTTGGCAAACATAAATAAGATTACTTGGGGCCTCTCCAGTTATCCTCTTTAGAGAATTTTCATACTGAAGAGCCTCCTTAAGGCAGCTAATTCCTATATGTGGAAGCTTAAATAATAGCTCTGCCTATTTATAGCTATGTTAAGCTTTCCATTTATTTCCATCTTGGTCTTGTGTGTAAGCCTCTGCCATGCCTGCCATTTCTGAGCAATGAACACACTGGGAATTCATGTGACTGTGCACTGAGACAGGAATGCTAGCACCTCTCCCACTACCTTCCAGGTTTTGTATGGGCAAAGAAAGACAGTTAATGAGACTGATACCACTAGGAATAAAGAAAAGACAAATCAAAAACCCAGCCAACCAAACAAGCAATTCTTCAGCTAAACAGCAATGTTTACTTTGAAATTCTGATCCTGACTTAACATTTAGCAAACCTTTATGTAAATTGCTTTATATAATAATGACAATTATGATGCAAACCATGAGCTGACACACGTCAACTAGAAAAAAACTCAGTAATGTGCTTTGTTATAGACAGAGAAGTCTCAGTTCAGCTGCTTCTGTACAGCTGTCTAGTACTACCTGAGAATACTGTAGGGTACCCACCTCTTCCCAGCTATAGATTTCTCATAGATTCATATCTCATGACAGATTTCCCATGTGTCATATCTGTGAGCTGCATGTGGGTGTCTCATGTACCCCGGGACCTCTTAAATGGCACTACATGCCTAGATGTGGACAAGGAGGCAAGCCATGCATTTGTTTCCAATTGAAAGTACAGGTTACAAATTACTATCTTGTTTGGCTTTCTTTCATCCAACAAGTCTGAACTGCTTGCCACATCCCTACAGAGCCACTATCATGGTTTTCTGGAGTATGTATGGTTTACAGTGTGTGATTATTTGCAAACTATTATGTCATCAGTGAGTTGAATTGTGTAACTAGTTACAGCAAAGCTGCCTTTAAGTAAATTACCATTTCTTCCGAAGAAAATGGTAAATCCTGTAAAGAAAATGGAAAATCCATTTCCATTTTAGCTATGAGGGAGCATAGTATAAAATTAAGTGACAGCACATATGAAAAAAAGCTGCCTAGAAGGAGTCACTGAAGAGCAGGCTGGGTCTCTGAGCAGATGTGAATTAGATGTGATTTTCTTCATCTTGGTGTCTCTGGTCACAGTAAGGTACTGTGTAATAGAGATGATTAATTGATTGTTAAATGTTAATTTACAAAATCGTACACCTGATAATACTTATGTGGCATTAGACAGGGCATGAAGTGAGAAACTCTTCATGTGCATACATGAGCTGGCATGGAGAGTGGATTCAAGGGGCTTTGGGACTTCTGTGTAATCCATGAGTGTTTGTGAGAGAAGAAAAGGGAAAAAAAAAAAGAGACTCTTGACCTACTAATCATATGTCCATTCTTGGCATTTCAACTACACTTACGTTTTGTTGTATAATCTCTTACAGAGATTGTTATGGCTCTAGCTGAGGACAAACTGACCCTTCATAAAATGTACCTGATCACCCATCTGCTGCCTGTGGTGTTTAGGCATGCCAGCTCAAGCACAGGAGGCATGCATATTCCTGAGCCCAGGAACGGAACGCTCCAGAGTGCTGGGTTTGGATCTAACATCAACTGAATTTCTGGAGAGCTTGAATTTCAATCAGGAATAGCAATAAGCTCATAAGGCCTGCGGAAACAAACAGGACCAGTTTGCCAAGGGCTTCAAGCCTACCTGTAGGAATTACACCATTGGTTTAGACAGAGTGCTGAAGAACCTGCCAATGTCTTGTTATCTGATTAACATCAAAGAAAGATAGGAGGAGTATCTTCAGTTTCTGCTGTATCTGAAAGAGCCACCCCTATGCCAGAGGCTTTGAGTTTTTAATTTGCTGCCCTATCAATACCCGGAAGGGTGGGACTGGGAAAGGTTTTCCTCAGATAGAGCATCAGGAGATACGGCTGAGCTTGTTCTTGGAGGAGTCCTGCAAGGCAGGCATGAAGAAGGGGCTGATTCCTTTGCAAGTCAAATGTGTGATATATCACCACTTCAAGTGATAAAGGAAAGGCTTTCAGAAATATGTGTAGAATAAATGGTGGGGATGAAACAAAACAGTCTTTACAAATCTGGAGCTACGCCTGGAATGGAGGAGGCGCATAGCTCTTACCCATTGAGCTAACATTGCCCAACTGAATCTTTCTACACCTGGACAATTCCCCTCCACCAACATCCACAAATTGACCCCTTTCTTTCTTGGTCTCAACCCAGTCAAGCTAACTCATGGTCTTCCTAGTTCAAAGCTCATCACAAATTCTTCCTTCCCTTCAATTCAGTCCACACTTGCTCGGCCCATATGGTACAGTCACAAGTAACATTACTCACTTACTTGTATCTTAATCCAGTCAAAAGTGAAAAAAAAAATATTTTCAAGATGCATCATTGTAACTATTCGCTTCAGAAAAAATGTGTCAGAATGATAGGGCTTTGGGAGAAAATATCAGAATACCAACATTATTTTCAACAAAAATCTCAAATTCTTAAAGGCAGTACATGCCTGCACAATGCAACATTAGCTTCCTGGTCTATTATCAACATTTTGGTCAGTCATACCTAGTGTAGGCTACTGGACAACTGAAAATATACTGGCTAAGGACCAAAGCTGAGAAATAAATGTCTACTGCTGATATCTTACCTACCATGAAATTGTTTATACAGGCAAACTTATCATTATTTACCTGCAGGTCTTTTAAGGATATGACAACAAAAAATTGCATTAAGAAGACAGGCAAGGTTTCATTTGGAGTTATGAAAAATTTCTGCATTACCACAAGTCAGTCAGGACTTTGTCTACACACTTACATGATTTAGGCTGAGATTCATAGTGCTGATAGCTGACATATTTATTCATTACTGGTTTTCTTACAGGAAGTCTGAAATAGGAAAATTTAAGAAGGTCATTAGAGACAAGAAGTGGGTAGGGCTGATGTTTTACTTTAAAAAAAAAAAGGAGCGTGTAATGAAGTAATTTCACTTCCTGGAATATTGCAAATAGTAATCCAGAACATGGTAATTTCAATTATGGGGATATATTATAAGAAAATCTGCCCCAAGTCAATAAAAGACCAAATCAATTACTAAATTGAGATCAAACAGTATCTATGTCACTTTGCCACTAGAGGGTTTGGAAAAGTATAGATCAATTTATAGACTGTATATCAGGAACGTTTTCATTTTACAGTGTAAACAAGATGGGTCACAGCACTTGGCTGAATGACTTCTTTTCCAAATGGCTACATATTTTTAGGAGAGAATTTTATTTAGAAATGAGAGATGGAGCGCTCACAGCATCTAAAGCCCTTCCATGATTAATTGCCGTTACTGCTTGGAAGTTAATTTCTAGCCTGTATTTGCTCCACTACAACTCACAGCCTTTGAACTTTTTCTTACTTTTGCTATATTGAACTCACTTTCATTTTTGAAATACAGAGTACTCTCCTTGGGACAACTAGAAGGTCACAGTGGCCTAGTGGCAGCTCGATATGCAGGGTTGCAGGAGGCCTCTGGTCTTTTTCAGCTCTGCCATCAGCCACTGGCTGGTTCACTCAAATAACCCCTCTATGTCTTATTTAAGGATATAAATCTTAGTGAAATGCAACCAAGGAGAGCGTTTAAATAAAACACCGCTACCCCTGCCAATTTTTTTCATCTAAGTAGATTGACACATTGAGTAAATTCCTTTAAAACATGTACTTCGAAGATAAGCACATAAATACAGCTCGTTCTGTGGTCCTGGATGTAGAGGACCTTGCACAGGCAGGTTTTTTTCCCGGTTTACCAAGGGCCCCAGGGAGCAAAGTGTTGGTATCCCATCCTCTTCCTTGCTCGCCTCCCCCATACTGCTGGGCTTCACACCTCGCCCAGCCAGGCAATGCTCCAGCCCCTGGGGACCCTCGTGCCCCCCCAGTGTCAGCAAGGAACTGCTCTGCAGCAGGAATAGGTGTAGCGTCATTGGAGAAATGGCCTCTTAATTGATCAGCAGTCTTGCTGGGTGAAGTTGAATTAGAAAGATATGCCAGCAATATCTTGCCCAGGCTCTATTTCTCCATCTTGCTCAATTAAAATAACATTATACCAATAATATCTGATTCTGGCAGTACTCAGACTACAGGAGAGTAGTGCACAATGAAGTTGCTTGGAGAAAGTTGATTTTAAAAGTTGAAATCAACTATTTTGAAATTATGGCTATACAGTAGAACCCATTTCTGAGCGTGCTATTGATGTAGCTAGCTTTGGGATGTTTGAGGGTTTTATTTTATTTCGTTTAGAAAATAAAGCCCATTAACTCTGGCTTCCTTTACCATATGGCACCTCTGCTGGTTTTGACTGGGATAGAGTTAATTTTCTTCACAGTAGCTAGTATGGGGCTATGTTTTGGATTTGTGCTGAAAACAGTGTTGATAACTCAGGGATGTTTTCGTTATTGCTGAGCAGTGCTTACACAGAGTCAAGGCCTTTTCTGCTTCTCACCCCACCCCACCAGTGAGTAGGCTGGGAGTGCACAAGAATTTGGGAGGGGACACAGCTGGGACAGCTATCCCCAGATGATCCCTAACCAAAGGGATATTCCATACCATATAATGTCATGCTCAGCCATAAACCCAGGGGGGAGGTTGGCGGGGGGGCGGGATGCTGCTTGGGGACTGGCTGGGCATCAGTTGGATGGCGAGCAATTGTTCTTATTTGCATCACTTGTCTTTCTCGGGTTTTATTTTTCTCTCTCTTTGTTATCCTCCCCCCCCCCCCATCATAATTTATTATCATTATTATTGTTATTATTAAACTGTCTCTATCTCAACCCACAAATTTTCTCACTTCTGACTCTCTCCCCCATCCCACTGCAGGGGAGTGAGCGAGCGGCTGTGTGGTGCTTAGTTGCCGGCTGGGGTTAAACCACAACAGCACCACACCTTGGGTTTTTCTCAGCGAGAAAAGCCACTGTTAAGAACAACCCCAAAGAGCAAAACCCTTGTTGTCTTTTGAAGGCCACTGAAGTTGGCCCTGCTTTGAGCAGTGGGTTGGACTGGGTGACATCCAGAGGTCCCTTCTGACCTAAACTATTGAGTAAGAAGGACTGCTTGCTGCAGTGAGATGGGTAGCCTTGTTACCTGCGAGCAGAACACTTCAGGGCTTTGGCAACCATGTAGCTCTGTAATGCGTCTGTGCCATTGCTGGAGACAGGCTGTCAGCTTTGTATTGAGTTTGCATGACCTTGGGACTGAGGCTTGTCAGGCTCGCTCTCTTCTTCACCTGCCTGCATCTTTGTTTTACTTAGTTTGGCTGTAACAGCAATTTTCTAACTGACCAGGTGTCTACAGCTAATTTGTTTTATATCTGTTTATCACTGCATGGTATAATCTCAGTTTTGTATAGGTAGCAGTAATAGAGGATGTCATGCTCAGCATATAAAGCTGGGGGAAGAACAAGGAAGGGGCGATGTTCGGAGTGACGGCATTTCGTCTTCCCAAGTAACCGTAATGTGTGATGGAGCCCTGCTGTCCTGGAGGTGGCTGAACACCTGCCTGCTGATGGGGAGTAGGGAATGAATTCCTTGTTTTGCTCTGCTTTTGGTTTACTTATTAAACTGTCTTTATCTCAACCCATGAGCTTTCTCACTTTTACTTTTCCGATTCTCTCCCCCATCCCACCAAGGGGGAGTGAGCGAGTGGCTGCGTGGTGATTAGTTGCCGCTGGGGTTAAACCACGACGCTCCTGCGATAACACTTTCACTATCTGACCATATACTACTTCTTCATGAGGCTTTCTGCTTCTTTCAAAGCACAGCTGATTCTTTTCAACATTGATATTACATGATATTAGTCAGGGAGAGGGGTGCAAAAGGCAGAATGTGTGGGAGGGTGTTGTCGGACATATAGTCAGGGGGTGCTTATTTCAGGTGTAAAAGCGATGGAGGTGAGTCCTTGAAATCCAAACATCTCCAGAAACAGAAAGAATGAACGTTCTTCTTTTATAATACTAGTTAATATATAAAATAACATTAATGACAAATGAGGTTTAGGCCTGTAAGGTTCAAGAGAGGTGAATTTTTAAATTGGCAGACAAGCATTCCTATTTCCTAGATTCAAATTCATGTAATTAGCTATTGTTGGAACTCAGCATTCATTCTTCCTCTTGACTATAAACAAATAAATTAATCCAAGTCTTGTTCTGGCCTTCATCGATGTCTTTTGGCCTGATTTTGGTTTAGTAAATGAAGGGACCTACAAAAACAAACCTTTTTACACTAAAGTCTTAAGAAAATGCAACTAGCTAAAAGGAATATCCAAGTGCAGACAAACTGAGATACCCCCAGTTATCTTACCACCAGTTGTGAAATCCCTGCATAACCAGTCCAGATTTTTATAATTGGGTATTATGAAGTTCTTTGTGTAATGATAGAGAAACATTATGTGCAGCAACCACTTGTTATGGTTATTTGCTTTCTGGAATTTTGTTTGGGGGGGAGGTTGACCTGGTTAGCAGCAAAACAACGCAACCTACTACATTTGATTTATAGCATGTCACTTTGCAGGTGTGGGAGACTTAGAGGCAGTCACCTGTAGGTTCATTACCCAGCAATGTAAAGTAGCTAGACTTTGTGAATTACAGCAAAAGCCTAGTTTTCAAAACAGCCTTTTCAATTTTTTTTTTTTTTTGGCTGAAATGTAAGAAGTTGAGAAGGCCTGTACACAACTGCATGAGGACTACATGAGTTGTACTGATTATGTGTCCCTTGAGAGGCCAAGAAAACAGGAAAGGGAGCCAACCAAGAGGCATATTTAAGAGAAGGTTCACAAATTTCCCTATTACCTTTGGGATTGTTTCCAAACTCTAAAGCTAAGAAAGAAAAACCTGGACTTGGCAAAATAAGTAATCTGTGCTGTAGAACACATGATGTCTCAGGCTGATTTGTGACATTTAGTAATACTGTATGTCATGAACAGCACTGAGGGAATAATCCACAGAAATACAGCTGGCTGAAAATCTCTTCCAAGACCATTTCTAAATGAACAATTAAATCAAAATTTTGCCCATTTTATAAGCACTGTAACACAAACAAACTGGTTTTTGTTCACAGAATAGCTATTGCAAAGGGGAAATCTTCTCAAAAATATTCTTACTGGAAATTACTTGGCAGAGATCATTTTGATATTTTTCATAATTTGTTGTTTTAATTTGAGATGGCTGTGACTAGAAGAAATCAATCCTATGATACTGTTCTTTATCAGTAATTAAACTTAGAGTGGTCTTGCTGTCACAAATATGCAATAAAAACAGGTTTAGTATTTTACTTCCTCCAAATGGCCATATATAGATGGTACTTACAATTTCTCACAGATAACCTGATTGTACCCAGTTTAAACTTGATCTGCAAGGAAAGGAAAGGCATGTACCTTAATCAAGAGAGTTCAGGTATATTTACATTTTTTTCTGCTCAGTGTTAGTCATGTGTGTGGGACATTATGCATAAACAGTAATATGGGAAAATGGCTTTTATTACACATTCTCCACTGTCTGTAATTTTTTAAAGAAACCTAGTGGAAAAAAGATTTTTCTCTGTATTGGAAATTTACTTTGCCAAAGAGTTACTTTTAAAAATTCCTTCTTTAACCAGCTCAAGACATTTATAAAGTCTAGCAAAAGTAAAATTAATATTTATTGACCATAAATCTGTAGCTCTATCATGTATGCTTTTATTGGTGACACTTGCCAGGAGAAGATGTTCTCTGTGATACCCGAGCCATGCATAGCCTTTTAAGTAACTGTAGTTAATGTCATACCATGAAAGGTGATATAATTAAAAGCATTTATGGACTATGGTTAAAAGAGAAATGGACTTTTGCAATGCTATTTTTCTCACTAGAATGAAAGAGAAAGCAGAAATTTGCTTCCAATGAAGATTTTATATCTTCATAATAGGCTTGCGCTGCAGCAAGTTTGAGGGACTGTTACTGTGTGGGAAGGACCGTGTCCATAGTGAACTGGTCCTTAGTTAGAACTGGTCCTGTAGTTACCTGCTGGTTTCTGCTTCTTTTTGTGCCATCATTTACTTTCTACCACAGGTTACATGGTTGCTGCTACTATGCACTATTTCTACCATCATTTATGCAATCTGATAAACATACCAGCAGTTGCAATAAACTCTGCTAATTCTTGCCTTCAAACCTGTAAGTTCAATGTAGATAATGCCCATATATATTCCTGCATTATCTCAGACCTAAATTTTCATGAATTTTCATCCTGCCTGTCAGCAATGCTATCACTGCTACAGACCAAACAGTGTCTTCTACATGTGTGTACTTCCTGCGGACTGCAGTAGAAAATACACAGGAGAAAAAATGACCCAGAGCCTAGGCAGGGAATCTCGTGAGTCTGTGTTTGTGCAAAAGAGATGCCTGGTCTATCACAGAAGCTCTTAAACACTACGTAAACAAAATGCAGTGCAGAAAGTGAAAGCTGTAGTGCATGAAATCAGAGTAAGATTTATTTGAGAAGTATCATCTGTTTTCCTGTTACATGTTTTCCCATTCTAACGCAGATTACATCTTTATTAACATAGATATTTATGCATGGCTTTCATAGAACTATAGTGTCATAATTTGACCACATAGATGTCTATGTGGCCAAGGGGAAAACAATGTAACCCCCCAAAATCCCATCTTCAGCTGCATTCTCACAGATCACCATTGCGCACATTTGCATTGACTGAAACCTGGATTCTCCTCTCCCAGGACACTTTCTTTCTAGTGTGCCCCAAGGGCCAGCACTAGGACTTCCCCGCTGGTACATGAGTGCTTTCTAGGGCACACATCCAAATGCAGTAAAGGTGTCCTTCTCTGCTGTATGCATAGGCCACACCACACTGTGTCTGCTGATGAAAGACATTTCAAAGAAAGTAGCGATGCCAAGCAGTCAGCCTTTCAAGAAACTACCTTCACTTCTATTGCTGCCAGTGCTGTTAAATGGAGAAATTAATGCTTAATATGATGGTAGAATGGTGATAGACCACAGTCCATGTGCTGTCCTGGCTCAGTGTCCTGGAGTAATGAACTGCTCCATGGTAGGAGATGTGTATGTGCATATGTGTGTATGGCAGAATAACATTTTGCACAGAAAAGCAGGATTTTCCCAACCTTACTTTAAGCAGCCTCCCTACTCTGACTATAAAATTTGCCAGTGTATTTGAAGAAATGAAAATCTTCTCTCCAGGTTGTACCCCGCAAAGTCTCTGGCTGAGATGAATCCTGCCATGGTGTGTCCAGAAAATCAGCATCTTGGAGGAGCTCTGAGGAGGTGAGCTTCATGCTGTTCGCTTTGCAAAAAAATATTTAGAGCCCACTTCTGATCATACCCCTGCAATTTTTGCCTTGTAACTAAAGGCTTTACAAAGGCTTTACACTTCCATTTTGAAAGAAAATATTTGAATACCAGTTCCTCCTGTGATCATCTGGCAAGATCTGAACTCTTGCAAACACAGGAGAGGACTCCAGGACAATGGAGCATTTCCTCTTAGCACATCGCGTGCCAGACGCCATGTCAGAAGGCTATTTTGACAATAACTCTGGGGATGGTAAAGAAAGACTTATACCTCCCTCCTTGCACATGCCCAGGGGAGACCCAGCCACCACCATCACTGTAATATGAAGTTCCCAGGAAAAACAGAAGGAAGTGGTTTAACCCTGGCTGGCAACTAAGCACCACACAGCCGCTCCCTCACTCCCTTCCGGTGGGATGGGGGAGAGAATCAGAGAGTAAAAGTGACAGAACTCATGGGTTGAGATAAAGACAGTTTAATAGGTAAAGCAAAAGCCACACACATGCAAAACAAGGATTTCATTCACTCCTTCCCATCGGCAGGCAGGTGTTCAGCCATCTCCAGGAAAGCAGAGCTCCATCACGCATAATGGTTATGTAGGAAGACAAACACCACCACTCTGAATGTCCTGCCCCTTCCTTCTTCTTCCCCCAGCTTTATATGCTGACCATGATGTCATATGGTATGGAATATCCCTTTGGTCAGTTGGGGTCAGCTGTTCCAGCTGTGTCCCCTCCCAAATTCTTGTGCACCCCCAGTCTACTTGCTGGTGGGGTGGTGTGAAGAAGCTGAAAGGGCCTTGACTCTCTGTAAGCACTGCTCAGCTATAACGAAAACATCCTTGAGTTATCAACACTGTTTTCAGCACAAATCCAAAACATAGCCCCATACTAGCTACTGTGAAGAAAATTAGCAATATCCCAGCCAAAACCAGCACAAAGATGAATTGGGCTTATGGCGGCTCTTTACCATTGGGGTGAGAGGAGGGATACAGGAGAGCCCTTGCTCTTTGCCCATGAACTACTAAATAACATTAATTCTGGGAGAGCCATGCCCAAGTCTTTTCTACAGATGCCCTGAGGTGTCCCCACATCTTCTTGGCATAATTTTTACACTCTGGAATTTCCCTGCCTCTCCCATTCTGGGGCTTCTCCTCACAGTGCTGGCTGCAGCCTCCTTCCCAGGCAGCCCGGGGCTCCGGCATGGGTGCCTTGGCAAGGCACTGGTCCCACCCCACTGCTCCCTGCCCCTGCCTGTGGCAGGCACTTGCCTGGGGAACGGCGATTCCTGACTTGTGAGGCACATGCATGCTTGGATGCCAGGAAGGTGGGAATGCCACTCTCAGCACCTTAAAGGGTGAAGCACCATGTGTCTGCCCCTTCACCCTTACCCAGACCTGCTTATAGAGAGGACATGTCTTCCAGAGCTGTTGAAGTGGCTCTTCTCTTTCTAAAGGAACTTCATGCTGACCCCCGAAGATGGTGGTGGTACCTCCTCCACAATCAGCCCCTCTCTAGCCCACTTTTGAAAAATCTCCCTTTGTTACATGGGGAACTGCTGATTTATGAATGTAGAGTCAGAACTGTACATGTTTATGTATTTGCAAAGTTTTTTACTCCTCTTTAAACCATCTAAAGGAGGTTAGAAGCTTATAACTGAGATTTAAAAGGGACAGGAGAGATCCACAAAAAAATGCTCACAAAAGTCTTCTATCAGAACTTTATACAGAAGGTTGATTAAAAAAATCCAAAGATTTATTAAATGAATGAGCATTTTCCCCCTCAGAGTATCTTGATTCATACCTGAAAGTCTATGTTAAAAAATATTCTACAAACATTACCTCATAATGGTTTCAGCTTTAGTGTAGAGTTTATGTTATAGTAGAATAAACACCTGAGCAGAGTAAACATGCATCACCTGGCTCTAAGAAAAGAAAAAAAAAAAAAGGTGTTTTTCTCACTTGTGATGTTTTTCCTCCAAGGTATACTTTTTTCTCCTAGTACCTAATCAAAAAGTCTTCTTAATACTTTGGTATTAAGTTATGGCTCCCTCATCAGAGGATTGTTAGGCGGAAGACAACAAAGGTGTTTCCTTTCCCTCCTAACCATTTCTTTTCAAGCAAACCCTAGTTTGGCTGGCTACATGATTTGTGTGTCAAAAGGAGGTGTTTGCAAGGTCTGTAGTGGCCACGCCTTAGTGGGATGTGTTGTTGTGGTGGCCTCACTTCTGCAACCTAGACAGCACGTGAAAGCTGGGGGAACTGTGCCACAGCCTTGCCATGGGCTTGTCAGAGGAGTCTGCCAGGCCACATCATCCCACCTCCCAGCTAACTTAGAAATACTGTGTCCAGTCTTGCCTTATGCAAGCCCACAACATTTCCAGCACTATAACTTGCTGCAGTACTCAGTGGGAGTCTTAATTTAGCTCTCAGAAGTGAGGAATACGTGTGCTCTCAAGCCAGTGATATTCAGGCATGTCTCCAGAAATATAATATTCTTCTTAAGAAGGATATTCTCTAATACCGGGCTTTGAGATTTGCACAGTGATAGCAGTATAGCCCAAATGAACAATTAAAATTTGGCAGACTACTTTTCACTTCCCATTTAAAATAACAAGAACTACGTCAGAGTTTTATTTGATCAACATTTCACTATCTGTAGTGATCAAAGGACTATGTCTAAAAAATTAGCATTTTAGGAGAAAGTCTTTGATAGCCAGCAATAAAATTCTCATACTTAGCCTGAAATCATTCCCATTTGCATTCTTTATTGGCTTATAATTTATGAAGTCTCGTTAATGAAATCAAACAGATAGTAACCACACCTGAAGTTTCATCCTAACACAAAATAGAGACTCCACATAATTAGAGTAACAGCTATTATTTTACTTCTTTGCTATGCCACTCCTGCAATTAGTATGATTCGTAGTTCAAGAGGGAAAGAGTCAAAGACTTTTCACAAGATATTGCTTTAATCTCACCTTATGCTTTGTAGGTGCCTTCTGAGCAAACTAAGTTCTGACTCTGCCTTCATTGGGAGTCTACTGATGAATGGCTTGATTATGTGGATCATGTTCAGGAAAAAAAAAAAAAATCTGTCACTTCAGCTAGAGTTTTGCCTGCTAAAGGACTTAAATAGTGTTTTTCCTACAGTATCAACAGAATTCAAAGAGCATTACTTGTACAGCAGATACTTTTCAATATGTACGGTGCCACTGGGCACAGTACTTGAGGGAACATGACTATTTATTGACAGTTAGTATACTACAGAAGTCAGGGAGCACAAAGGGTAAGAAAAGATTACTGTAGTAGGAGTTGGCTTGGGCTATTTTCCAACACTGAGACTATGCAGTATTGAAGATCCTTTTATAAATATGACCTTTATAATATATTGCATTAGCCTACTAATGCCACAAGGAATGTTTTATTTGGCCTTATGCAGTTTTAACAAAGTCTGGTAAGGATGTATCCATAATTTATTACTTCTGATGGAAAATTGTATTTCAACAACTCGAAATTTTAATAGAAAAATGTCTACAGAAAATGGTAGGTATTTCACAGAAGAAAAAGCATGTAAAAAGAAAGTGCAAAGTTCATAGCTTTTGGGTGGGGAGTGAACATTTTCCATTTGGAATTACAGATCATCTTGCATCTAGGAATGATAACGTGTTTCCCTCTGGTCCCCACCTCTTCTATGATCCTGGCTCCCTCAGCATAAACACACCTCATTGCACCTGCAGGGATTGCGCTGAAGCTGCTGCCTCACCGAGCAGCCAGTTTGGCTGTCGCTTGCTGCGGCAGGGAGCCTGCTTCCCGTTACCCATGGCAATGCGGCAGGAACAGAGTGCTGAGCTCATGGGACACCATGCCAGGAGTAGGTGACTGGCTGTCTTTTGTGCTATTTGCCCTTCAAGCTGCAGTGAAGCTTCACCCATGACTGTGGGAAGAGCTTATGCTGCCTGGTGCACACATGGCTCACCAAAACCCAGGGCTGCTCACTTGCCAGGGACCATCAGACTACACTTGCATTCTGTGGGAAGTGGTGGCCCCTTCAACAGTGCCTGAAGATGCTCACTGGAAGAGAGGAGTCTCCCCATCCCCAGAAACAATGTACTGCCCATCCTCATGCAGCTGCCTCAGCCATTTCAAAGCTGGAAAGGCCACCATTTCATCATAGTTAATGATCTCTTATCCTCCTCAGTGCTCGAAGTAACTGGTTTACAAAGAAGCTGAGACCTAAAGATGGTGATAACAGAGCACGCACTTACAAGGAGCAGCATTTGCCTGAGATGTGACAACAGGTGATCACCTTGAAGGGTCTAACAGGGTCTTGTTTCCTATCTAATTGGTAATTAGCTGACCAGTGTAATTAGGGTGTGTGGCATTAGAAATTAATGGTACTGTTTCTTCTTACTGGATTTTGGAGCAGGGAGATGAAAAGCAGAATGACTGTGAATGCTTCATTGTGTTAAACTGTGTAAACTCGGTTGCGTGTTTGTGGAGGTTTTGCTCATTAGGTGTCTCAGAAATGTATTCTGTACATTCACCGCACAACTGAAAGACTGTGTAACAGTACCCATTGGACACTCGAGTCCCACAGCAGTAGTCACAGGGAAAGAAATGAGCCCACAGCCTCAATCATGTATGAGAGACAGATGGAAAAATTTAAAAACCTGACATTAAAGTCAAGATTCCAAAATATTGTGGCAACCTAAGAAAAACACATTTTCAGAAGTCAAATCTTGAAAGCAATTTATAGAAAGCATGAAATTTGCAGGAACTTAATGGCATCAGAGTAGACAATATCTTACGATCTGTACATTGCACCGGCAGAAGTGGCCATATTTCTCTTCTGATCTTAATAAATTATAATGTGGAAAGCAGTATTTAAAATAAATTTTAAGCATTATTTAAATAAATTTAATCACTGGCAAATTGCTCATGAGCAGAAAGA
This sequence comes from Pelecanus crispus, assembly GCF_030463565.1. Lineage (NCBI taxonomy): Eukaryota > Metazoa > Chordata > Aves > Pelecaniformes > Pelecanidae > Pelecanus > Pelecanus crispus. The sequence continues at coordinate 61,540,054 of NC_134646.1, read as the reverse complement.
AAGCAAAATAGTCCCACCATCACCTGATGCAATAGTGGTTTGGAAGACAGTAGCTGATACTGAAGTTGCAACAGTAGTGTTTTTCGATTCAGATTAACTGCAAAGGCCTTCTGCAAGCATTCTGGGGGGGGGTCTCTGCAACACATTGAGACCCTGAAGTTTTAACACAAATTAATAACAACATACCTGCATGTCCACTACCTACAACACATGGAATATGGAAAGTGCAAAAGGTGTCTAGGAAAACGTATCTGAATCTGACTCTATGGGACTGCACCTGTCTCAGGTACATTTTGTCCATGAGTGATACCATACACAAGATGACAGGGGTTTGTCTCATGCACTGAAATTTTTACAGGTTATATATCTGCCCTGTGCAGTTTCACAGAAATGATATGAATAGTGGGAGCTTACTGAAATATGGACAAGTTTGAACCTTCTTGGCAACAGCTGTGCAGCCACTTCTGCTAAGGAACAATTGTCTTAGGACTTAATCAAATATTATGTTTTTTGTGACCAATATAACATTAGTATGTGATACCAAAAGTGGTGCGACAGAGTTGTCCCTTGAACTGTGAAACTGGCTTGCAGCATTAACAGAAGTATGAATACTGTAGTTTATGATAAACATCCCTGAATTTTTCTGGAAACAGGCCAAAACGCTTTGAAAGCACTAGCATTTTAGGGTGTTTGACTTGCAATACAGAGTAAGAGGGAAAACTGTAGCTGAGGAACTATTTTGGATGCTTCATGAAAAGTTTAAGGCAGGCAGATTTCCCATTAAATCAATGTTGTAGGTAAAGATGTGCATTGGCAATGAGAAAGCTGAGAATTGCTTTACTGCTAAGGAAGTATTAGCTCCTGCAAAGTGTGTACCGCTAGTCCTCAGAAACCTGTTTCAAAGAAGCATTTAAGTTTAATGACAATAATTTTTGAATAGTCACAACATTCCCACACAGAGTTCCCAAAATTAGTTAGGCGGATGAATCGTCAAGGGCAGACTGTACCGTTTTAACTCAAACCTTTAAAGCCTGTTGTCAAAACCATCATTATCTCAGCATCTGAGTGTACTGTGGGTGATGCTATCTCATCACACCAAGTAGATACTTGCCATCATTTAGAAGCTTATTGATCCACTTCTCCAAGTATATAAAATCAGGCTATTGAAGATGCAGTGCAAATAGCACACTCCACACATCATAAGGCAGGATCACTGTAATTGCACTGGTCTCCAATACAAAAGAGCAAATTTAATCAATTTTGTAGTCATGAGAGACCATTTGGTGCACGCCTTTGTTAGCCTAATGCATCAAACCCTTTTTTTTCTTGGCTGAGGGCATGTACCCTGACCAGTACTATCTGGGCTGCTGTGAGCTGCTGGCCCTGGTAAGCAGCTGTATTCCGCCGGCAGTGGCTGTTAATGCAATTCCGAAGAGCAGCATGTACAGTGACTGGCAAGAAACTGAGAGTAAATCATCATCTACTGGTTAAGCCCACTACAGTCAATAGCTATACAAGGATGATATGTATTAACTGGGTTTGTATTAACTGAAGCACAGGATCTCTTCCAACCTTTGTAGAAAATCCTTCTGCTGAAAAAGAAAAGCCGTTTATGTCACCAGCTCAGTACATAGCCATCTCATTCAAACCATCAGCACTGCTCTCCTAAATTCCTGCATTATTTTCCATGCTTAAAGAGCACATGTGTTGACTGGCAGCAGCTGAGATGTGCTAAAAGCCATCCAAGAAGCATAAAATGTAGCATCAGACTGTGTGAGCCTGCAATAATCCACTAATCTTTTTGAACACATTCTTTTATGGAGGCAGACTTTGGTTGTTAGATTTGACACATATTTTACATATTACAAAACTGATCAGTATTGTGTAGCTGGCTAATTGTCATTTGAGGAAGGATTGATTTTTGCACTCACATAGAAAGGCTATCAACATAAGCACTAAAGCTCTTTGTTTCTAAGTATATGATATACTTGGTTTTAACAGCATTGTCAGAGACTTGATATAAATGATAGGTAGATTTACATAGAGGGGAAAATGTATCAACTGTGAGCACAAAACTGCATCACAGCCAATGATCAAAGTAGAAATGGGTTTGGTTCTCTGTGAAACATTCACTTGTGTGCTTGGAGTTAGATGACAGGTCTGTTGTAGCCAGCATTTAAGCATTTGTGTAAAGGCAAAGATAGAATCATAGACTCATAGAATCATTTCGGTTGGAAAAGACCCTTAAGATCATCAAGTCTAACTGTTAACTCAACACTGCCAAGTTCACCACTAAACCATGTCATAGAATCATAGAATCATGTCCCTAAGCACCACATCTACATAACTTAATAAAGTCAGGAATAAAACTACAGGACAAATATTAATTTAGGTCTATTTTGATGCATTTATGCCTAAACAATAAAATGAAAAATATGTTAAAATCAGAAGTAAGAATGCATTTTTAATGGAAGTATTCACAGAACAGCCTACTTTTGCCCAACTACGTAGTATTTTCCTTAAAATATTTTTCACTACCTTGAAAAAAACAATGCCCACTAGATCTTGCAAAAGTAATCAACATTTTTTACAGGTTTCCAGAAAAGTAAGTTATAATGAGGTCACTGAAAGTTAGTTATTAACATTGCCTTTTGGTGAGCATCTCCTAACTAGGTCTTTAAGTATATTTTTCTTTTTAAGTTCTCAGAATGCAGTTTCACTATTTTTTCTAATGTCTGTGTTTTAATCAGTGTTGAAGTCACTGAAAGACTTTCAATTTCCATTAACAGAACTGAACTCATTACCAGGGCACAATGATGCTTCAGCCCAGACTACACGGTAGGCTCCCATTCCTTTTCTGATGTTCCTTTTCCAGCTATGAACAAATGCTGAAAGTCCAGGAGGTAACTGTTTCCCATCTGAACAGGGATCTGGGAGAGATTTTGAGGGGCCCATTCCACATCAGTTGTTTCAGAAATATGTTTCTACATCATCTGAAGATCAGGCCTTTTTAATCTGCCTATTTAAATATACACTTAGATATCTAATTCTAAGTTGCACACATTCATTCTTGCTAACTGGATGCACAGAAATCACTGATAAATTCAAATGATGCTATTTTAAAAATGTGCACATATCTTTACATTTTGTGACAAGCTTCTAGTGGCCACGGCTACTGGCCTTACACAAAATTAAGTCTAAGTAAGTTATTATCTAGGTAATGAGCTTGAATAACATTTTTACTGCTTCATTGATGTAACCATTTTATAATCAGATTTGCTTTGCTCTTGCACACCATATATTAAAACAGTCACCTCTTCAGCTTTTGAATGAATGCGATCATGAAAGCAGTCGAATTCTTAGGGTATTATAACACTTTTTCTCAGTAAATCAGACCTAGACAAGAACCAAGGCAAACCCTGAGACTTGCTGTACTGTCCAGGTGATGAGATTTCAGTACAGGGCACTTAAACGGGTGTTCTTTGTCTTGAAAGTGATGTGAATTTTCCTGCTAAAATGCAATTCTCATGATGATAACACTATGCAAAAACCTCTGCGCAGCTGATCAGCACAAAGTTTGTACCACACTTAGACCGTACTTTAAACCTTGGTGAAGGACTTTACTTATGTGCAGAACTGGGGTTCTGCTTTGCACTATAATGATATCACCCAGTGGGAATGTTAATTTGCACACATTATCCTATTATCATACCTCTCTCCAGGCTTTATTAGCTTGAGTGCAATACTGCATGAATGTAGCTAGGCTGCCTTCAGACATAAGTTGGTTCATGCACAGCCAGTGCAAAAATTGTTGCTTTTTGTAGCTTTGTAGGTTGTTTCCATGCATATTTTTCCATATTGGCCTTTGTATGTTTTTATTACAGTCTATGCCCACTAATACTATATTTAGCCCTTTACTCCAGGAGTTTCTCATCAACATATTATTTATTAATTAGAGTTATGAATTGGTAACTTGTCCTGCATCGGTACACACCAGCATTTGTAAATGTAAAAATGCAAATTCTTTTATTCAGTCCAGATGGGAGATGGATTATAAGAGTAATAAGAACTGAGCAGAATAACAGAAATGAAAATCTGTGCTAGTGCTGCTTCTTTTGTTTAAGCAAAATTGGTCGGTGTTTTATACTGACTGAAGGGGAGAGGTGAGAGAAAGTGAAAGCTGTTTGATACCAAAAAGTGGAAATCTGTCTTCATCCAAATACTGCTTGGGTAAGGGCTAGCACAAGTTTCTCGTGAATTGACTATCTTCAGAGGTATCAAACTAACTTAATCTCACCCCTTTAGTCCCAGTCTTGTCTGACAGTTAAGATGCCAATAATATCAAATACGGTGTTGTGGATAGTTGCTTGGTGGAAGCCATACTGATCTCTCTTTTGTATCCCCTAAAAAGTTGGTTCCTGAACTGGACCCAGAGATATGGTCACAGCGCAAAAGATGCCAGTCCCTGGTCTCCCGGTCCAACGGGAGCTGCTGTGCAGACGTGGCAAGGCACTGTTAGTGCCTCTGTCAGGAAGGAAACAGTTTCTTACCAACATTTTTGTGACTCTGATACAGAGTGCCTGAAGACCTAGAATCGCTGATTCTAGTTGCAAGAAGGTGTTGTCCATAAGAATGATTAGTTTGTTGTTTGTTGTTTTATTGCAATCTATTAGTGCAACACAGAGCACCCTACAGGCACAAATTACAGTCCTCACTGTGGTCATAAAACATTGCAATCAAAATTTCAAAAGGTATTGGGCAGCTATCCAGCGTTAGATCCACCTTTCTTTAGGAAGAGCCTCTCTCTACCAACTTGCCCTACCCCAATTCACTGTGAGCTAAGCTCTCCCCACCCTGAATAACAGCACTAATTAAGAAAGTTTTTGGCTAATTACATTTCATACTGCTGCTTAGGTTGACCTAATTTGTGCTTGGCAGGCTCTGTAAGGAAAGTTAGTCAGTGAAGAATAAGACACTGTATTGCAGTAAACAACTCAATGCAGGCGATATCTGGGCAATCTAAAATAGACATTTGTATCTCTTCAAAGGTAAAAACACAAAATGGTGTTTCTTTGTTGTTAATTTTATAAGCACTTTCTAGGGCAAAATTAAATTGTGTATTTGTTGTAGAGCAAATATTGCCTGAGATGTGTGAAGAAAACTGGTGAATCATTTCCTGTTTGCTGCATTGTCACTTCACAGGTTTTCCCCAGCAAGGGGAATGATGTTGCCCAAAACAACCCACAAAGCACATCTGGGCACCAAGTTTCATTTGATGTCCCGGATCCCTCTTGGCCGTGGAAGGCTGTACGCAGCAGCGTGTGCAGCGTGCTGCGTGCTGGTGCAGGCACAGTGGCTGGGGAGGGGAGTGGAAGGAGCCAGGCAGGGATCGACGCTCCACCCAGCCTTGCCCTTTCCTGCAAACCTGCACAGTAGGACATGGCACTGACTTGATGAGGCAAACGACTTGATGAAGCCCACTCTTTCTTTGATGCTGCAGATAATAAATTGTTAGGGGGAAGAGGGAACGTTAAGCTCCTTTCCTGGCTTACCTGGCATGCGGATTCCCGTTGCAGTCCAACGCAGGGATTTTAGCAGTTCTTACACCCATACAAAGTGGTACTGAAGTCAAGCCAGGAATGACACAATTGCATTAGCAGGGCCTAAGTCTGAACAAGAGTCATGACATGTGTGGCTGCACTATGTCACATGAAGGAATAAAGCTGTCACACTCGGAGTAGCTCACTGCTCACTTTGCTGAAGTGCTGCTTGAAGGTCAGTGGCAAATACATAGTCACAGAAACGTTGGTCCAAAGAGGCTTGGTCATCCACTCCAACCTTGCTGGGGAAGCGGGACTGCCCCCAGTGCTGGTTGGTAAGGTCAGCTGAGACTTGGGTTGAGTCCTGGAAACATCCAAGGGCTGAGACTCCACAGCCTCCCCAGGCAACCTCTTCCAGTGCTGCACTACCCTCCCAGTGAAAACATTTTTTGTAATGTCCAACCTGAACCTTCAGTTTGTGGCTATAGCCACATGTTATGTCATCTGCCACCTCTGAGAGGAGTTTGGTTTTCTCACCTGCTTCTGACATGTCAAAATCCTCACTTAAAGTCAATATATACTCCATCCAGCACTCTCCTCCCATCAGTATAGGCAGTCATTTCATCACAGACTGCAGTCAGGTTTGTCAAGGAGGATTTGCTCTTGGTTTACCTTTCCATCCATATGTGATTGGAAATTATTTCCAAGAGGACACACTCCATGATCTTTCTAGGGACTGAGGTGAGTCTCCCTTGTCTACAGTTCCTCCTCCCAGGTCCCACCTCTTGCCTTGCTTAAAGATGGATGTAACATTAGCCTTTTTCTACTAAGAATCAGAGATCCCAGTCTCCCAGTTTTGTCATGGTTTTCAGCTCAGCAGTTTTTTAGTAACTTTTCTAAGAGCCTCTTGCATGAACCATGTTTTACACATGCTCTACAGACTCCCATCACTTCAAAACCATTCCTGATGCTATTCAAGATACCAGTTTTCCCTTGTAGAGCATATCATCCATGTCTTTTATTTCCTTCTTTTAGACATGTCTGCTTCGTTGGAACATGAGTAGAGAGCCATTGACAGGGGGGATAGTTATGCAGACAGAAAGTTAACACAGGCTGATGATAAGCACTGGCTATCTTCTTTTCACTGAATAAAGCTTGAAATTTTCAGCCTTTAAGATATGTTTCAAAACTTGGCTATTTTTTCCTGTTATTTTACTATAGGAGCTCTGCACTTTTTCTTCTTTTGGGGGGGTTGATATAGACTGTTTACTGCTTTTGCAACCAACTTACCCTAATGTAATTTACACTTCTTTCTTTGGGTGCTAGCAACAGGGTTTTATGATAGGAGCATTTTCTAAATTACAGCAAATGAACTTAATGGCTATTACGCTTTACTCAAGTTAAATTCTCCCTTTCAAAATATAGAAATTACTTAATATAATTTAATTAATGTTTTGGACACGCAGAATGCATCCATACATTATATAGTTGAGTGTAAAAAACCAGGAAACGCTCCTTATATGACTTCACATTGTCATTCATATATCACATAATAATAAGGATGCTAAATAACAGTTGGCATATAGGAATTTACATCACAGAAGGATTTTTTTTTTAAATATAGCAAGTGTTTCCTTAGTCTCTTAAGTCTCCCAAATGTGGTTCTTAAATTTTCTACTTGCTGTACATCTGATGGAAATCTTAGTCAAACAGTCACTTCCTTCCTATATTCCTTCTATCCCTTCTGATATCCGAAATCCATATCTGAAATGACAACATTAAAAAATGAAATTGCAGAAGCCCACAAGGGAAATCAATCACATTTACCTAGGTTGTTTCAGTAAATAGATTTCCCTCTGACAAATCAACCATGAAATCAGTTCATGGAGTTAAATGAATTGTATGTGGAAAGTCTGCTTTGTGCTGTGTATATGAACTCGGCTTTTGCCTAGTGAATCACTTGGTAACATGCATACATATGTTCTGTGGAGCTGTGTGCTATGCCAGTCACCAAAAATTAACTGTCAGCTTTCCACTGTTCGTCCTTCAGAGCCCATTTAATGCAATTTGTAGTGTTCTCTCTAAGGTTCCAGTGAGCTGTCCTGCCCTATACACACTCTTTTTCCAAGTCACAATATCATGAGATAATAGCAGAAGCAAAGCTGCATGTCAAACATAATACAAGGAGAGCAAAATATTTCTGCAGTGCTGTAGAAGTCGCACATGCAGTATGTGTTGCATGGGCATATGCAGATTAGGTATGTGGAACTTACTGGAACTGAAATGTTCTCCTGGTTTATCCCCATTCAGCATCTTTACCACATATACAGCCAACAGCTTGTGCTCCAACCTAATAGTTACAGCTCACTAACAGTAAAACCAGTAATTGTACAAGAAAAAAAGAGAAGCCAGAGAGGGTGAATAGTGAATAGGAATTTCTGAGAGTCAGTACTGGGTGTGCAAGAGGGAAAGAGAGCATGAGCAAGACAGAGCCTCCCAAAGTCTGAACGCACTAGCCCAGTTTTTCAAAGAGGCATAGCTCATTGGCTGCACCCATGCATCAACCCTACTCTTCCCTGTAATTGTCAGCTGTAATAAAAGGAGAAATGAAACATTTTGCTATCCCCAGCCACTGTGTTCAGATAGCTCTTGTTAGGTTTTCACCCTGATGGCTTCTTGCAGGGTTCACCATTTTCCTTTTTCTTTTCCCTAAAGGAATAATGCCCTATTGTTATCCTGCTCCTGAACACTTTCCAAGATGATGTCAGGTGAGTGCACAGCATTCCCCATGCCAGAAGTTCTCCTTCCCTGCATTATGTAGAGTTCATTGTCAAGTCACAGACAATTACTTTATCTGATACTTGTCAACATCCAGTCAGACAGGAATTCTTTACCTCCAAAACTGCCTACTCGGCATCATCCTCTGCTGACTTTGCCTTCCTTTCAGCCTGTTTGGAAGGAATAAATGGGGTGGAAAGGAGACAACAAGCTCAGTTTCAAGCCATTGCTCTCAGGGCTGAGCTGGGAAGCTCTCTGGAAGGGTATCTCGTACAGCTGGAGCTCTGGACTCCCTCAGAGCAACTCTGAGATCCCAGCACCAAGGCAGGCAGGTGGCTGGAGAAAAGGTACTTGAGAGCCTTTGTATTTCCTTAGCAGCAATGGAAGGAGTAAAGCCTGCTGTGAAACCCACCAAGCAGTAGCCAGGATACAGCTAGCAGCTTGCAGGACATGCTCCACAGCCTGTTTTAGGCAGCCATTCTGACAGCGCTGTGACAAGTCCATCACCCGTGTCACCAGGCAGCCCCAGGCAACAGCAGAAAGGCCAAAGTCCAGGCTTTACATTCCCCCCAACATGTGAATATCCATTGTACTAAACATTCTAGGTCATCCTTACATCTGTGCAAACAAATGGGGAAAACTTGGTGTTTTGCTTTTTATTCTCATTCTTGCATTATTTTTCTATCATCTAAAACAAAGTCAGCTGATTCATGTTAATTCCAGCTTAGATAAAATAAACTTACAAGTAATGCCCTGCCTTTTGTATGGCAGCATGTGAATTAGCTAGGCATCCAATGCTGACCTGACATATCCGTAACAGTGGTATGAAGTCAGTGGATCTATTTGCAGAGTGGTATATTGCTCAATTTAAGGGCAGAAGGGCAGGGAAGGAGGCCATGCAAACTGACTCATTTACTTATAAATCAGCTTACGGTCAGGAAGATATTTATTTACTGATATTTGGCCACAATCAGTAAGAGAAGCAACAAAACAAGTGATTACAAGACTGCTGTATTCTCAGGAAAGGTTAAGGCTTGATGTTGATACTTTGCCACACAGGAACAAGCAAATTTGTTTTCAACAGCTTTTACTCCAGCTGATTAGATGAGGTGAGACAGGTTTGTTACTAGTAAACCATTTATCTCTCTTTTCAAAAACAGTACACAACATCTATGAAACATAACTGATCAGACACACCCTATAGGAGATACACCCTTCCTACACTTGTAAGGAAGCAAAATCTGCATTTTCATCTCAGACCAATAGCGTGAAGCACGCTGGATGCTCACAGCCAGCATCTCACCACATGTAAACCAAAGTAGCTCTTCTCAAGGCAGTGGAGTAATGCCAGCTGTGCCATTTCAGATCAGATCTACAAACCTCCATACATGTGTCGGTCTGCCTATATGAGCAATCTGAAGTTATCTGCTTATAGAAGTAGGCCTTCAAAACGTGTAGAAAACGTATTATGCAAAAAATTTGCCCTTGTCAGGAATAATGAATCCAGGGGTCTTTACACCAAGAACAACTTTTAGTCAGTCCTCTTGCTTAACAGAGGCCAGAAAATATCATCAGCACTTGCTCAATTAGAGTGCAAGGCATTGTACCTGAACCTGGGATTGTTTATCTAGATTTCAGATATCTGCACTAATATCTACAATGACTATTTTATGTATTACAATGTCTTACAAGCAGGTACAAATAGAAGAACCATGAAACATAGACTATGCTGTCTGTAAAACAGCATCCCAACCAAAAAATTGCCTTGTAGGCACTCTAAACCTTTTAAAACATGACATAATGTTATTTTATTGAAATTTGAAGTGTTTTAGCACTTTAACCTGCCCTTCCAATCAAATATAACCAACAGACACATAGTTCAAAAGAGTTGTCCTTCCTATTTGTTAATAATTAGGGGTTTCCCAGAGCAGTGGCACAGTTTATCAGAGACGCCCCAGCTCTGCACTCCTTGAGTACAGATCTGGAGGAAGGGAGAAGTAAGCCTGGTATAACTTCTCCATGAGTAAAATCCCTTTTCTCAGAGGATGGCAGTACTGTGTCTCCCAGAAGGGACATGGCCCATAGGATAGAACATTAGGGAAGAGTTCAGCCCCAACTCTGCACCTAGTTTAATGCTGGAGTTGCATCCACCAACCCATAACAATTCCTCAGAGGCTGAGATGCTCATCTGCTCTAAACCACCCAGGTTTGCGGGTCTAATATCACAAAGCAACATGCATTGACTAAGGATCTTGATGGCGTTGTGCTTAATGTCTAAAAACTTTGAACAGACACAAGCGTATGTGCCTATACACATCTTAATACACAGACATTGTTTAAATAGTATACCCCCAAAACAAGCATATTAAAATAAGGCTGAAATTCTCAGGTTTAGCTGTTACACTTTCTGATCTATCTTTAGCTTGTTTTCTATTATCATTGGTCTTTTAACAGCTCAGGTAACCAGCACAGGTAAGCAACACAGTATTGTGATGGTTTGGTAAATGCAGACAGCTTGATATTATGGATAAGGTGCTTATATCTTTTTCAGAGTGTTGTCCTTTACTCCCAGCCAGCAACTAAGCACCACACAGCCAATCACTCACTCTCCCCACCTGGTGGGATTGGGGAGAGAACTGGAAGGGCAAAAATATGAAAACTTGTGGGTTGAGATAAGAACAGTTTAATAATGGGAATAAAATAAAATAGTAGTAATAGTAGTAATAATAATAATAATAAAAATTGTAGTGAAAAGGAAAACAACAAAAAGAGGAACAAAACCCAGGGAAAACAAGGGATGCAACCTGCTTACCACCTGCCAACTGACGCCCAGCCCACCCCAAGCAGTGATCACTGCCCGCTGGCCAACTCCCCCCAGTTTATATACTCAGCATGACGCCATATGGTATGGAATGCCCCTCTGGCCCATTTGGATCAGCTGTCTTGGCTGTGCCCCCTCCCAGCTTCTTGTGCACCTGGCAGAGCATGGGAAGCTGAAAAAGTCCTTGACTAGCATTAAGCAATACTTAGCAACAACTAAAACATCAGCGTGTTATCAGCATTCTTCTCCTACTAAATCCAAAACACAGCACTATGCCAGCTACTAGGAAGAAAATTATCCCTATCTCAGCCAAAACCAGGACACAGAGGCTGGCCTTGATTTCTTTGCTGCCCCTGGTTTACTGCAGACCGTCAAGGACTGGCACTTCCCAAAGCGCTGTCATCACAAGGAAACATGGCTGCCTCTTATTCCAGGTTAAGCCATGTATCTGATGTTTGGAAAGGTCTATGACGGAAGGAGGAAGTGATGGAAATTGGATTATTTTGTTTTCACTATTCTGACATATCTGGCAATCAGGCTTTTTATCAGTCCCCCTTGCCAAAATTTAACTATGTACTTAAAGTTTGGAAGTATATATTATGTAACAAACCACCATGGTTTATTGGGCACCTATGTACTGTGATACACCACACAGGCCATATATCATTTACCTGGCAGACCATAAGGACTAGAACATTAATCCTGCTAAGCGGTTGATGCAACTTGTGTGAGGTTGATGGCTGTGCACGGGCACAACGCTTCAGTTCTCTCACTCAAGCAGTGCACAGGAAACCTCCTGCCCTGAGACGCAGGGTCCGGGCAGCGCGGACCTTCCTGCCCGCACCGCCCCGCTCAGGCTTTGCCCCCACCAGGCAGTGGTGAAACGCAGTGCAGTGCAGCTTGCCACTTCTTGTAAATCTCGGAGATTTATACTCAAAAGGGACTCAAAACCAAGTTTCTAGTCATAAAGAGTCGTAATACCGGTAGCTTTACACCAGACTTTCTTCAAAACAGTAGTGACTAAAAGGCTGTAAAGTAATGACTGAGAGCTGTGCTGCCTTTTATCAGCCAGGAGGCTGATAACAGTCTTAAAAAGAGTTCTCAAGAAGTGAACTTCAGTCAGTAAAGGGAAGCCTTCAGCAAGAACTTATAAAATCAATTATTTTATTGGTTTAAAGCTTTACGATCATGTGAAACTAAATCTGCCACTGACTTCAGGATTTTAGTTAGAAAGTACTCTACGTAAATACTATGGCCTTTCTGTGTGGTGGATATATCAGCCTCCTTCATGAGAACTATGATGACAAAGCACAAAGACAGCTTAGCTTCTCGCAGAAAATCTCAGAAGCACACAGGTCTTAACAAATGCATGTTTGTGAGATGAAGGCATTTTGAGTATTTTCATAACCCGTACACAAGAAAGGGAACGCACAGTAAGAACGTTGTGCCCGGGCTGCTCAGGGTACGAATCTCATTTCAACACTTCCTTTTGGGACCAGCCCAATACTGGTACGCTCCCCACCTCCCACTGTGGCATGCAAGAGCAGGAGAAGCAGCTCTGGGTTGGGGTTTGGCGAGCTGGTAAAGGACAAAAGGCACATCCTCACCTGTGCAAGCAGCTCTGCGAAAAAGCTAGAATATGACCAGAGATAAGTAGGGTAAACAAAGAGAATACCATTAGACCTGGGTAGAGCATATGATCCTTAATTACTATTTCCAGAACACTTTGATGTCCTCAGGGAGAGAGTATATGAAGTTCAAAATGACTAGTTAATAAGTGAGATTTTTCAAAAGCATTTAAATAGAGAAGGAGTTCCAGAGACCGCTAAGTTACATAGGTAGCTTTGAAAATTCCTCCTCAAGATAATAAATGTATGTCCCACTATTTGTTAAAAAGCCTTTCTTCTCCAGTGGCACAGTATTACTTGCACACATTTTGTAGTCGTGTTTTTGTTCTCTGATTAACTGAAAGCATAGCCTCAGTGTATCTCTAGGCATGTTGTGCAATAGCAGATTTGGAATTTGCATTTTTTAGATTACCAGACAATAAAAAAAAATAGAGATTGCACAGATATGCACCACCCTTCATTAGAGGCAGTGATATTCTCTCCCACCCAGTCCTGCCCAACCAAGACAATATTGCACATACGCCTCCAGACAATGAGACTACCACACCTTTTGCCTCTAATTAAAATTATTAAGTAGAGAAGGAAAGAAATGCATTTCAGTCTGTGCTTGTTAGCCAAATGTCTTGATAAAACTGAACATGTTCTGCTGCTGCCCACCATCTGTTCTTATAAATACTTCTTAAAAACACTGAACAGGAAAATAGATTCGTCATCACTGACTTTCACCATTTTATACCAACTCTGCCCTCAGGTTTTTCTTTATGCAGACTAATAAACATCCATAGAATAGGATAAATATTTCTCCCATTAAAACGATTTTGCATTTGACACATTTCAGTAGAAAAGATGCAAACCTGATGCATGTAGAAAGCTGACTATGCAGAGCGATGAGGATGTCTTTATTGATGGCAATATTTTAATGGGCCAATATTGTTTTTCCTCTCTTGACCTGTTCCTTACATATTCTCAGTCCTTTCACTGTTAGATAAATCATCATAGAAGCACTGTGATTCCCTGCCTTTGAGGAAGAGGTAACTTTTCATAGTGCTGCAGCCTTTGAGGCATCAAAACAGCATGCATCTTCTCAGCTTCCTTTTGCTGCTGGGAATTTGAACACCTGCAAGAAAATATGCCTTTTCCATTGGTGAGTATAAAAAAAACTATCCAGACTTAACCATAGCATCCAGTCCTGTCATGATTCCCAGTATATTGCACCTGATAAAATGAAGAAATCCCAGCTGATGCAATACAGCAGCCCAGCCATCAATAAATACGGGTTGACAAGAATATCGCTGCTGTTTCTCATGCAGACTCCTCATTTAATTTTAGGTCCAATCATCATCCCCAGGCTTACAGTGGGCTATTTTAACTAATTTGCCATCGGTGCCTTCCTTAGGAGCTTCACCTCAGATACAATGTTATAGTCAATGGTGTTTGTAAGACAAAGGAAAATGGACTTTTCCTGAGGCCAGTGCTCATCTCTAGAACAACTGTTCTTCGTTGCTTGAAAAACAGGTATATATCCTACTGCATGCAGGACCTAATGTGAGCTCTCTTTCCATAGACAACAGCAATTAATTCTTATTTTTTCTAACTACTACTCTTTCTTCTCACAGAAACTCCTCCCAGCCAAGACTTGGTTCCCCATAGACAAGTGGGAATTAGCCCAGGTATTTACAAAATTCAGCTTCACAAGAGGGGTGACTAAACAGTACCAGATATCAACATTATCCCACCACAAGAAGGTCAGAAGTGGCTCACACAGGTGCAGGTAGTAAATTCCTTTGGGCTTGACTTCAGGCAGAACATAGGCCACTCTTTGGCAGTTTTTGGTTAGATAAAGGCTGAGTGTGATTTTCAGAATACCAGGACTGTTTAAGAAAAAGCTGCTCAGCTGATATTAAATCAGTTGTGGGACTGTTGGTACTAATCCTGCCAAAGACCCATGGCATTCCAGGTCATGTGAGGCCAGGGCTGCTTGGTAAGGAGCAATTGCACCTCCTCCTCAGGCCAGTGCAAAGCTCTTCTTGCTGCCAGAGGGACCAGAAGAACAAGGATAGGATGGAAAAATCTCTAATACCAACTACAAGAGGAATGTGATTGTTTTGAACTGCAGAAGTACAAGGAGGTCAAAATGAACAGCAGCATCATATCTTGAAATGATAACAAGCATATCTAAATGGGTTCTAGTGTACAGCATGTACAAAAAGTGCCTTTTCCAGTCTTGTACAAATTAAACTCCACCATTTGTGAATTCTCCCTAGAAATTCCTTAGGAGTAGGCTTTTCTCTGCAATTTCTGGTGCCATCCCTTTCAGGTTAGACTGGAAATATTGTGAAAGAGGCTCCTGACTTGCTAACATCCGAGGCTCTCTCAGGCTCTTGACTCCCTCATATTCAAATCCACGAGCTTCTCAGGAAGTACACCTATGTAAGAGGCTGAGGATGTTATCTTTTAAGACTGAGGACATTAGACTGGCTTCAAAAATCAGAAACTAACTTAGCATCATTACCAAGGCTGTTTCTATGCCAGCTGAGGTGAGAACAAAGAAGAAAGGTGAGGATGAAAACAGGCACTTGATTGCAACTGGGATTTGTTTCTGTTTTTAATCCATGCATTGAAGTTTTGGGGTTTTTTTTTCCTTCCCTTCCTTGTTTTCAGCTGCATGCAAATTACATAGTAAAGTGAGTATTTTAAGCTATCCAAAGCTTTCTGAAGGCATTGGGAAAGAATTACACTAACTGCAGATATGCAGTGGGTTAATTCATGGGTTAATATGACCTTTTTGGAAATGCAAGTGCATGAGATATTCCAAATACAACTTCATATACTGCGGTCCCTTCACACTATATGTTGTTATTGCAGCATATGGGCATCTTGGATGTTGTTTAGAGTTCACAGTTTCCCCCTAAAAAATCTCAATAAGTACACACAGAACTTTATTTCAAAATTCTGGAAAAAACCCCACAACAAAACCCCAAAACCCCCTCATGTTCTCAAATCTCTGAAGTTCTGGACTTCTCCCAGATTTCCATCCTAGAACCACAAAGCAAGAAGCTGAGCGTACAGAAAAAGTGCATAGGAAGAGATTGACACCTGTTTTCCCTTTACCTGCCTGAAACAGGTAGAACATTCTGACATTAATTTCTAATTTAGAGAGGAATTCATAATTCTTTTATACATATGCATACACAAGCACAGGCATCCATATAAATATACAAAAATGTGAATGTAGATATGCATGTATGTGTGTATATATCTATTGGTACATAGGAGTTGGAATCAAATAAAATACGAACAGTACCTTTTGGGCCCAAAGAGCTGCCCATCATTGTCAATGGCATCCGCAAAATATCTTAGAGATACACTTCCAGCACAACTATATAAGCATCTAACAAAACTTTTAAAAACTTTGATGGACATGAGCAGAACAAGAGTGATTCTGATCCATGTTTACTATTAGGACCATAAATTGTCAATTGGGCTCACAGAAATTTTTCTATTTCAGATTTTCCAAATGTTATAGGGCCATTCTTTACTCTATATCCATCAGACTATGACAGAAGGAAATCTAGTGTTAAAAGAAGCTTTTTCTTTGGTTGTTTTATTTATTTATATTTTTCACTTTTCTTTCTCCTTCTTCTCACCCTGCTGTGTTATTCTGCAACCTCTCAAAGGTTCCATGTCTTTGGAAGCATTACTGTGGGAACAGGAGGAGTTGTGAGAAATGACAGAGTAATTTCTGTTAATTTCATTTTCCTTTCTGCCACTTAGATTTTTACAAACCTGAGAAGGTTTAGAAAAGTTACAGAAGAATGAAAGAAAAATATGCATTTGTTTGTTGCAACAGCGAAGAAAAAGCTTAACCTGCCTGCAGGTTAACCTTCTGGTACTAACTGGAAAAAGAAGAAATTAAAAGAGGAAAAGAAGAAAATTTAAAACTAGTATTTTGAGTTTGCAAAATTTTTCACAAGTTGAAAAAGAAGTAAAATACCCCAAACAGTTCCTTTTTCAGTCATACAAAACAATTAAAAAACATTTTTATCCATTTCTAGCTGGAGGTGTGGTTCCAGATTCCACACAAGTAGTCATGTAACTCTTTCCTGAACTTCTGCACAATTTTTAAAAACTGTCATCCTTATTGCCTCTGAACATCCAGCTTTTTTTTTTTTCTTTTAAATGAGCATCATTAAACACATATGACTCATTAGTGATGATGGTTTAGCTTGGGACAACATTGGTGGTTTCCAGTCCTGGCTTTCTCTTGGCAGTTCTTCCTCTTGCTCCAGGGGTAGCTCAGCAGCACATGAAGCTCCTTCACCACTCAAGTTTGGAGGAAACCAGGAGCTATTTCAATTTCCCTTAATACACCTGCCTCTAATTTATGGCAGCTCAGCAACTGCTCCTGAGCAGCCATGGCACCTCTGCGGTAGAGGCAAGAGCCTCTGAGAGAAGAGCAGGGCAGGTTTCCTGGCTGAAATCAAGGGCACAGGCTAGGTACATTAGCACATGCCACATGTCGCATTAAGGAAATTTGAGGAGTGATGCACTCAGTGAAAACAAATTAGACCTTGGCAGTAATCTAAATATTTAGGGGGTGAGGGAGGGGGGGAAGAGAAGGTGCTACAGAGCCATTAAAAGTAGTCAGACCATCATTCAGATCTGGAAAAAAAATGCTTAGGAGGAGGTCCCAGGAGATACAAAATTAACCCTTGACAATATATTCAGAATTTGCCACTGTTTTTAATAAAGTCCAGGTAAAAGAGCACACATTACTGCTTTAACAGGTACCCCAGCCCTTTGGCTCAAGGTATACTATTTTTGAAATGGCAGGGGTCAGTACACAGAGAAAGCATTTGGGGACATTTCAGCACAACTTTCAACAGAAATGACTTGAAACCGATCCTCGGTATTATAGATCACGCCCATGAAAGTTCTCCTTGTCCTGTAGCAACGTTTAAAACAAAGCCATGGTCCCCTGGCTTCATGACTTAAAAAATGAAGTGAAAGAAATAAGATTGCTCAGCTGGTCTTCTAGATTTAACGAATTAAATCCTGTATTTATTTGTAGGCCCAAAAGAATTAAACAAATGGAGAAGAAGGGAACATTCTTTGGAGATGTGGCTGATTATTTTTCTAACCTGATGTGTCATCAGCAGCCTAGATGCTACCCTTAGAAAGAATGTGGCATTACAACACATATCTTTGTACATCCAGTTCCTTTTTTAAGAGTCTTTATTTTCTCTAACTGCTACTTGAATTGTATTCAGCACCCGACATATTTCCCAAGAAAACAACTGTGTGTTGGTACAGGAAGCTGCACAGGTGACAGTTTAATTTAGAAAAGAATAGCAGAATAACCCATGCAAATACCACATTAATAATTGATTCTCTGAAATAAAGCAGGCATAGCTTTCCTCTTATTGCCAAAAAGGCATTTGCCTTCCTAAATTTTATTCTCGTTTTCCTGAGATAGTTTTCCTAGGAGGTTCTCCAGGTCAGCAAGTGAGTACTTAGCCAATCTCGTGGGGCTGCTAAGAATGTTTGGGAACCGGCTTCTGGTCCATCAGCATGAGTTTAAGCAGCTGGGGAGGGGGCATGAGAGTAAAAGAGGATAGTAGGCTCTGTTGTCAGATCTCATACCAGGGCATGGCCACCCCTAACAGCAGGGCCGATGTCTCTAGGGAGCCACACAGGTCCAAGCAACAGCTCAAAGCACCACAAAGGCTAATTTAACATTACAAATGCATTCAGCACGGTACGTCAGGTAAGAGCATTTGTAATTGTGTGTTATATTAATATGGGGTTGGGTTTCTTTGAGGAGTTATAAAGTTCTGGCTCAAGAAGAAAAATGCAGTATGAGAGACTGCATCTTTCAGTGCTGAATCATCTCAGACAGAGAGTCTGAAGAAAAGATTGCTGTCGAGTGCTTGTATATATTGTTAGTTAGACCTGGTCTTGCAAACGCCTTAAGTATAGAGCAGCCACTGGATACCACAAGAAGCAAACCAATGCTGCATGCCCTGTAATCTTGTCTTTAATCCACTGTTGATAAATCCTGCAGAAAACTATTAAAGCAAACATTAGCAAGTTAACCCATGTAAGAGAGAGGAAGAAAAACAGGCAGAAGCACTTTACATTATTGATGGATTTGCTGTCATGAAGACTGTATTGTCTTGCTTTCACCACCAGTTTGTAACTCTCAGCCATGCGTATACAGGGGTTTTCTGGCCCCGTCATTTTTACATTCCTGGTAATCTCTGGTCCTTTGTGATTTTCACTTTGATTTTGATATCATACCAAATACATCTTATTCTTCAAAGTATCAGAAACTGCCGATAAAAATCATTTGGGAGTGAGCATTGGCAGACTCACCTCGCAGAGAAACTGGCTTTTAACCTTGCAGTGAAGGCGAGGAGAGGGTCTGGTTGAGTGCTCTGCAGTACATGAGGCGCTGCCGAGATGTGGGACAGCTGGAAAACTCCACGCAAGCAGAGGTGTGAGATATGCCAGCTTCTGTTTGGGGCTCCATGGTGTGTGTTTGGTAGGAGTGACGAAGTCCACTGTCTTGTTAGGCTCCCACTCTCAAATTCTTCCTCTCACAAGCAGCTCCACTATCCTTAAGGGAAAGATTTGCTGCTACTTTCATCAAGCCCCAGCCCCCTATTTAAGAGGCACATTCCCTGAGATTTTCTTCTGGCTTCCAGCTTCTTTTAAGGGATAAAGCTTAGGAGACAACAAGGAAAAGCCCATGCAGTCAACTTTCCACTATTCTGGTCACGGGGATGGATAAGCATGAATTACTTTAAATGGGAAGTTTAATGGAAAAGAACTAAATTAGTTTAATGGAAAGGGATTTTCAGCTCAAACGTAGCAGTGTGTAAACGCCTGAGCTGACAGGTTCAGTAGCAGCCAAACTGCTGCAGGTCTCCCCAGCCCAGGAGCACGAAGCTGAGGCACCCTGACATGGCTGGTCCTGGGTGGTATAGTCAGCCCTTGACAGACGTAAGCTGCCCCTGCACAGCACCACTTTTGTGTCCACAAAGAGCAGATACAAGTTTACTGGGGCTCATCAGCTCAGGCTCAGTCAAGACTTTTCTGGACCTGCTCCAGCCCTACACCCAGCCAGCTCAGGCACTCCTGAAACCACCATCCATTTACCAAATGAACACATAACCCATTCAGAGGCAATGGAGCTGGCTCGTCCCGTTTACACCATATTTGATGAGGAATCTCTGCATGGATCATAGACGGACAACGTCCAACACATCTTTTTTTGCACTTTTACTCAGTAGGAGTATATACGCAGCCTGTGTGCTTCCTTTATAATCTTTATAGAGGGAACTACACACACAGCTGGTGTACAGCTGCTGCCTACAAAGGACCCATATCGCAGTGCAAACAAAGCAGTAAACAGTTTAGCTGTATAAAGTGACAACATAATAAACAGATTCTCTTTTCCTGTACATTCATTCCTGAGTATCTGCTTATATTTGGAAACATTTGTGGTGTTGAGGATGATTTATAATTGTTCAACTCTACCTGCTTTAAAGCATCTACTTCTTTCAATAAATAATAGTAGCTGGGCACGCTCCGTATGATTCTTTATTCAGGCAATGCTGCAGATTTAAACAGGAATTGGGGAAACTGCAAGGGAACGGAGACCATAGATGAAAATGCAGTGGGATATGATATAATTAGCCCACCACAGTGCCAAATCCAACAGAGACTTACAGGGTTGTCCCCCCAGACCAACAGCAGGATGCTGTGCTAGCTGCCAAAGCGCAGTGTGTGGAGAGGGTTAGGCACCTCTGAATGGCAATGCTGAGCAGGGAGCTGTGCCAATGCAAAACCCTGGCAACAGGGAACCTAATTCCTGCCATCAGCCACCTAAGGTAGGGCAGTGCCAGGCTTTCCTCAGAGGTGTACAGTGAAAGGACAATGGCAGTTATCACAACTTGCAGCAAAGGAAATTCTGACTGGATACAAGGACAAAAATGTTCACAGTGAGGCTAATCACACACTGGAAGAGGTTGTCCAGAAAAGTTGTGGAGTCTCAATTCTTGCAGATATTCAAAGCTCAGCTTGACATGGCCCTGAGCAACCTGTTGTATGTGACCATACTTTGAGCAAGAGGTTGGATTGGATGACACCCATCAGTCTCTTCTGACCTACATTATCCTGTGTTTCTGTGAACCCCTCTCCAGAGTCTGAGATACTCACGGAGAAATGCAATTAGGAATATTCATTTATTTTGAACCCATCTCCAGCAAGTCTCTCCTGAAGAAAAGTTCTGTAACCATTTCCTCAAAAAGGAAAAAGCAAGGATTGCAGTTTCTTTTAAAACTTGGGACAGTGGTGATGCCAGTACCCAAGTCCTATATGATATCTTGCTGGCTAAAGCACTTGCCCAAGAAACAGCTACCCTCAGTCCCGTCCTTAACCCCAGTGGGTTCAAACACATATATTGCAGTCACTGAGAAATAAGTATTCTGAAGAAAGGCTGAGGGACACGAAGGAGCCCAGCCCTGTGGTGAAAGGTTAATTTCTTCTAAGAGAGGCAATCTTCACATCTGGTGCTGCACTGTCTTTTGGATGGGCTCAGATGGAGAAACAGCCATGGAGCTGGGGATATGCCAAGCTTTATTCCCTTCCCAGCTCTGCTGTAGCCCCTGGCCTGCAGTCACACTGCCCCTGGTTGCTCCCTTCCTGGCCCTTTGAGTCACATATAAATTACTCTGCCAAGACCCAGCTTCAACAACAAGCTCCAAGTTTCTTCCCCTCCCACAGCCGGCCTGCTTATTAGTCTGCTCTCTTGGGAATCATACACTTGAGCTTCTCCAGGCTGAGGAAGACATAATATTGAGGTTTCCCTGGGCAGGCACCCTAACCACCGCACCATTAACTAAAAAAAGCCCCACACAGTAGTGCCATCCCCATTACCTCCTCTATCATAACTGAGGCATGTTTTCAAAGAGCTTGGCCCCTGCTGAGCTCTGCAGGCATCCGAACGCCCTCCGTGGGCGTTAGGTGTGCTCTGGGAACAGGCAGTGGGACGGGTCCCGAGGGAGCAGGGCCGGGAGCTGCCAGCTTCCCGCATCCCGCCCTTCCCGGCATGGAGCCATGCGGGCTGCAGTGCTTCTGGCCAAGCAGCAAAGCAGAGCTGGAGGTGCCCAGGGCACGCCAGAACTTCCCTTGTGCACACAGGCAGCCTCAAGCTTTGGGAGCAGCTGCACAGAGTCTTCCTGGATTGCTGCTTTGGAGACAGGCGCCCGCCCGACATGCCTTTCTGAACCTCAAGCCCTGTGACATAGCCAGTTTACACACCTACAGCTTCTTTGGGCTTTCATGCTCACATCCAGTGCTCTGCTTGAAACATATTTTGGGCATCATGCCACTGTCTCAAACTCTCTATACCACATTTCTTCTCTCTCCTGCTAAACCCTCTGTCCTACTGTCCTTTCTGTCCTGCCATGGTGTCTTTCTGCCCAGGCTGTCCATGCACTTTCTTCATGCCCAGAGCTGATGGGCATGTGTGTGGCAGGACTAGTACTTCCCAGACACACTGTGGTTGTGTGACCAGAGGCAGTCCTGGCACCCCAATTGCTAAAGTAGCCAATGAGATCCACAGACTGTTTCAGGGGGACCCCAAGGTTAGATGCCCCAAACAGGGACAAATAGCTTCAGGTCTAGGCTCAGCAAAAACCTAACCTCCACCAGCTTCTGACCCCAGACTTTCTCTACCAGCTTAGCCTTTGCCTTCTGCCGTACACACCATGTGCTATCACTTCTTTTTACTATCTCCAGACTTGTTCCAATAGAGCATTACTGCAATCCCATGACAAGACTAGCATGGACCAAAAGTGCCACCTAAGTTGCTTATGGCCATGTTTAAGTATTGAAATTTGATTTTTGCTTTTGTTCCTTAGAGATGAAAATAATGTCTTCCAGACAACTCTTCTGTTGAAAGTGCACTAAGATATCTATTTGCAGACTAAGCCTCTTGCTTTTCTGCTTTGGAAGGCACATGTGGTTGGGAGTAGAGTATTAGTCTTCCAATATCCCCCATACAAGTTTCTTTTGTGCTGCTCGCTTACAAATCCTTCCATCCTTGAATACTTGGATTACAGCAAAGTAGGGAATGCGTCAGGATCTTAGTCTGGGAAATTACCTAATCATCTCATCACAGAGCATGACGTGTGCCTACTTCTTCAATTACTTTGCCTGCCACTCTTCCTGACAAAACTGATATGGCTTTGGAAATATTTTGACTTTTAAAAAAATAAAATTTCAGAAAAATTTCATTTAAATGAAAATCAGCTGTAGTCTTTTTCTCACACCCAGGCTCCTACTTCACATTTTCATCCTTCAGTGTCCCACTTTTAAAAATATCCTGAATCTCCATGTGCTTCTCCTGATTTTTCTTAGTGATGAACTCTTCATGGTACAAAAAGTACCATGAATAGTTCTATCTTACTATTGAAGGCCAGGAGATGACAATCTGCTCCACCCTGTGAGACTCCAACTAGAATTTACAAGGACAGAGTAAAAACTGATTTTTCCTCCTTTGAAATGGCACAGTATATGTTAAGGAGAAGTGGTATAATTCAAAGAAATTGCAGGATTAAACAGAAGGGCTGGAACACCCCAGACGATGGCAGAAACCATAAAATACAGGTACCAGAGAACGTGACACAGGGACTTCAAGATAGTGTTACCCAGAGACAGCACAGCATTAACAACACTGGCACATGGCCAGAGATAACAAGCCTACTTATCCCACTACCGAGCAAGTCAAGTTTTTCTGAAGCATGGTCTTCTCTTCAGCACTCAGTGATCTGGCTGAATTTACCATCTTGGGCGATGCCAGATGTGAGTGTGCCTGCTCTGCAGTCCTGGTACTGGGAAAGCAACAGAAGGGACCTGAGGGGGCTCTGCACGTAGTCAGCTGGAGTCCAGCATGGCTCCTTAAGGTAAAGGCTTTATTATTACCAGGGTGAAAATGAAGAGCGGGGCTGGGGTGGGAGTGGGAGGGTTAAAGCCAGTGAGCTCAGTTTAGCTGTGCTGCTTAATTTTGTCCTCAGACTCCACAACACAACTGCAGTGAAACCGCTACCGGACCAGAGCTGGCTCTGCAAGAAAACTCAAAAAACACAGGGTTTTGCCTTCCTATAAACCCAGGAATTTGTATTATGTTTTCTGGGTGCTTACGATGGGTGCTATTCTCCACTCATTGGACTTCCTCTGGCTGTCATACAGCACACAGACACATTGGTGCAATGTGTGTGTTGGTACTTGTAATCTGGTCTTGATCGGTGGCGGATTAGCAGGGGGCTTCCCTGTAGGCTTCACAAGGAATCTGGCCTCCTCTTTTCCTTGGCACAAGCAGTGTGTTCTCCCCATCCCTCCAGTGTCAGGCTACGGGGCTTAGCCTCGAAAACTGCCCCGAGACTGCAGGTGCCTGCAAACCGTCCTGCAACACAACCCATCCTGCAGGCATAATCCGAGAAACACCCCTGCGCAAGCTTGGTCTCAGTCTTAGTTGTCTGTGTGGTAAAGCATCTTCCTGCCTCAAAACAATTCCACTCAAATGGCCTGAACAACACAGGGATTTGGAGGAACTACAGTGTTCTTCTCAAAGTACAATTGTCCTGTTCCTCTTCTGATTCCACGTATCAGTCCTTAAATTGCACACAAAGCAAGAGACTGGGCAAGCCAGCACGGAGAATCCCACGGAAGAGAGGCTATCTGATTAAAGAGCCACTAAAATCTGCCTCATGAACTACTAAAATACTCATAGCTTCTTAGAACAAATGTCAAAGGACAGACTAAGAAGGAAGAATATCTTTTTTACTGTAACATGCTTAGCAAAATCCACTGGAAGAGCATACACTTGAATTCCAGTTTTATGATCACGTTAAGTCTCTTCTGTGCCTACCACTTACTTTTGAAACTAATTTATGTCAAAATACACTAATATTCTCCCTTTAATCCTGGAGCCAATGGAAGCTTTTCCAATGCTTTAACTCTATAAAATGCCTTCTGAAAAAAACCCCACACATAGCTATTATAGCTACTTAATAGGTAACAACAGTATATGGTTTTATAACTATATTTTATATAGTTATACAGTAATAACTAGATACTTATATAGTGTAGTTAACTACAATATAGTTAAATAGCTGTTATAGCTCATTTTAGCAGGAAAAGGAATATTAGAATTTTACTGGAATGATTTAACTAGTGAATTTGCTGGAATGATTTAAGTGCACTGCCTGTCTCCTCTCCTAGCTATGCTCAGAAATCAAGTGCAGGCTAAGAAACTTTGGCTGAATAACATGGAGGTTAACACATGGGACTAAACTGATTTGCAAATCTTCTGGACTGTCTTGAGTAGGAAACAAGGAGACAAAGGTATTTTGCTAATGCCATCACTGTTTCAACACTGAGGTCCATTTCTCTGTGCTGTACAAGCACTGAAGACATCTCCAGAGCACATCCAGTTCAGCCTCTCCACCAGAGCAGAAGGATTCATGTGTGGCAGATGTTGGTCTAATCGGTTCTTACAAACTTGCAGTGAAGGAGATTTGCAACATAGGCTGTCTCATGCTTAGCCACTAGATTTTTTTTTTTCATATATAATTTAAATCTTCTTTCCTGCATATTAGAGTCCTGTTTTATACCCTTCCCAGTGGGCATGTTAAACACTTAGTTACTCACTGATTTCTTTAAAACAACCTTTAAGCAGTACCAACATTTCTCCGCTTCACAACATCCTATGCTGATTTACACTAGCTGAGCAGCTGGTCTACAGTTTTAAAAGACCTGTTCTGCCAGCGCCAGGCACTTCAGGGGGCTGATGATGGCAAATCAAGATTTATGTTTTTGTGTTCAAGTGTCTCATGATCCTAATGCACTTAGTTTGATTGTGACAGTAAGTCATTGTGAGTTTACAGCTCTGATGGTGGCCTGTAGAAATCAGCTGTTTGAGGATGAATTGTGCCCACCAACAGTAGACAGCAAGGCATATTTTACACTCAGAAAAAGCAGCTTCTCTCATCATGCTCTCAGTTTTGCTTTAACACAGCTAAATCCACATTAAAAATGAGGGAGGGAGAAAGAGAACTAGAACTTTGTTTTCTCCTAAGCCTTTCAGCAGAAGGTTGTTGAAGCTTTTCAGCATCACACAACAGGTTTTTTAATTCCAGCCAAGATGTCAGCTGAGAGTTTTTGCTTTCAGGAATGCTCTACTCTGTTTGTTACAGATGCCTGATGCATTTATTTTATGTGAATGGTCCTTCTGTAGAAAATTCTTGCAACCATTCCCGGTTTGGCATGGAAAGTGACTGCTCTAGTCTGTGAGACAATGAAAAAAAAAAAAAACCCAAACCCAGTCGTATCAGCTTGGAAATCAATGCTCCTACAAATTTTGTTCACAGAGAAAACAACACAGCAGCAACTGATACTGTCTTCTTAATGGCTTGGAGATTTATCTTTAACTCATTACCTGAAATAACTCAGGACTGGATGGCCTAGATACACAGCTGAAAGTTGTGTGACTCAGATTAGACTCCACCACACCTCTTGGCTATCGGCATGATTTGGCCTGTATGGGATGTAATGATAATGTCTCTGGACCTCATAGGGAAGGGGAAGATGGGAAAAACTATGGGGAGAGCGGAAATACAAATAAAGAGAAAATAGCATCAGTATAAGATCCTTTTGATATACTAAGAATTTCAAAGAATGAAACAAACTGTGCTGCTCCTTTCTCACCTGGCATGACTTGTCCTGAAAAGAATAAGCCTCTCTTCCTTTCCAGGCACTGGTACGTGGGACTGCTTTTGAGACAACAGCAACAAAGGGGGAAGCACAAGGAGTAATTTGTAAGAGAGCAGTTTTATAAACTTTAACAGGGAGCTTGCCACTGGTTGCTGCATGGGAGATGATAGCATGAAGCTGGTTGACAAAGAAGCCAAGGGAAGAGTGAAAAGTGAGGTCTAAGAAGCTGGTCCCTGGGTCAGTGCCAACCTAGGAGAGTTAAATGGGGGGTGGAGGGGGATTTCTCTTGAGCTCTCTGGGCAGATCATTTGCCCTAGGAATCAAAGAGCGAGCAGAAGAATCCATATAAAAGGTGTACTTGCTAAATACTGTAGGGAAAAGGGCAGGAATATTTTGTTTAGGGATAGACCTGAAATAACGTATAGAAGAAAGGTTTTAAAGTAAACAACTGGTACTTGATTTTTCTCTGAACCAGTTGTCCCAGCAGGGGACTGGAAATTGTCCCTAAAATCAGGGCGAACTTCTATGGACATTCAGGGCTTCCTTCATGTGGCAACACCGTTCCTCAGACCACAATCAGGATTATAGTGAGCACTCAGGGTGTCAGTGCAACACAGAAGCTCAAAGAGAAGTGTTGAAGAGGTGGATCAAGAACAAAGAAGGCTTTGAGGGAATTCATGGCCTGGGAGCAATGGAAGAATCAAATAATAAAGCAAAGGATAAGGGCAGTGCTGAAGGAGACTTAAAGAAGAGGAAGGGAAATGTGCTTGATGAATATCAGGTTGATAACCAGGGATTTTGTTAAAAGTGTTCAGCCAGAGTAGAAGGCCACATCGGGAGGGAAGGGAAGCAGAGGGGAGCCTAACTAATGAGATAGAGTCTGAGGATGAAGATACAAGTCACTGAGAGTGAGCGTGAGAGAAGAGAAGAGCCAGAAGGCAAGGCCAGGGTGCTAAGGCTGGGTGGTATCCGGTGTGATGTACGTCACAGCAACATGCAGTAGGAAGAAAAGTCAGAGGGATGATATGATATGAACTGACAAAGGAGGGAGAAGAGGGCAGCTAGAGGAAGAGTAACCAGAAGTTTTCATTCATAGAGGCTATTGCAGGAATTTACCCTCCATGTTTCAAGTATTTGTGGCTCAGTTTGTGATATTTCTTCACAAACAACTTCAGCAAACACTGCCTAACAGTACTCTCTGTGCTACCATTGCTGAGGACCTCCACAACATGAAGTAGAGTGGTAAAAGCCATCTAATTGCCATGTATGCAGCGTGGAGGCACCAAGAACTGTTGTTATTGAGTGAACAAAGCACAGACAGTGTGGGAGCTGCTGAAAATCTGTCATATTTTAGTAGTGTAACTATGCTACTTTTCCTGATATTAAATGCCCTCTGACATGCCAAATTTACCGTGGACTATAAATAAAAGTTTGTGGCCAATTCCTGAACTGGCACAGAAAAGAATTTAAAAAGGCAAGTTCATAAATTTTGTCATTATAATTGTGTAAATGACATTCCTGGTCTCATTAGATGTCCCCTTTCCTGGTACCAGTCCCCCACCTTCCACATCTCCTGCTGCAGAGCCCCATGACTCTCCCAGGCTCCAGTTCCCTGTGGTCAGCCAGGATGACCTCATGGTCCTGACTCATCTTCAGTTCTTCTGCCTCTGGGAGCAGAGTGGTGTCCATCACCAAGCAGCCTTGCTAAAGCAGAGCCTGATCTACTTAGAACAAAGGCAAGGCAGAGAAAATGGGCCCACAACAAAAGAGCTATCTATATGAGTTTGCCTGTGTGCCTCCCACTAAGGCTGACTGTGATGGCTGCTTCTCTGGACTCCAGAGCCTCTCCCTGCATTGTCCTGTGCCCAGTGGCAGCTCCTGACAGCTGAGATTTTCAAGCATCTAAACCAGCAAAGTAGAGCCCGAAGGTTTTCACTGAACAGAATATAGGATGCTCAAAGGAATTAGCTTTTCAGTGCCTGCTGGGATACTGTTGTCTGGAAAGTCACTGTACAGGCTGACATGTTTTGTTCTTCCCATAGTCCCACTTAATTAGAGCAATGCTGGCTAGCCAGGAAGAATTCTTCTACCCCTCTAGAAGTCAAACAGATCAGCTTAATTTCCAAGGGTACATTTACATTGCAGAGAACATGATGCAGAGATCCCCAAGCTAGCACTGAGCTGATTTGGCAAGTCCACACAGCACAGCAAAGTACCATGCAGATATGCCAAGTGGGACTGAGAGGCAGAATAATCATGTTCAGCCGGCACAGCACTCAGGGATGTATTGCTTCTGGTTCAGAGCTAGCTTGCATGGGGCCTCTGCACTGTGTTTCCCAGCTCTTCAAGCTGTAGAAGTAAATTGTACTGCACCAGCTTAGATGTGTTTGTGCACACCCTAAATTGCCGATGAGATTCTTAGATTATTACATGGCAACTCCACTCTATCACAAGCTCTCTTAATCAGTGAGAAAAAGCCCTTTAGTATGACCCATTTTACCTTCATTTTGTTATGCTTCTGGAGTGAGACACAATCTCTTAACCTCTACTTTCATGCATTGATTTTTTTTAAGCCTATCCTTGAGAAAGTCATATAACACAAGTCCTCAGAATGTCTGCACTTATCCTGTTCCCTTCCTTCGCTCCAATATATCCCAAAGCATTTGTGAGAAATAGTTACCAAAAAAAAAAAAGATATTTTACTTAGATAAATTTATGATCTGATACTAGATATGATATGATTAATAGTTTTGGCATCAACCTAGATTAGTTACCCTAAATTCAATAAACCATTCCTTCTAGCAGGTCCTAGCAGAGCAAGGAACAGGCAGCATGAGAAAATTTGCCATCTTGCAAAGTTTTTGTAGAACTGACTCTGTGTTCTTGAAAAGCAGCCAGCACTCCATCCCATCCACTTGTAAATGTTCTGCAGTTATTCTCTTAATAACTCAAGGTTGATGGATGAGTGTAAGGTTGGGCAGCTTTGTTTGATAGCCTAGGGGAGAGAGAGGGAGGGAAAGAAACAAGTATCAGCAAATAGATTGTGCAACAGACAAATAAAAAGAATTACACAATACACTCTATATTTTAAATAAGCCTTCTGGAATGTTGTCATTGCCACCAATTGATATTGCTTAGAAGAATTCACCAGCTAATGTTACCAATAATTTCATTTGAAGAGAGACAAATGGGTCCAAATCATTGCCCCCCGCTAGTGCTTAAAAGAGTGTCAACAATGCAGAGCAGTAATTTCAACAAGTTGCATTTTCTAAAGAAAGATATTCCCTTCAGTTGCCTTTTCCCTTCTGAGCTTGAGCAGCAACTCAGGAGAATGGGAGATCTCAAGCATGAGGTGGAGGGGAGACTTGAGATTTCCACACTTCAGAGTCACTTCGCTAGTCACTTTTGCTAATTGTTTAATTCAATGATTTTTCAAACCCCTAGGAGACACAGAGCAAAAAGTTTTGTGCCCAGAATTTTCACAACAGGTAAATAAGAAAAGCAGTCACTACTGTCAGTAGACTTAAATTTGGTAGAAATGGGGACTGCCCCTCCACTTGGTAAATACTGCTATTGTCAATATTGTCAAAGTTCATTTTAAATCTGTTATGAATTCTTCTACTAAATATCAATGGATTACCTTCTGCTTGAAGAAAAAGACATAAGATTCCTTTCTTTTCCTCTACCTCTTGCCACCTCTCATCCATCCTTCTTTCCATTCACTCTCCTTGCAGGTTCAACAGCTTCCTCATTCTATGATCACCAGAGCAAAACATAAAATAATGAAAACATCTCTAGCATGATTTTAGGGGTTTTTTTAACTGAAGCATGAATTTTGCAATTAGGAATGTGTGGAAGAATGACGGGATTCATAATGATTTCAGATCTATTACATATAGTCAAACCAGCAGAAGTTAAGGACAAAGAATATGGTCGTGCATAGTATAGCACAGATCACTATGTTCATCAAGCAAACCTCCAGTCAGGAGGTGAGCACCTACAAGTCCTTTTGATGTTTGGGCTGGGCTCAGTGTTTCACATAATTAATACACTTTTTTCAAAACCAGCAAGCATTGTATTCATGCCTTGATGAAGAAAAGGCACAACAGCATATGCAATGGGTTCTCAAACATACACTTATGAAAATCAACATCAAAATGCCTGTTGACCTCAGCTGTGATCAGCAGTCTCTGTATGTATGAGAACAGATGTCTGAAGCTACTTGCAGTAAAAGAGAAGTTTCTGATAAATAGAGGAAACCTTTTTTGAAGAGTTTGTAGCTGCTGTGCAGCTAGCCATACAATCCTACTATTGGCTAAGTAAGACTGTAGTAGCTCTGAACTCCTGACTGACAATAATTGCACAGAGCAGTTTCTGCGGGGAGCATTTGCCAAGCTCCCTCCCTGGTGAGGAGACTCCATCTGACACCCTCCATGCCTGGGGCCTGGGGAGGTAAAGGTGATCTTCCTCACCCTGCATGTCATAATACCGAACTCCAGATATTACAGAAGATTGCAGCCGAACACAGGCTGCTATGAATTAATCTAACCTGTCTGCTGCTCTCTACCCTGGTCATTCATGGCATTTCAAGCACAGTTCAGGATCTTCGTCTTTGAGACCCTTAATGGCCACTACAAAAGGCCAGAGAGTTGCAGAGTGAAAGCTGCGATCAGCCTCAGCACTCTCAACCACAGTCCTCTGAGGTGCAGAAGTCCCTATGGTAAGAAAAAAATCTTTTGGGCAGAAGTTAGAACTTTTTTTAGAGCTCTGAGTCTGCAAAATGAACTTTCCAAGGAGCTAAAGGCCACCACAAACCACAGAACTTCCTGCTCCAACTGTATTTGGCCTTGTCTTTCTAACAATAATAAAAAGAAATGTGTCAGCTGGTATCCCACCAAAAAAGACTGCTGCAGAAGGCCCACCCCCGAGGGGTGGCTGGCAGAGCACATCATGGCACACATGCCCACCACTGCTGCAAAGCACAGGTACTGTACCCATGACTGTGGAGGCTATGTAGAACAGAATACACCGTCCATATCAACTATGGGAAAATCAGGGTGCATGTGCAAACAGCAAATACTCTGAATGGGCCAATGAGTGTGCAAATATCCTTTAAATTGATAAAGCTTTGAAAGAGAAAAGCACAGTGCTGCCCCTGCTAGAGACTTCCAGCTAGCACGCTATTTCTGCTGTTCGCCGCCTCCAGCTATCCATCAGAGAAATCAATTTTCTCTGAGGAAGGACTGAAAAAGTTATCTCCACATTTGTTCTGCTTGAAGCACAGTTTTTATGCTGTGATACTGACAGATCAAAACAATTTATGTTGTAGTGCATTGATCACACCAAAGTGACAACTGGTTTTACTCTTATTTTTTCCATCTATGCAGTTCAGGAGTAGAGGGCAAGACTCACATCTACTTTTGGGGGTATGGAAGCAGAAAGGATTAGATAAAACGTTGTCAGAGCACTTATGTAAGTGCCCTAATACCTATCCATGTGCCTTCTGTTAAATACCCAATTAAAGCCTCTGTGAAGTTGAGTCTAGAAAGCAGGGGTTCC
The DNA here is from genome assembly GCF_030463565.1 of Pelecanus crispus. Classification (NCBI taxonomy): domain Eukaryota; kingdom Metazoa; phylum Chordata; class Aves; order Pelecaniformes; family Pelecanidae; genus Pelecanus; species Pelecanus crispus. The sequence goes on along the minus strand of NC_134646.1, from coordinate 61,507,946 downwards.
TCAATTCAATACCATGTTTAATTCATCCCTCATTACCATAATAGTGAATATTATAGCACCAAGTAATCCAGTAATTAAAGTTTTCCTTTTCAAATCTACTGGAGTTCATTGAAGCAGTTGGCGTTAAAACAATCCTGAGATTTCTCAAACCAACTTGCCTTTATGTCTTTATTTGCAAATGCATTTACTCATATAAACAAGTTAAAGCTAACTTCTGAAAAACATGTGAATTGCATTTTGTATGATCCTGAAAGAGCTTTGACTACCTTGGCATTAAACACACAGAATGCTACTTAGGCAATAATAATATCATCTCTTTCTTTCTAAGGAAGCCTGTTTGACTTGACAAAACATGTATTGTCAAATACACGACAGGCACAGATGGTTCAGGAGATAACACAGTACAAACAGTCATAAGGTCTGAAACTCAGGTAACTACCAGAAATTCCCATACAGCTTTTATTTTTATGCTCTATTTCCTGTGAATTTGTTCTTTCAATATATGAGTAGTTATAGAAGTAGTTTAATGAAAAAAACATGATAATAACCTGACACTTGTAAACTCTCAATGTTTTTTCTGCTTGTACATCATATCCTTCCACAAAGATTTCTTTGACAATTGTAGCTAGTCTGGGACAAACATGGTTGTATGTATGTAAGTATATGGTGACTGTTGATCTTGTCGGAGACTTTTAACATTATCAAAATACAAGTAATAATAATTAATATCTTCATGTCAGATATGGCCTCTTTAGTGAAGAACTAAAATCAAAATTATAACTCTGTGGGAGTTTGCCAAAACTGAAGGAAAAGCTAGAAATACACCGCTCTGTAATCAGGTCAACTTACCTCATAGCACTTGTTGTACAAGTATGAATCACATTATGTTCCCTTGGCATTTCTGTGGTTGCCAACTTTTTATATGCAAAACTTGTAAAGAGCCTTGCAAACAATTAGGATGAATTCGTAGCTCCCAGTAAGATTGGCTATACCCCACAGAGGCAGGTCTGTGCCATGGCAAACCCCTCCGTGTCGGTCCTGCGGGGACATCTGGCTGCATCCTGATGGTGCACTAGGGCAAGTCCTGGGGTCACCATCTCCCTCGGCGCCTGGTTTGCTGGTGGAAAAGACAGTCAGAAAGGGAGATGCACCTGGCCACTGCAGAGCGCAGCCAGTCTGTAGTGAACTACACATGGCCACAGAGCAGTTAATCCCACAGGAGCAGGATTAACCAAATCAGCAGTTCTCAGGACAATGCTATGCTTTGGGTTGAGGAAGGAAATTGCTGGTGGCAGAGATACAATGGAGGCATCCATAATAGGCCAAATAAAGGAGAACTACATGCTTTTTTTCTTTTTCTTTTTTTTTTTTTTTAATACATCAGTATGTATATGGAAATGCTGGTTTGTTTGGAAATGGTCTAATTTCTCTAAAGGGATGGAGACCCTAGGAGTTTTCATTCCTTCAGCTGATGCTGATACACAACTTTGGATGCTCAGTACCTTTGAAAATCTGGTCACACACATAAGATAGGTGTGTTAGGGCCTAATTTTCAGTTATGCTTTTAAAAAAGGATCTGGGTTATAGTCTTGAGAAGTAGAATAGTTCTAAGAAGTTTGTATTGTCTTTCAGCTCTGTATAATAGAGTAGCATGGGGTATTCTCTGTAGGTGCACATACTCACTTTGCAGCCAATCTGAAACCAACATGTTCAGATGCATACAATACTCAAGGATGTTGCTCTCTTCTTTGAATGGGTTTAGGGAGTTATGCCCAGGCCCATCAGGTGCCTGATGACCAATGTAATCAGTAGGAGCCAAGTGTTTAAATATCTTCACACACTCGGGACCTGCACCCATCCCTGGGCAGAATGGTGGAAAAGAGACAACCCAGCTTTCTACATCTATCAAGGGCCATGCCAAAACTAGTGACTGCTGTGAACAGCAACGCTGAGACCCTGCTCAGCACTGCTGTGAGGCACAGGGTGGATATGACTAGGACAAAAGGGTACCCAACACCAGCTGGGATTCCCTCCTACAAGCCAATGCAGCCATGGCTCTCAGCCTCCACCTGAAAAAAAAAAAAAAGAAAAAAAAAAGAAAACCTGCACCAGCATGTTCCCAGAAGAGCCCCACCGCACCCAAACACACAGGAGCAGCTGCACACAACGCCCAGGTGTAGCACAGAGCCCGTCCTTCTCCATTACTACATGGTACCAGGCCCTGCTTCTGCTTGAAGCTGCCCACGTGCTTGTATGGACCTGTACTTCACCAATGCTCAAACATGTGCATGTTCCAGATGCTTCACCCATGAGCAGTCAGGTCTCCAGACAGCACTTCTGCTGCCTCCCTGGGCTACAGAAGGGCAGACACCAGCCAAGAGGGGCAACCCTTGGGTATTGCCCATGATACAGTCAACAGAGCTGCCCTCTGGCATTGGTATTTGGATCAGCCTGGGTGCATTTCTCATTTGGGGCCCAGTTCTGCTGCCTCCGAGTTAACTCGAGTTTGTGATGGGGCATGTTGAGGCTTCCAATGCATTAGTAATAACGCTAATGATATTACATGTTTTGTGTGCTTTACTGTTTGGTGCTTAGAAAATAAACATCTTGGTTGTGCCTCAGTGTTTATCTTCAGTAAATACCTCAGCTTTGTCTCAACAATTATCTCTCCACAGCAGACCATTACCCAGTAGCAACGTATAATTCCATTAACAGTACCATTTAAAATATATCCTCTTTGTGCTGCAGAGAAAGGAGTTGTGTGTGGGAAATGTCAGAGGCCTCATGTATTTTTGGAATTAAAACAGAAATTAAATAATTCGGCTATTTTTCATCCTCTCAGGTTTTGTTTTTTCTATTTCTTGTTTCGCACAATACAAGCTCTCTTTGGCTCATGAGGAGATTGCAACTGGAGAAATCTGGAAGGCACCCAGGGAAAGCATATTTTAAGGCAATCTTGTGCCAGGGGCTACTGCAGGTGATAATAACTGATAAAGGTCCAACATATCACCTGAATCTGCTTCAAACTGATGATAGAGCTTTAGGAACAGGTAGGCGTTGGGCTTTTTTGTATCTTCTAAGGAAAAGGTGTGAGAAGCTCCTGGTGATAATTGTTAAATATTATCATTGTGTTGACATTTAAATCTGATTGCACGCAAGTCAGCAAGACACCTAAAGGTTAGCAGGGTGTTTAAAGAATATTTCAGTAATTTCTGAGCTGGTGTAGAAACATTGTGGGAGGAACAGCCCAGACAGCAGCATCTGGGAGGTAACAACTCTCTATTATGCATCAGTCTTTTTGTCCTCTGTGTTCTGTACTGAGCCAACTACACAGTTAGAACTTAGCAAATATGCAGTAGGGCAAATTAAATGGGAGAGGATCTGTTCTCATGTGCATCAGTACAAGTTCAGAGGAACTCTATTAAGGTTGCGGAAGTAAATAAGATGAGAACCTGGCTCATTGTGTTCATGACCAGTCAAACTTTGGCAAAGATCTCAAATAGTAGGACCTCCCTGAGGGAAAAGGTTGCAGTGATGGAAAGTGGCTGAAGAGGAATGGACAGTGGCAGAACTGAGCAAGTAGAGCCCAAGTGTGGATGGAGGCAATACATGGGGTCTGCAGTCAAAATCACCATGGCTAAATCCAGTAAAGGATACAGATGTCGGGGGCAGAGGGGAAGGAAGCGGCTGCTCAAGCTATTTGAGACACTTGCAACCAAGCCTGCCATGTCCCAAAGTCATCTGGTACCTCACTATCAGACCTCAGCATTCCTGGGCTTCTGCACAGCCCAGACTCACCACCATCTCACACATGCTGAGCTCTTAGTACCTACTTCATGCTCATGGCTGTGTGGCATCCCGGACTAGGCATCCGGGCAGCAAGGTCTCCTGAAGGGCTCAGTCTAGTGGGTGCACTCTGAATACACCTCAGCATTGAGTTTCATGCAAAGCACCACAGACAGGGTCCTGTGCCTTGTGGAGGAGCCCAATATTTTCTAAAATAACAAGCAGTCCACTTTTATCAGCTTTGGGACCCATTACTAGTGGCACAACCCACAGGAGCAGGCAGCATCCCCTGAAGCAAACATCTGCCTCTACCCACATCCATCATCAGCCACCGAACAAGGTTTCTGCACTGCTGTGGTGAGGGGCTGGGGAGATGGGGGTGGAAGCTGCTCTGTCATCTGGGTTACAGCACAATGAGGAGGTTTCATGTGGTAATTTAGAAAGGTTCCCTACAGGAACAGCTCTAGTAGTACTTCCCATCTCCTCCAGGAACAGTGAGACAAATGACGATGTCACCTGGGCTGACATTAGCCTACAGGCCACTGGTGTGGCTGAGCAGGTGTGGCAAATTTGGCACATGCTCATTAACTAGGAGAGATGAGCTAGAGGTCTGCCTCCACAGCCCTGTTTTCTCTACTAGGCAGCCAAAACCAAAGTCTAAGAAATGTGAATCAGCCTTGTGGTTCAGGAGCTCAGGTGGGACAGAAGGCCTTTGTTCGTACTCCTCTTATTTATTTTATCTGATGTGAAATGCATGGATAGCCCTGTGAGCAGGGACAGACCCAAAGTCACATGAAATGATGGAGTGGTCAATAATGAAGAAATCAGATCCCTGATAAAGAGCAATGTGACATACTTGGCAAGCTGCACAGAAGCAACCAATTTTGGTATGAACTTCAGCACAGCCGAAATTCAAGTCACTCATCAGAGGACAAATCTTGCAGGGCACCCTCACAGGTTAATGGAGCCTTTAGAAGCAGTGACTCTGCAGGGGAACCAAGGCAGATAACCCAACAGGAGGAAATGTTTGCTTCAACGAAAGGGCTAGAGGAATCCTTGTGTGTATGAACCTAGGAGCTCTGGATGCTATGGACAAAGTCTATAACTGGTCTCAGTTTAAAAGTGTCCTGGCCTCATGTATACAATTCAAGAAGAATGTTAATAGATTAAGAGGTTTCAGAAAGGAGTCAGCTGGATGACCAAGGACTAGAAAACACGTCTCACAGCAAGGGTTTCCAAAAGCTGAAGATCTTCTCTAGAGCAAAGGGAAGGGCCCATACAGGTGTAATGTAGGAGTACCTGTATTTGGAGCAGAAGTTTGGAAGTGGGCTCTCACACACGTCTATCTAGACAATCTGCCTTAGAAACAAGGCATGTGGTTTCAGCAGAGAGGAGAAATTAACTGCTGGAACAATTTACACAGAGCAGAGGATAGGTTCTTTGTCACTGGGCATAGCTCTTGGCTGTTTTACTCAAAGAAAAGCAATAGTTCAAACAGGAACAAACGCAGGGAAGCCCTTTAGGCCATGTTACACAGAAGGCCATGCGAGATGGTTCGTTCTGGGTATCGGTCAATGAAAAGTGGCTCATCCTGCACTCTGTTCCCCCTTCGCCCTCCATCCCTCAGCACTGGGTCACTGAGCAGTGAGCATCTCCAGCGTTCCCTTCCTCCACTCTGGGATGGAGAACCCAGGAACTGCAGGAGGGGGAGAGAGAGATGGGCAAGAAGTCTTAAGTGCAAGAACTGAGCTTGGAAATTCAGGCATTAATAGCATTTTTTTCCTTGGGTTGCGTAACTAATTGTTGAGCAAGAAAAGAGAGCAGATGTTGGCTGGTAGTATCTAGAATAAATTCATTAGAAATTAAGAGTCTGATGGCCAGCTGGAAACTTCCTACACTCGGGAGGCCAGAGAGAGCTCTTATAGAAGAGGGTATCACTCTCTGTCCATCTAAAAGAACTGGCAACACTCACTGTCTGCCTTTCTCTTTTACACACACAAGAAAAGGGGAAAAAAAAAACAAAGAAGAAACATAGCCTTTTTTGAAATACCTCATGATATTAAGGTCATTCCTATGATTAGGGGAGTACTGAGTTTTCTTCACATCCTGTGCAAGACCCAAACCCTACAAGGCAGGCAGTGGCCCCCTCAGGCTACCCTTGTGGCTGTGTTGTCTCATGCCTTTGTGAATGCATCCACTGAGGATGCCGCAGTGACCTCTCTTGGCAAGCTAGGCATGTGTCAAATTGCAGGCATGTCTTTCTTCTCAAGCTACTCTTTGCATGATGTCTGCCAGGAGATGCAAAAGCAAAATCAGCTCAAAAACAGTGCTAATTGCCTGGAAGTTAGTGAAAATATTACCTATTCCTTACAAATAAAAAAAAATCCTCTGTCCATTTTTATAGTGTTAACACAGCACTAGCATAACAGTCCAGCCAACAAAATTTGTCAAAGAGCCAGTCCAGATTAAACATAAAATATTTGATCCCTGAGCACTCGAATCTCCTGTTCCTTTAAAGAATAGCACTTCGTTAGAGTCATCTTCAGTGCATTAGCCTCCCTTGACAGACCTCTTGCAAATCCCAGCACAAAATCAAGATACAATCCTACGATGCTTACACAAGCTGTGAAAGCTCATGCCTGCATTTACTTACTTCCCTGATCTCTCTGTTGTTCATTCTGGGCAGAAGATGTATTTCAGCCATCTGAATTTGCACTCCAGGCTTTATTGCAGTATTCCTCTCACCATCCCCACCCTGACCCAAAGGAAGTACTGTCTTTAGGACACTCTGCAAGTCACCAGCAGTGTTGCAACATGCCGCTCCACCTTCATGTGGCTGGACAGGTAGATAAGGAACCTAGCCCATGCTCCCAACCGGATAAAGAAAATCTTTCCAATGTAAAGGATAAGGAAGCACTGGAACAGGTTGCCTGGGGCACTGGTGGAGTCTCCATCCAGTCTTTAAGAACTGGTTAGACAAGCACCTGTCAGGAGCGATATAAGCACAGTTCACTTTGCCTTCCAACCCTATTTTTCTGGATCTAGGGTGAAATTCTGCTCCTGAAGAACTGTATGAATATTTGCCTGTTGCCTGCATCCCGGGAAACTGAGGAGACACAGTTTGGCAACTGTCATTGAGGTAAGTGGATTGCAAGTCACATTAATGACCTGAGGAGACTATTTGGCCCTTATCTACTATTGTACAGCTACTGGAGTCATTGGTATTGACTGACATTTGAATCTTCAAATCCCAAAATGAGCAACAGCTTCCAGACTTTTATAACTCGCATTATTTTTAGCCTATTACACAGTCTTCATGATTGATCTGCCTGGAGTGGCTTTGCTGTAAGCCCCGAGGGAGGGGAGAGGAAGGGGCTCATGGAGGCATAAATTTCCATGGGTGATAAGCTCGCATCTGTTTTGAACTGTAAAACGGCAGCTCGTTGTGAAATCCTCTCAGAGCATACCTTTTAAATGCCAAACAAGCACAGCACCAACAGCACATAAAGAAATAATTGAAAGGCTCTGGAGGGAAGCCAAGAGGACGTGGCTAATGTTTCACCTAACCTCACCCCCTCGCTCGCTCTGCCCTGGCGGCCCTGCCTGCCTGACGCGAACCTCGGAGCCCCAGCAGGCAGCTGCTCCTTGACTGCCTGCGCTGTCTGCCCTGCTGGCAGCAGGACAAGGGAAACAAAGCAGCTAAAAACATAAAGCAGCGAGAGATTAGGAACGGCGCGGCCAGGAAGGTTGCACGCTCTCCCTCCGCGGTGGGGCTGGGGTTGAAGTCCCTGCCGTGGTCCGGCCTGAGCGGGGCTCGGAAGGCCCAGCCTGGGCCTCTCCTGGCGGGCGCCCGGCCGCAGAGCCACCCCCTGCACAGGCTCCGCTCGCCTGCCTCTCACGTCTCCCTTCAGAAGAGGTCCAGCACCGAGGAGACCTGAAATGGTGGTTCTTTAAGATCAGGCTGGCATTAACGGGAAAACCTTGTTGGGCTGCACCTTTCCTTTGAAGAAATCCACTTTGATTCCCCAGCCTCTAGGGGCTTGTCCTTCACATGCACACAGACATTCACCTCCTCTCTCATGCCCCCAAATACCTTTCCTTTGGCACTGAATGGCTTATTTTTCAATAATCTGTATTAAAAGTAATTATCCAGAGGCCCTTCCCAGCAGTCCTGCTCTGAAACTCCTACTTTCTCTGAGTTACTTCCCACTGTGTGCTTTACTTTATAAAATTAGTACCACGAACAAATGATACCCAGGATAAAAAAAACCCTGCAGAATGTCTGCTATTGTTTTGTTGCTATCACTTGCTGGCAGGTAAAATTGGAAATGAAGCTGACAAGCCTGACTTGCCAAGAGAAGCGTTCTGTATGCAGGAATTTGGACTTATCGGAGGTGAACAGTGTTAATTATTGATTGATCGTATTCGGCTCAGTTCAAGTGAAGTTTTTAGGACTGACCTTTTACCTGCCTTAAAATATAAACTGTGTTTAATGGGGCAGTACAGCCACAAAGCTTTTCAGTGGATTTAGAAAGAACCCTCTCTGTGCTGGCATTGACCTAAGTGACAGAAGTATTCCAGATCCTAAATGAAAAGAAACAAGTCATAATTTTTTACTAGGTGCAGACCAAAAACTTGGAGTTTAAGTCATAAATCACCAGTGATGTGGTCTCACAACATAAGCAGGAACATAGAGGCAAAGCAATTGCCAAATGGCAGCGAAACAGAAGTAAAGATCAGAGACCAGTAGGGGACTGAAAGTTTGGGTTTGTTAGTTTATTTGTTTACTAGATTTATTTTTGATCTGGCTGTTTTTCATTTTTGTTAGTTTCATTTTGAGGCCAAAGTGATGAAACACTACAAGAAAGGAAGTTCTTGTGGTTTTTCAGGGCCATCCAGAAGCAGAGTAATGGAAAACTAACAATAGACAGGAAGGACTGGAAAGCATGTGAGAGCTTTCTTACCCAAACTCTGACGAGTTCTGCAGACTGACGGTATATCGTGACATACAGACTTTTTCTGGTGTTGTGCAGCTGTGTACAGACCTAGTGTAGGCACAGGGAGATGTCGTCATAAACTCCTAGAGAATACCAAAACTGGATTGCCTTTGGAGGCACAGTGATCCATCCCTTTCCAGCCAACACCTTTGTGCTCCTTCCAAGGTCTCTAGTCTTTGTGCTCCATCAGCCATAGGACTCACCTTGTGTTCAACCAGCAAGGGCTGGAGACGCCTCTGCTCTCTTCCCTGCTTGAGCACCCATATCAACCATATTCCTGGCCTTAACACAGGTCAGAGGTTACATTAGCATTGCGCAAGCTTGAGCCAATCTCCCAAACACTGTAGAACCACCATTTTTTTTAATTCCTCTTCTCAATAAAAACTTGTGAGTGACAGAGAAAGTGCATGGCATTGCTCTAGACAATGTCTGTCTTAAGCTGTCTCTCTGCACAGTTAACAGGTACTTCCTGTAGCAGAAATATGTGTGTGTGAGTCTATCAGTCCATCTGGTGATGATACGTTAAGTTCGTTTTACAGGCTAGTCAACACAGACTTTTGAACACAATCAAAATTGTTCTCATCCAACTGCTCTGCACAAGCAAAAAGAAAACAGAATGAGTTCTGAGCATTGGACTGGCCATGGCCAGTCAGGTCCACTCAGTGCACCAGTCATCAGCATCAGAAAAGGTGAAAAATATTTGGGAACTCCTATCTGTCCCATCGCAGGCTGGTACAGAACAGGCAGGACATCATGGAAAGGCAGTGGCTTGAGATTGGCTTATACCCTGAGAAGGAAGTTTCATGTATTTGCCCAAGTAATTTGTGGAAGTTTTTTGAGTAAAGAAAGAAAATTATTTTTTTTTTTTAGACACACACCCCAAGTGCAGCTGAACCCTCTGTTTCATTGAGCATGCATATTTCTTCTGCCTGTGATACCCACACAGCTGCCACCGCTCAGGTATGCCAGCGCTTTGTGATCCATAACATGTGCCTCTTCACCACCTCCTGTGAGCAGAGATGCAGGAAAAGCTCCTGCCTTCACTTCACAGAAGGACTGATTTGGCTGAGGTCCTAAATCTCACACAAAGCTCAACCCATAAAGTAATGGCTAAAAGTTTAGCCATCATTTTTTCTATTGTTTAATATTCATTAAGGAGCTACAGTCCAGACCTTCAGCTGGCTAAAGTCACCTTACCTTCAAACCTTTGAGGGGATGTTTGCCTTTTTGCTCTATCTCTAGGTTTAACCCTATAAATGTCAAAAGGGTTAGCTTCTGGAGTCATACCGAGAAGTTTGTAATGACCCTCCCCCCTTGCTTTTTCCCCAGCAAGCAGCAGAGGACACATGGGTACGTGTCCACCACAGGAAGGGTGTGCATGGGGTGAGTGCCGGCTGGAGGGGATGCAGGAGCCAGAGGGATGCCACAGAGGGCCCGGCACATCCCTTGGGGACACTAGGGAGCTCTCTTGTCCCATCACCTGCACAGTGCTACCAAGTACAGCGGTGACACGCTTGTGGGTCACACTGAAACTGCCTTTCCAGCTGGCATACACAAGAAAGCCTCTTTTTTATACCACTGTCATAGGAATAAAACAATAGCACAGGATAAATCCTGCTTTCCTATATACCAAAATAAATCTGAGATGACACTGGTGGTTTCAGGAGGGGAGCTTACATTTCTGCATCTTCCCACTCCCAGAAGAAAATTATTTTCTCTTCTTTAAGTAGGGAGCAGAGAATCCCAGATGTGACTGGAGTTATGTGATTAATCAGTACGTGCAATGTGCAATACTATGAGAGGAAAATCTGGGGAGGGGCTAAAAAGTAAAAAAATCATTTGGGGGGCCAAATATAATATTTTATTTCATTTCATTAATAATTTGAAAAATAAATGTAACAAATGCAACCTTCAATGGCTTCCTTTGAAAAGGTCCCAAATATATAATTTTGAAAAATAAGAGGTATTTTAACAATTTTTAAAATATTTCTTAAGGCTGTTCACTGAATTCAGTACAACTTTCCCAATATTTTCAGCCAAATCAAGATGGCATTTTAGTCTTAGTACATAAACCATTAATCTGAAAACAAAAAAAATCATTTTTGTATTGGGCTCAAAAATCAGAAGTATTTTACTTCTGTGAATATCCTTAGGTTTTATACTCCTTTATTACTCTTACACTGAAGGACTAAAAGATTTAATTTTGTTCCCTTTTTGTAGACCTTCTGTGTCCTAATTTACTTTCCTCTTTACAAATTGAACCTTCAATTGTCTATGAGTGACTTCAGATTATTTCTCAAAGCTGAAACAATGAAACTACTGGCAATTTTTAATCAATGCAACTGAATATGGTTTGCCTTTTAATCAGTCATTTGTTTCTTGGAGTGCTTGTTCAACTCTAATACTCAGCAAGCATTTTTAAGGGAAACAATTGTTTCTTAACGATTCAACACCCTGTTCCACCCTGTTTCCACCCTGCTATGGGTGGAAAAACTCAAGAACATAATTTCTGAGACCACCCAAAAAGGCAGGGAGAAAAAGAAGACTAGACTTATGAACCTTCTTGTGATTTTTGTATTGTGAGTTTTATTTGTGAAGCTCAGAATTTGGCCATCTGAGGAGTTTACTGTGCTCTCTTAGGAAAAAAAAAAAATTGTACTACAGAGCAGTATGTTTCCAGCTTTCTAAGCAAAGTTTAAGGCCATATTTCTTCCTATCTATGGATTTAACAGTCTGCCAGAAGTGTAAGAGAACACCTTCCCCGCTCCCCCCCGCAATCTTTTATGCATTTAGTCCATTTTTGAGCTTTCTGTACACATGGGGATTTGTTTCAACTATTTTTCATTCCACATCAATGTATTAAAAGTGTTCTGCACAGAATACAAATTAACAACTGGTTAAAAGACATATTTAAGTATCTTCAGTAGAATTGTCATCTTTCCTATCACCTGGTACAAAGTGACACTGGAGATTTTACTCTTTTGAAGAATTTCCTGTCTTTATCAAGTCAAACTCCAGTCACATTTTTCAGCAGGAAAGGTAAATAGGAATTAAAGAGAGAGGACTCTGTGCAAAGTAACCACAACTTATCAGTATAAAACCTACAATAAATTAACACAGTTTTCTCTGAGGTATTGCAGCTATCAGAGGAGCTTCCACACCATTTTGTCATGCCAAGATACGTTCCTAACTAATCACTGCATGCACATGGCTCTGCGCTTGGTCAAATGAATGGTTCTGGACAGCTATGTCCTCATACACCCTTTGGTCCCTGAGCTTACAAGCCTTTCATGGGATGTTTAGACTGGAGGAAGGAATGCAGGATGCCAACATGCTTACAAAAGTCTGGGGATTACATGGTTGTGGTTTCCAAAAGGGTGGATATTTCTCATTATTATATCCACAGGTTTGCACCAAAGTTGTGACAGAAAAGGAGAAAGCCCAGACAAAGAGAAGGAAACAAGAGGATGGGGTGTCAGCAAAGTAGTCCCAAGTGGTCAAAAAACCCAAGGAGAGAGCTGCATCCCATTCTTCTCCAGGGAAAGGAGGCAGTATGAACAATGACCCTGCCCTTTTGGAGACCTTGTCCTTTCTGCAACTTCACAAGTGCTGGAGGAAACATGGATGAGCAGAAATGCTTCCAGCCCCAGTCCCAGCTTCACTTTGTTAAATCAGAGACTGTCAGGTTGTTTGGACAGTGGAGATTTTAGGTGGGCAGAAGAGCAAGAGACACGCTGAAGACAGATATGGACAGAACAAGAGCTGCACATGTTACACCAATTTTGGATTATATTATTTTACAACAAATCCACAGGAAACTCTTAAAAACTTTGAACCACAAAGGTACACAGCTCTGCTGTTTAGTTGGGTGGTGCCTCTTCACTGGTGCAGAAATGAAGCACTGCATGACTGGGCAGTCACCCCCAAAAAGGAGCTGTTTTGCCTTGCAATGTGCAGATTGAAACTGAGCCCTATGTGTGCCTGCAGTTCTCCCTTAAATCTATAGATCGCTCTGAGATACACTGCAAAACACACTCAGATCCACAGTCACTTCTTCTAAGGATAAGTGTCCCAGAGTGCCATAAACTCTGTGAGTTTTGAAATGCCTCTGTGGCCTGATCTGGATCATTTACCATATGAAAGATCATCTGTATATAACCCAAGGGCATTAATGGCATGGTGAGCCACTGTACCTTTCCTAATGATTTTGTCTCACTTCTTATCCGCAGCTACAAAACCAATATGCCATGCACTTTATGTGTCCTGATGGCTGCAGTGCTGACATCTTGAGTGGGGACTGGGAGGCCAGGACAAAGAGGTGCACGAGAAGCATCCTGGCCAAGTGATAGTTGTGGGAAATGTAGCCAGTAGTTATGGAATGGGAATAAAATGTTAAAATTATGTTTAATTCTGTCTCTACACATAGCAGTGTGCAGGGTTGATGGCTGCCTTATTTGAAGGTTTGGTATGGGTATGCATCACCTGCAGAAATGCGCTGCAGGGGAGGGGGCGCAGGTTGGGCAGGAGGCAGGAGCGCTGCCGGAGCTGTGGTTCCGGTCCCTGCCATCTGGGATGCCTTCACCTGGTCTTGGTGCTGAGTGCCAGAGCGCACCCCTACCCTTCCACTGACATTCATACCCCTCCACCAGCTGGGTCCAAAGGTGCACCTCCCCAAGCTTCAGGAACTTCAGTGAGACCAAACATCAGTTTGAACAGTAAATTTCGCAAGCCCCAAAATCATGGGCATTTCACTACCAAAGCCACTCCCAGGAGCCCATCAGTTCACATAACTTTTAACATAAACATCCCTCTGTAGAACTGAATCAAGCAAAGAATTTTTTTTTTTTTTCTCTTATTTGTGACTTCTAAAAGATCATGTAAGTCTGAAAAAGCTATTTTAAAGTTCTGGCAATTTAAGAATACAATCAATCACCGAAAGCCAGTCAGGATGCTTGTTATGACAAAATGCTTTTGGCTAATGAAAATATTTCAGCTTGAGTCTGACTACCTCAAACATTTTGAATGGTTTAAATACCATTAAAGGAAATTCTGAAATAAAATACTGATGAACCAAAAGTACTGAAAAAAATCAAAGTGACAATTTAGTATTTAACAAACTACTTTATTAAACACTTCTATATTACACAAACAATTCTGCAAAATTTCCATGGATTTGTGAACTGTCTCAGTGTTGTTACAGAAGCTTACTCCATTTAAACAGAGTTTGTTGCTTTGGTTTCATGAAGCCCTGCCTTATCTCATTCAGCCATATACAGTTGAAACTACACAGACTGAAACAGGAAAGTTTGAGAACATAATCATTGAAAGACTGAAAAAATAGTTTTGGATGACCTTGTGTTTTCTCTCTCTCCTTCCATTTTGCTCCATGGGAAAAGACTTTTGTGAGAGCCACTCTTAGATGTTCTGGTTCGGGGGAGTTCAGTGATCGTTTTTGTTTGCAGTTTGCTGAGCATTACAACTCCTGTCTTATTATTCTAGCCTGAAATGAATTGAACAACTCAGAGTGATTCTCATAACACTGAATTTGGGGCTAAAATGAAGTGACTCGTAATAATGTCAGCCTTTTCTTAAACAGAAGCTGTCTTTCACAGCCATAATGGAAATAGGCAGTATCTTGAAAAGATTAATCAATCCACATGGACCCAATTCTGATTTCACATATAACAATGTCTGTCAGAGGCAGGCAAAACATTGGAGATGTTAGTGTTAAATTACTGTAAGTAAGAGCAGGACTAATTCTTACATTTTCAGATAAACAAATATGCACATTAAGGATTCTATTCAGCTAGGAGTATTATACTGGAAGTAGTCATCTTACTTTAAACATAGTAAGATTTATTACAGAATAAGTACAGGAGCTGGAATATTACAGTTGTTCTTGTACCTTCTGCAACCTTTCTTTCTAGCAGATGCTGTTTGGTATCTAATTGCCTTGACCATAAATGCAGAAGAAAGATAAAAGCAAACAGAAAAGTCATTAAATACATAGCAATGATTCAGGAGTTGAATAAAAATAAAGTTCAAAATTGCTAAAGCTGAACAGGAGGATATTAATGCATCCACACAACATGAAGATGGAAAGAGCCATTCTGAGCTATGATGTTGCCTCCATAAAGAATCTCTGGAGACTTTACCAGGAAAAAAACCCTGAACAAAGAAATTACAACTTAAAGCATACCATCCTAAATACACCATGTGCGTGCTTTTGCACAAAGTATGCAAAAATATTCTATCTGCTGGGCTTCATGCCAATACTTCTTGTCTTTTAGAAACCAGTCCCTCCACTGAATCGGGATGACTGTGGGTTTTGTACACCTTCATCAAGTAAATCACATAGGAATCACCACAATTGAAGAAGGTGTCATTTGAGTTAATGGGAGTGCCAGCAAAAAGTAGACGAAATCATCCCCACAACACAATTCCAACTTTCTTTTTCCAGCAATGTTTACCTGGACCAATTTTATTCACACATAATAATGAAGTAATTTTTTTTAACAGTCTTATATCATATTACTTTTTTTCAGAAATTGTTTAATATGCCCTTGGTTTGGCTTGGTTTGGTTTGGTTCAATTTTTGTGGGAATTTTTTTTTGAAAGTGAGCATTTTGTGATGAAAGGAATAAATCTACTCTTCTTGATTTTCTGTTGCCCCACTGGGCCTTATTCCCTACAACGTTAGTGGAGATTTATGCCACTGAGCAGTCTGCATTTAGAAGTGGCAGGTTTTGAGCATGCATGAAGAATGAGCTCAGGAAAGCATGGTTATTATACATAGACATTGAGAAGGTGATTTGAAAATGTTTTCGAAAATCTGATATACCAAGACCAACTACCACTTTCAGTTGTTTCACATTAGTACATCAGGAAAGTAGACACTAAGGATGAAGAAAACTTATTTAAACCAGTGGCTAGTGGTGTGTGTGGTTCTCACAGACCTGACCTCCGTGCAGGTGTACATGGGTCAGGATGCTACTTCCTAAGAGTCAAGAAGGAAAAATTTTGGAAATGTTATAGCACATTAGAATGGTATAGTGTCTCTGGAAGGTGTCAGAGTTGCTGCTTGTGATATTTTCACAAACATACCTCACTGCTTTTGTCCTTGCTGTTGCTTACACGTAAGTGTGAGTTGGCTAGATAGTAAAAGCGCACCTTCAAATTTCATACTAGAAGCATATTATTTATTCCTTGTTTTTCACTATTCCATTTTTGGACTTGGAGTTTTTTTGTGAATGCAGTTCTCATCCGAAAATTTCATTCTCAGTAGAAAGCACAGCGTCTTCTCAAGGATCAAACATCCTAACCCTTAGATAAAAAATACATGCTTCCGATAAACAAGCCGCACGAGTGACTATACAGTGAATAGCCCATACTGTGAAGCCTGTTCTTATGTCTCTCTCCCTGTTCGCATCATGAATAACAAATGGGAGGACTAGGTCAGAAAAGAAGGTTAATCTACCCAAAAATACTAGTTTCCCAGAGGTGGTACTTCAACAAGCTGTACCCATAACAACACAGATATGGGAAAAGGGAAAGATAAGGATTTCCTCAAACATTATTTGGCTCTTAGGAGGGTGGAAAAGGCGATGAAACACATTTTACCAGCAGCAGGGAGGGAGAGGCATTAAGCAGCCAATTCCTGGTAGCCAGCGCTCACACAGAGGAATAGATTAGAGACCTTTCCTGCTGGCCTGGGAGGCAGGGAGTGCTTCTGCCATTTTATCTGAAAGGAGAGGATATGCTTGGCATAGAGTTTTGGCAGGTGGAGCTGGGCTGTTTTAGCCAGACACCGAGGCAACAATCACAGGATGAGGAAAAATAGCATGGCTGGAAGTAACTGAATGTCTGTAATGCAGAGCGGTCATAAGGGAAGAGCCAGGTTATTGGGAGGTGGGAGTGTGTGAGAAAAGGAAATTAAGAAGGTATTGGAGATGGTGAGGGAGAAGGGCAGGCCTGGGAGGTATATGTTGGAAGCTGTAGTCTGGATTTTCAGGTGAAACAATGGGAATGGGAATATGGCAAGAGTAATGCTACTCTGTCAATCATATTCCATTTCAAAGCCTGGTTAAATAGGCGTTTACTTATACCAAATAGCAGTAGATGGCTGCAGCAGGCATTCCGATAATGCCCGAAGCATTTTCTATCTATAGAAATGCACAATGAAGTCTATTTAATATGGCCTTAATTTCAAATTGAGCAGAAGAATTTAATAGACTGCAGCCTTTTGTCTGTGGACAAAGGCAGGGAACTATGTAAAGCTGAATAATATGAAATACTCAGGAGTCTGCTTCTGGCTGGTACTTAAGGCTCTCTTTTACAGTCCTGGAATTTGGGGGAAATGCTGTACATAAAAAAAAAAGGAGCAGGAGGTGCTTTTCCCATATAGTCTATTACTTCCTGCAATTCATGAGAACTCTTTCCTTGTGCATAAAGGTCACCTTTCATTTATGTACCATATCTGTTTGGTTTGCTGAAAAAGAGTGTCCTGAAAACGTATTTTAAAAAAACCATGGAAGGAAATGTAAAATGTAGGGGTGAAAGCATGACTCTCATGGCAGGACATCTATAAATAATGACTATTAAAGGGAGTTGGCCATTGAAACTGCTCCGTACAGAAATATCCTCACGGCACTACAGATCACACACTGAAAAAGATGACATTTACTGACTACTGTTACCACATAGAGACTTTAAAACCGTAGGCCAAGACTGCTCACTGCTGTTATGAATGGCCAAAAAAAAAAAAAAAAAAAAAAGTGAGGATGTGAAAAGAGATGTGAAATTTTGCAGAGTAATTCTATAACAGAGAGAGAACCAAGAAGAAAACTGGCAACCTAGAAAACAGGGGAGCAAAGAGGGTCATTTAAATGACTGGATGCATTCAGGAGCAAGTGTCACAGCAGGTTTGCCCATGTCCCCATCACTGCCCTGTGCAGGACTACTTCCATCTTAAACAGACCCAAGATCCCAAATGTCCCCAGCAGGTCCCAGCAGACCACTGGGTGGAATAACCCGAATGCAAATGAACAGGGGGAGAGGGCATCAGATGGGCTCAAAAAATGCTCATCTCATGCTCAGCACAGGGGATTTGGTGTGTCTGCCTGGAGTGCGTAGCAGTGGGAAGCCTGCATCAGCCGGCGGTGGGATACCCACCTCGAACAGCAGCAGCCGCCAGCTGCCGAACCACAGCCCGCCTTCGAGGGGCCATCAGCAGCAGTGCTTTTCTTTTGACTGAAAATGAGTGATGATGTTTTCACTTTGATGGTGCTGCTTTAGGAAACTCCCCACACACCCTTGCTTAGTGAGGAAAAAATGTGATTGTAAGCAATGGTTAGTGCAATTCATAAGCCCTTCCACAGCCAAGGGCAAAGAATTATATTTGCAACCACTCCTTAGAAACCCTGAACAAAATATGGCTTAAAACTAAACCTACATCAGCTTATTTCCATCAGTGTTTCCATATGCTCCCATGACTTGTGTACAAAAATGTGCTTCAAGTTGATCAGCAATGAGATGCTGCCACTGGAGCTGCAGAGCCCTGACCCTGGCTGTCTTCTCATGCACAACTCACCCCTGGGGGTGGGGGGGTCTCTCCTTGCCTTGAGCTGTACACAAAACTAGAATGACCTTCAGGGCCTCCCCAGCTTGCAACCCCTGCCCAGAAGACCCTGAATGCTCAGAAATCATTTACGTAGAAGTGAACATCTTGGTGAACATCAGGAAAGTGTTCAAAAAACGGGTAGATGTGGCACTTTGGGACATGGTTTAGTCTAGTCTACCCTTGATTGGTTTAGAGTGGACTTGGTAGTGTAGGTTAATGGTTGGACTGGATGATCTTAAAGGTCTTTTCCAACCTAAATGATTCTATGATTCTATTCTATGATTCTATGAATTGGAGCAGGGCTGGAGTGATGCCGGGGAGGGACCTGGCTGAACAAGGAGGACTGCGAAGGAGAGCACATGCTGTGGTTGGTCAGGATTGTGCAGGGCATGGCTTGGCTCCTGGGGATGGAGGGAGGGAGAAAGCACCAGCGGGTGGTGGGTGAGCAGCTCTCCAGCACCTGCAACAGCAAAACCACTCAGGAGTCTGTGGCAGCATGCAGTGCGAATGTGCAAAGGTGAGAGCACCCAAGGAAAGCAAGTTACGAAAAGGTTGAAACCAGGGAGACCCTCAAAATCGAGATTAATAGCCTACATGTTTTAGAAAGCGCTGCAAACATGACATTTCTTCATTTGCAATGGTAGGGAGGGGACTGCCGGGGCACTACATGGGAAAGCATTCAGCCCCTCCTATAACCAAAGGTGCTAAGACCAGGCAGCTGAAAGGGATCTGCGCAGCAGAAGGATATCGGGGTGTGTCAGCAATGCAAGCAGCGAAGGACAATGCAGAGCTGCAACTCCCTTCCGCCCCTGCCCCCTCTGCCAGACATCCGGATTCCAGGCGCAAAAGGGCAAAGTCATTTTTTTTCCCCTTGAATAGTTTTTTGGGACTCTGGGAGGCTGCCCTTGAGCCTGCCAAATCCTTGCTGCCACCCATACAAGCTGCCAGCGTTAAGTTCAATTAATCATCCTCTTGGTGGTAACTGTAGTAGCGCTGGAAGCAGACATCATAGCAAAATATCTTGATACTGTTTCTTTCTCCCTACCTGTTATTTCTGTAACACAGCTGATGGGGTTTGTCACTTTTCAGGTAAAGGAGCCCTGGCTCTGCTGTCGGGGGGGTCTCTTTCTAGTGTAATGATGCATTACAGACTGTTACGTATATCCTAGCTGCATTTTTTCCTCTTCTCACTTTTCCTTAACACTTTTTTGACTAAGGTTTTGTTTCCACATTTAAAAAAAAAAAAAAAAAAAGTGGATTTTTTTTTTTTTTTTCCCATGTAGTGGAATTTAAACAAACAGAAAACTCCCTGACTCAGAGTTTACCGTTCAGGAGATTTCCCAGACAAGCAAACACTCAGCACTGCTCTATGGCACATGTGTATGTCTGGGACTTCCACCTTCCTGGAAACTGGACCACTGCATGGTATGCAACATCTTCACCTGGAAAACATAAAATATTTTTAATCAAAGTCTTGCAAAGAACATCAGGTCCTGACCTAGTGGCAGGGGAATAAAACCAGGCAGTAGTACCATGCAGATTTATTTTTTTTTTTTAATGAATGAAGTATTGGGCTAATAAAAAATACGTATGCCTCTCTATTTGCTGCATTTTTTAATAATCATAGAATCATAGAATGCTTTGGGTTGGAAGGGACCTTGAGAGATCATCGAGCCCAACTCCCCTGCAGTAAGCAGGGATTGAACCTGTGCAGCATTGCTTTTATTTTTCACTTTATTTGAACGAGTTTTATGAGTTACTGTTGTGATGTGAATTTTTTATTGCTGATACTGCATATATTATTGTCTTCAGGGTGCAGAATTCCATAAGAAAAAAAACCCTTTTGAAAATGGATTTTGGATGGCTGAGTTCTGACAGGTACTTAGAGCTGGTAGACAGGTACGTAGACTGCCACAGTCCAGTGTTTTCCCTGGGCTTTCTCTGAGGTCTACACACCCATGATCAGTCCTCCTTCTCCTTGGCCGCGCAGTCCTGGCTGGAGGAAGCTGCAGCCCAGCATCCTCAGGAGGTGAGTGTATGCCTGCCTATGCCTTGGTGAAGGGGGCACCTTGCAGAGATCCCAAGGAGCCTGTTCAGTCCCTTGCTGTGAGAAAAAGCCATTTTCACCCAGTTCTCCAACATGGTACAAATGGAAGCCAAAAAAAGTCGCATTTTGGAGTAACCATGCCTTCACAGTTACTAGCAACACAGAGCTCTAAGATAAGCAGAGAAGGCATGGAAGGAAAGCTAGAGAATAGTAATAATAAAAAACCTTTAAAAAAAGATATCCCAAGAGCTGGGACTAGATGGCAAGTCCCAGTTTCCACTTAAAATATGAAGTGTTGGATGCAGATGGACTTAAGAAGCCTGTCTGTTATGTTGGAAGGAAGCATTTTCTTAAGAGAAATCTGTTATTGTTCATTCCCATCTGTACTGGGCTGTGGCCTGAATTCGAGTCAGGGACCAGTTCACAGAAGGGAATTAGAAGTCAGAGCCAATAACTGAGCACCAGATTAGTTCTCCCAGCTCTGTGAGCGTGCCGCCTGCGACAGCTGGGTGAAAACTGCCAGCGCGCTGGGAGGACCTTGCAGCATGCAAGCCAGTGGAGATATCAGGCCCATGGGAATCAAATACAATAAATCAGAGGGAATTATTAAACAAAACTTAGAATGAGATTGAGCTCAATCAGACAGTGGGGACCAGGCCTGTGGTGAGATGACAGTGGTCAAGGCAGCTGTGCGTCCTCTGAAAGTGCTTGAGTTTGAGCATGCCATTTTCACGGGATGCTTGGAGCCCAGTAGGGCCAGCAAAGCCACTAGAGATAAAGAGAAAAACAATTTTCCCTAGTGCAGAATCAGGACAGTCTCTGCAATTGCCCATTTATAGTTTTATGTTTATAGACGCACTTTTTTTTTTTCCTAAAACCTAGTTGCCTCTGATGGAAGATGTTGTTCCTCTGTCAAGACATTCTCACTCAGAACCAAAATATCCCACATTCTGCCACCATGCACAAAAGCAAAGCTGAGCACTGCAGCTCCCGACCCCTGGGCCCCGCATTACCCACATGACGAGGGAAGCCTGGAGAAGAGGAGATCTCAAGTTTGGCTGCTCCCCTAATGCACTTCATTTCCTATCTTCACACGTGGCCAATTCCCAAATGGTCAAAGGGGTCACACAAAGGAAACTGAGTACTAAAATAAGTTTCCCATCTAACATAGCTCTGCACCTTGTGAACACGCGTTCCACAGATAGGCTAGTCACAGCAGAGAGGACAATGTCTTGTTAAATGTTTTAAAAGCATATCATCTTCCAAGCTTCCCAGTGGGAAACTGTGTCTATAACTTTAATATTATTCCCTGTATTGGCATCATCCACTGCCAATTTTTGTCTGCAAAGCCTTTCAGAAAATCTCGTGGGGCATGAACAACATCTGTAAATTATTTTTAAATGTGACATGTGCCTGGGTTGATCCTAGCTGAGGGGTTTCTCAGTAATGGCCTGGACAGGCAGAGTCAGGAGGGGCTGCTGAGAGAGGGCAGTGAGCAGGCAAGTAACCCCAAAGTGCAATTCACCCCGAGGAATTGCAAAGAAAGATCAGGGCTTCTCCACAGAGAGATGGACTTTCACATCCTTTGATCTGTGTGCAACTGCTGGTGAGCAAAGGAATGAATAATGCACCCAGTGGAAGACGCTCATCTTCTGAGATACCCTAATCAGCCATGGCCACATGTGCTCAGTGTCCTTGGAGCTGTTGAGGCCAGCCAGGCCCATCACGCTGCTGGGCATGCCTTGGAAGAGAGTAGAAATGAGCTAAAGCACCCATTTCCAGCTAAAGGTGGATCCCCCAGGACTGATCCACCCACCCATGTAGTCCATCCCCTGTACTCTGCCACATTGACTCTACCTCTGCCAACACTCTCCATCCGAATCTTTGTCTCCACTCAAATTTCCTACCAAAATTCCCTTCCTAAATCCAAAAAATCTGTGTTCCCGGGTACACGTATGAACAATCCTCTTCACAGGCACAGAAAAGTTCTGCTGCCCTGTTCATGTCGCAGCATACTGCCTCTTTTTTCAGCCCAGGATCCCATTCAAAAAGGGCTTCTTGTTTGTCTCACTCCACAAGTTTCCTTGTTACCTTTCCTTGCAGGCTTTACTATTTCTCTTCCTGCTCTCTGCCTGCTCTGTGCTGCCTCAGCTAGGACCCTTTCTCTCCTGGCCATTTCTGAGTGCAGGATTAGAGAAAAAGACACATCCTTTTTCTTCATTTCAACTGCAAACACAAGAAAAAACATTAACGTCTCCGCTTGCCACTGGGATAGTCAGTGTTGCAATTGGCAAGCTTAAATTTATTTTTATTTTTAATTGTAGCTTGATATTCTGCCTAGTCCTTCTATTTAGAAGCCAGTTAGCAACCATTTGACAGGACAATATGCAGCCTGTTTGAATAAAAAAGCTATTAGCTTTACAGCTCTAGCGTAAATGGGTAACATTTGGGGAGTAAATGACCTGCTGTAGTTACTAAAATTAATTTCCTTTTTGTTCTTTTCTCTCTTGGTTTCCCTCTCCACATTTATTTCCATCTTTATCTTCCTCTTAATTCCCTTTCTCATCTTTGTTTTTCCCCTAAACTAATTTTTCTGAAGCTTAAAAGGAAAATCAGAGACTTGCAAGTACTTTCCTTTGTAAAGGTCACACAGTCATTGACTGCTCCTTTAAAAAGAGACAACTTGTGTTCATCTGACACCAACAGCAGAAAGTAACAGATAAGAACATGCACAGTTGGAGCCTGGGCACCCTCCAAGGTGGGCTACACACCCCCGTCCTTGGCCACAAGCTGCGATCTCTCCTGCCTCGGACATCTGCACCATTTAATGTAGGGGTTTGTGATAAACTGAAGTTCGCCAAAAGACCAAGCTATGGAGCCTAATCCACAGTTTATTATTATTTTACCCATCTTTCTAGGCAGTCTTTACTTGTCCCAGACCAGTTCAGTGATATCATCTGCATCCTCTAAGGCTGTTGTTTCAGCTGCGTGGGCTCTGTTTTCCATGCTGAGTTTCCACTTAAAACTCTGCTCCTGACCACCTTCAAGGCTTCCATTCGATTCCACAAGAAGCTGGTCAGTGATCTAAGCTCCCATTCACAGAAATCACATTTTTAAATATATTTAGCATGACGCAATGCCTGTAACTCTCCAAAGATTCAAAGACAAGTAAGAACACCATTTTTACAAGACTAAGGCATACTGGGCAGATCATGGAATCTGTTCATCAGTCCCGTTCACGATTAATGGGGTGAATATTAACAGCAGAGGCTTCAGGGACATTTTATGGTTGGATACTGGTGAAAGAGTAACTCCTCTCTCTTTCTGGCCTAATGCATATTTAATTCAAAATGGAACAGCTCCTACAGGAGAGACTTAATAGCTTGGTACATTGAATATTCACCTGAGACATGTATATCATGGGTTTTAGTTCCTTCCCTGGACAAGGAAGAGCCCATGTATTTGAGTGTGGAAAAGCCAGAAGTTCAGTCTGGATCTCTCCTGTCCCAAAAGAGGACTGCGATCACTAGCATAGCTTTTTACAAGGGCTTCATGACCTCTGCAAGACAAGCAAAGCAAAAATCCCCAGGCCGTTCTGTATTCCATTAGTCTTTGGTGGTTAGGAGAGGAGGGGAATTGCAGAAAGAGGATATAAATACAAAGTTATATAAAACAATTGTTTTACAAACTCATAATTTTACTGTTATAGCTGCAAATATTTTAATTGAAAATACTGGCAATTCCTGCCAGCTCCCAGCTATGTCTGCAGTCAGGCATTAGCAACAGCTGGAGCCAGTAAGCATTTCACAGGCCATTTTCAGATGCCCTGTGCCTCACCTGTTGTCTGTGGGACATAACAGTGCACCAGCCTACCTGGCCGTCAGAGACTGCCACCCTTGTGCATTTCCCCAAAAGCATTTGAAAGGTGTAAGTCTCATTCTGCATCAGACCAAATCCAAACATCAAAAACCTAAAAAATGCTGACAAAGGGTAATGTTCTCTGCTGCACAATTGCAGCTGTAATACCCTCTCCCATATAGCAATGCTGAATTTCATTTGGGGAGGTCCAAAAATATTGATAAGTGAAAACATAAAATGGACAGAGAAAGCTATAAAAGAAACCACTGAACAAGGCAGAGCCATAAGGAATCAATCACTATTATTGTTTCCATAATTAGGATCACAATAATAGGCAATGATGAAGTACTGGAGCCATTAAATAAATCAGAAAAATTTGTGAGGTCCAATTTTACTGACACACTTAATCTCCTTATAACTTTGCTCTGCTAATGTCAAAAAGAGGGGAAAAAATGTTTAGCAATTCTGAATACAAAGCTGAAGTCTTTTCCCACCCGCTTGCAGAAATAAAAATGGGAGAGACTGATCTCTGCTCTGCCCGACTGCGAAATGTTAATGGTTACATACTTGGATGTAAACACCTGTGTGGGCAAAGCTGCAGCCCCTGCCCTGCCAAACTTACTAAAAGCTCCACTTCCTACAAATAACAACTGCACACAGGGTCTGGAAGAGCAAGAGCACTTGTGCTTCACCACCCACTATGGGCTGTTTCTGTGCATTTGTGTTATTCCAGGCTTAGAGAGCTTTAGCCAACCCGTCCAGACCAGTAGAATAGCTTTTAGCTGCCCAGCCTGGTGTGACAAATAATCAGTAGTGAATTCTCAGTGTGAAAAGGTTTTTGGGTTAAAACTCTCTCCTCTGAGATGCCTCAAAATACTGCTAATTAAAACATTGGTAGAAATCCAGAGTATTTCATGAGTGATCTAGAAGCAGAGAAAAAAAAAAATAGAGCAGGTGACTAGTGTGCTTATGTGATTTCAAACACATTTTTAAAAATAATTTTTAAATCTCACTGGCATAAGACCTAAAATCTTATGTGGCCTACAGAGAAGGGATAAAACCCCTCTGCATAAACAACATCCAGCACAAATCCACATTTACAAACTGACTTGCAGGCAGTTGCACAAGGGAGCTGGGCTTTGCATCTCCCAGCACATTTTTATTAAGCCGAGGCTTTCTCACAGACATAAGCTCCGCTGCAACTGGCTTTGAAGTCCTGTGCACACCTGCATAGATTACAAAGAAGGGAAGGCAGGTCCCTCCACACCCAAACTGTAAATTAACAATGCAACATGTCAAGTTAAGATATGCCCTCCAGCACCCTGTTTTAAAGTCAGACCAATGGCTGACAATCTCCTGATACACTTAACCCTTTCCCTGGAATTCACACCCAGCTTCCAGCCTCCCCAAAGAAGAAACAAACTTATAGGAGGGACTCTGTGATTTTTTTTTTTTTTTTTAACTAATGTATCAGTTCAAACCTGAGCCGCCTGCTTTAATCCAAGACAGGAGCTGAATTACTCCCTGGGATTTTTTCCTGCAGAAAACAGAAGAAAGTTACCACTGTACTAATTTGATTTTTGCAGAGTGCCTAGTACAGCTCTGTGTGTACCAATAGTTCTGGCCTGTGTATTCACAGGTTGAAGAGAGCCAGCCCTTACCCTTCCATTTCACCTGTTACACCTGGAACAATCCCCTGCTATGGGTAGGTCATGACAATTACTGTGTTTTTTTTTTCTCCAGACCCCTTCAGGAGGCTCTGTTTTTCACCAGAGAAGTGCATCACCAGTAACTATAGCTTCATAAAGGACTTTTAACTGAGCCAAGAACAAGCATATTCACCCAAACTGCAAGACTTCCTAGTCTTGTGAGAGTAATCCCTTTCCTTTCTTCCTCTGCTTTGTCATGGTGGGCCACTAATTGCACTCATCATGTCCCATCACTTCATACCTAATGGTAGGTGACAACTAATTCCTTTACCATCTGTAATGCCAGCCGCCTTCTGACCTAACCTCCTCTTGACCCTATCTCATCTCATGGCTCCTATAGCTGTAGGGACCAAGCATGTGAGAATAAAGGACCCCGCTGACCTCCTTAGCACAATTTCTGCAGGGGAGAGCTCAGTGCCTGCTACAAGTCTGTGCTCCAGCACCACCTTTATTTAACATGCGCAGCACAAACCCAGACCTATGCTCAAGTTCGAGCTTGTAAACATCCTCACAGCACAGACACAAGCAGACATTCAGGTACGGGGTCGAGGTACTGAGAGGCCTGCTGGGGATGGGCAAGCAGCGCATCTGACCTTGCTTTAGCCAGCAGCACAAGGCCAAGTGTGTACCCACTTACAGAAAGGTGCAGGGCACCATGGGCTTGAAGTGGCCACCTCCATGTCTCCCGCCCGCTCCTCCAGGGAGCTGATGCAGCCCGCCCTGGCCTGTGGTGCTCCCTGGTGGCATCCCAACACGCTCCACCCCAGAGCTGAGAGGCTGGAGGCGTTTAGGTTGGGCTGCCATTTTATAGTACGGACCTGGTGGTCCAAGCCACCATTGTCCCAGAGGTGGTAACACTGAAGTAGAGCTGAGCCAGCGAGGGACCAAACTGCAGTTCATCCCCTGGTCCAAGCACCAGAAGTCAGTGATGTTTTCTGTGCCCAGGTGCTGGTTCTTACAGTGAGACGTGACATACTCTTGACCAGTGATAGGAAAGATCATCCAAGTATCCAGCTGTACGACTGGAAAAGTGTCCTCATCTGCCTCCTGTCAAGGATACACGATTCAACTTCCAGGTGCTAGAAGGCTCTTCATTTGAGATAAGTTTAGATAAAAGCCAGGAGCTGCAGCCTATATATGGCTATGTATGCTTTTCAAATCTTAATTGAACTTTTCACATCTTTTCACATTCTTTGACTGGTTTTGGGGAGAGAGGAGAGGAGAGGAGAGGAGAGGAGAGGAGAGGAGAGGAGAGGAGAGGAGAGGAGAGGAGAGGAGAGGAGAGGAGAGGAGAGGAGAGGAGAGGAGAGGAGAGGAGAGGAGAGGAGAGGAGGCAAGGAGAATGGGCTTTACTTTATCTCCCTCTTCTCTCTTTCTGTCTCACACACATCTCCTTCCTTGTTGCAAGTCCATGAGGAAGAGACCCAACCATGTTTTCCAGAAAGCAGGAATGATCTACAAAAATTAAAAAAGCTGATTTTCAGAAGTTTCTTCTTTCAGTTGAAAAGAAATGTACCTCTGATAAACCTTATTTCTTCATGTGTCTGTATTAAGTGATTTACCTGAAATACCTAAATCCAAGGACTTTGGTGCATATTCTTAGCTGCATCAAAAGGAACTAAATATCCCAGGAAACAAGCAAAAAAGGAAGAAAAAATATAAAGGAATGACAACCACCAGGGAGTATTAAAGGATGTGAAGAGAAAAAAAGAGACAGAAATAGCACCTAGCATCTTCAGATGAAAGCTGGACTGTGTCTTCCATTCAAAGGGCACCAGATAACAAGAGCAAACCATCAGATTGCCCAATGAGTGTATGGAAAGGAATAAGGAAAAGACGGAGCTGATTAATAAGAGGGATGTAAAGAAGGAGCACTGCAACGCACGGTGGTGTCTTTATTGCTTTTACAAGAATCTTGAATTCCAGGCTGCTTCTCCACCCAAGGAACTCTGAATTCAGGTGTAGATTTTTTGTTTGGTTGGGTTTTTTTCTCTTGCAATTACACAGCAAAGCTAACGGGAATAGTCAATGTTGAATGTCATTCTGTACCACCCCAAAATGTTATCACTTTTGGGGAGCAGATAATGTAGGGAAATGTGAACAGATTTTTTCAAAAAAGGAAACAAGTGGGCAGCCCACTGGGTCAAGCTGGGACTCACCCCATGCCTAGGGTGACGTTCCAGGCACTCTTTGTCCCCTGTCTCCTAAAAAAAAAAAAAATTATTTCAGTTTGCATTCATAAAATGTACACAAAGAATCCAAAGCAGGACAAACAACACACACGCCCCACCACCCCTGGGGAAATCAGAAGTAACAAGAGAGTAACAAGGTCCCATACCCAGGGTGTGAGATCAAAAGGAAAAGGGCCCAGATAGGGAACATTTGGTATCTAGATGAAAAGCCAGCAAGCCAATGACTTGTTGCCTAATAAATTTCTAAAGACTAGGACAACAAAGCATCCAAAAAGCTTTCCCTGAGATGCCAGGATGGGGAAAGGCATTCCAGATGGTTCCAGTGGATCAAAAATATCAGTTGTCCTTCACTGAGAGTTAAGTGGATTTTTAGATTTTTTAATGAGTGTATCTTCAACCCAACAACAGATCAAAAAGGATATGCACATAGATTCAAAATAAAATTTAAGATAGATGGATGTGTGTATGTGCTAAGAACAGAATAGAATGAATGCAATCAGCAGTGCCCAAATGCTCTGCTTGATCAAAAAACTACTTTTAGAAAGTATGTCAAATAATGCCAGCACCTGACTTTAACCAGCTTATTTTCCTTCCTTTTTGCTCCATTGCTTTTCACCTTTTATCTCAACAGTCCTCTATCATCAGCATCTCAAGAATCCACACCTCCAAACTCCCTCAATGAGAGAATATAGTACATTAGCCATAATAAGTACAACACTGAAATGACTGACTGCTCTGATATTGATTTTCTCGTGTTAGTAACACAGAGACTGCAACAAACACATAAAAATGGATTACTTTCATTTCAAAGGAAAGGGCAACTTGATCTAATCTGAAAAGTGACTGAAAATAGCACTAGGGAGTGTCTCGCTTATTGTAAATCACTGAATTCATACCACTTTGACTTAGCTGGAAGAGAAATAAAGACCCTCTGACAGTATTGGGGAATTTGAACTTTTGGAAGGAGAGGCAATCAGTCCTCCCCTGAACTAATCTTAAAGGGCAGAGTACCTATACACTCAGTAGAGCAGTACCTCATTAATCCTGTGAAATATTGACACATAAACTGAGCTAAGTGTAATTACTTGCCTTAGAAGGCCATTGCAAGTAAGGGTTTGGAGTTCCTCCTGCCAAGAGTTCACACCTCCTTTCAAGTATATCATGAATCTAATTGACCTGGTATCTCAGAGATACGAAACCAACCAGTTTTTATAGAACAATGGCTCAGAGGACGAGATGCTATCCTGACTGTGTTGCGGCAACTGGGCTCCTAAACCTCCTTACTTCCACTTTCACTCCTCAGCCAAATTTCCACCCCCTCTCGTGCTTCCAGATATAAACTCCCTAGTGTTTTAAAAACTTTTCCTTTTACATAGACTCTTAGAGACCAATTTGCAGATGCCCCCCTTGTCCTACAAACATCTCCATACTGTGCTTTAGTCACTGGTCAAATCTCATTCAGCTGCCTCCAGGAAACTCATCTCTGCCACCGTTCCCCCATACGGTGGCTGAGCGGTGGGGACTCGCATCCCTTCCTTCATATCCAAACAGAATTACCCTCCTGCTTGCCTTGTTCTTCTTCTGTGAGCCTGCCTGACCATGCAGCCTGGGGTTGCTGCAGAGAGCACAGAAAGAGTTAATATTGCAGGGTCTGATATTGCTCATTAGTACTGCAGAGGTGCCTGGGTGCCCTGGCAAAGATCAGGACTTACTGGGCCAAGGACTATGCAAACAGTAAGGGACAGTGCCTGCCTGCGAAGCCTGAAATCTAAACACACAGCGCAAACGAAGGCCGGCCTCCCATTTCCATTTGGCAGGTGGGAGGAGGTGTCACCTCCCCTCTGACCACCACCTCCCCTTCCTGCCCACACTAACCGTGAGGTGCTGCTCTGTAGGGCTCTCTAGCAGGAACCCTCATCTTCTCTGGTAAGGAGAAATCCCAATTTTCGCCAGGGACCTCCTGTGATGCACCCAGGAGTTTCTCACCGCACAGCTCCCACACCCACCAAGGGCTGCCCCCTGCCCACATTTGCACACACGCAGTGCCCACCAAATCACTGCAGCCCATGTACACCTATGAACCCATGTACACATGCACAGAGATGGCGCTCTGCCTGGCCCAACATACCTAGGAAGACCCAGGACTGCCCACTTGGCCCTTGGGCAACCCAGTTTCCTCACACCTGCACATGCACCCAGGTCCCCCAGGAGCCGCTACTCAAGGACACCCACAGGGGCTTTTCCTCCCACTGCTACATGATCCGATTCATGCTCTGTGTTGCATGACATGACGCACACCCTTCAATTCACCCATGTTATATTTAACACTGCAAACAGTCCAGTTTCCCTAGGCCCACGTGTGTGATAAGGCAGTGTGAGCTTCCCCATGCTGTTGTTCATGGTGGCACCACACCACTTGAGGTCACCACCCAAGCTTGGCCTCACAAGTGACTCCCCTGCTGTCCTTCTCCACGTGTTCACGGTAGGACCAAGTGTCCACTTCTAGAAGCATCCCAGCTAACTCTGGCCACTGCTAGACCAACAGCCAGCCTGTAAATGAGGAGTCCAGTAAATTCAAGAAAAAAAAGGAACTGCAGTGGTAGATATGAAGTAAATGAGGAACAGAACCAGACTGAAAGCATTTACCTCTGGGTGCTTGGTGGTACTCCTGCGTCCCGAGAGCAGGCTCGTGTCAGTTGCTCTGAAGAGAGGTCACAAGAGGATGCAAACCTTAAACTGCCAAATAATTAAGGTTAGTCAAGCATAACTTCAGAATTTCTTTTCAGAGGATAAAACTGTGACTGCTGGCAAGTTGAGATGCCCTTAAGGATAGAAAATTAAATTACTTTAACAGTCAGGCTGCCATAACACTTTCTCTGGGATTTCCCAGATGGAAATATGTGTGAATGAGCTCTATAGACCATGTGCTACAAACCCTACATTTCAGGAAGCTTCCAGACTGACTGCGCATAATCTGAACAAAAGATCTGTGGATGTTCAGTAGATCTGAGAGCTCGAGAACATGTTTGACTTCGCATGCATGCTTGACTCAGTTGAATAACATGAGTGAGCATGGCAAATCCATAATCCTGGATGCTTCCGACTTACCATTCTGTCCATTCACACAAGCAGAACTACACTGTGTGAAATCCCCAGGACTTTCAGACTGGCTATGCACATGCTGGGTAGCTAATCTGTGCATGCGCTGTAGAAGCACTGCAGATTTCCAGATTTATGGCAGCTCAGGCAAGGATCTATTGCGCAGTCACTCAGCAGGGCTGCCCATTGGCTAGAAACCCTGGGCCAGTGTAAAAAGCCCGAGGCTCTGCCTTACGCAGGATGTCTGCAAGGAAAACAGGGCATCCCCAGGAGCACTCAGATGTGTGGGGGCTGTCTGTTCACCGGGATGGCAACAACAAGGGCTCGCTTCTGTCCCCTTCGCCTCTTACAGACAAACACTTTCTTTTTCAGGCAGAGCCTGTGCCTGGTGCCATTACTCGGAAGGTTGCACTCGTTTGTACTACCCCAACAACAAACAGATGAAGAGCCCATGCAATGCTAATTATACACTAAAGGTACCTGTTAAGCCATTTTATAGACAGTTGTGTGCCTTTATAATTTAAAGGGACAAGTGCAGTGAGCTACATGTAAATAAGGTCTGGCTTAGTGTCACAGCATCTATAAAGGGCACAAGAGACGCAGATAAACCAGGGAGCACTTTTCTTCTCTGCATTACTGCAAAGGAGGCAGGCAAAGCACAGAGGCTGGTGTTGCCTGCTGACGGGGAAGCGGTGGTTTGTTGGCACAACCAGAGGCACCGCATGCCCTAAGGGAGAGCGCACCCACCAGGAACGGGGTGTAGCAGGTGTACCCAGGCTGTCCCCTCCCAAATCCCCTGGGCCAGCTTCCCGCCCCGCACCAGTGCCTGCCGCTCAGAGGATAAACCTGAAAAGAAATGCACATGAAGGGAAAACCAAGAAAAGGAGGGAAATGGCTAGGGAAGTAAAGCTTACTGTACCCATGGCCAAGATCTCAGAGCTATGCAATTTCCTAGGAAGTAACACACATGACACCATAGCATCAATCCATAAACAAATAAATAAACAGGCAGTGGTATTAATTTACCTACTGCAGTGCAATTTCAGTTATGATGTTCAATGAAGGCAAAACCCTGGCAGGATTTTTAAAAGGACTCAAACCAGTCTTGAACAGTGAGGGATCCAGAATTGCATTAGATAAGAGCCTTCTTAAGAGACTGGAAGGTTGTACACTCACCTCATGTCACAAGACAGCCCATCACTGATGGAGATGAGGAAGGACTTTTTCCAAGAGACTGGCTTTCTCATGAGTCCTGTCTTCCAAATTCTCCCACCTTTCTACATTCACATTATTGATATCTGAAAACAAGAAACTGAACCAGAAACTATGTTTCTTCTCTATTAGCTCAGATGCTGATCTTGGGGGCATGAAGGGGGTGACAGAACTCAACAGAGGCCTGAGATTTTTAACTTTGATGACTTTCATGGAGTATTCCTGATTTGCACATGCAATGTGCTTGGTCACCTCTTGGCAAAATTTTCCTCCCACAGACACCACCGTGCCACAGCTGGCAGTAACTGGTGATGCTGAGGACAATTCCTACAGTGGCGTAGGTGCCTGCTGGAGCAAATTACGAGTTCCCCCTTCAGGTGGTCATTCCTGATCAGCAATGAACAAATTAGCAGAGAATCAGGAAAAAAACGTTTTTGGGAAAGATAAAATTTCAGCTTCTAAGCTGGCTCATCCATAAACCTGAATGAATTTATGTAAAAGGAAGACATCTATGGAAAACCAGAAAGAGCAGTGTCAGACTGAGGAGCTGTATTCACTGTGTGTTGCCACTGCAGGCAGGCATGGTACAGGGGGTGTTTCTCAAACCAGACATGGCTTTCGAGAGGTCCACACTTCTCCCAGTGCTTTGCTGGATGAGCAAGTCCTAAGTTAAGGGCCACAGAGTGTGGCTCACCCACTGGAGAAGCCACCCTTCCCTTCCTGCTTTCCTTCGGGCCAGAGATACCTCCTGGGATTAGATCATCCCTCGGTGTCAGGCTGCAGCGCTTGGTTGCCAGCCATGGGTGGGTGTGTTATTAGTCAGATTTACATGTCTAAAACATCATTTGTGCAAACACCCCAGGGCATGGCTATGAAGGTGCACAGAACACAAATCTGAAAAAGAAGTTCAGTAAGTAGAAAATGCTGTATCTGAGCTGAAGCACCCCTACAAGTAGGTCGAATCTACTCGCAGCAAGTTGGCTAATAACGGTTCCTCACTGGATTTACTGCAGAATGTATTTTGTTATTGAATGTTTCTTTCAGTTGTATTCACGTTGCTCTGTTGGATGTAGTATGTTCTCAGTACTTGTCTCTCAAAATTAAAAAATTAAGTTGAAGAGTCCCACACAAGGGACACATCCCCAGAGGAGATACTCTAAGCACCCGCAATAGCCATTAAAACAAAGGGACTTCATAGGCCATGACCATACAGAATGGTTATTCAGCTGCCTACCTTGGGGCTTGCAGGCTGTCACTCTGACTGTTCAAAGCACCTTTCTCTATGGTGCTAGGATGCTGCTGTCCCCAGAGAGTAGTAAAAACCACAAGTCCAGGCAGAGATGGTCAAATATGAAGCCAACCTCAGAAGAATGTAACAGACTACAAGCAGTTGACAAGTTATAAAAACATACTGTAAACCTGTTTTAAACATTTTCACAGAAAAAAAAGGAATCTATTTTAAAGGATCCTACTCATGCTTTTCATTACCAAGGCAAAATTAATGGCCACAGTCAAATGTTGTTGGGGAAACCACACGTGGGAGCACGGGGCTGGTGGAAAGCAATTTTGAGTCATATCAATACCATGCTATCGGAAGTGAGGGAGTAAACCAGCTGAACTGAAATGGTGCACACAATCTATCCTCCTGACCAGCTGGCTCCAGATCAGTTGTAAAGGGAGAAGCTATGCTTTCCTCCTCCTGCAGCACTGGGGAGGAATAAAGTGCCAGGGCTGTAGCTCTCAAGGGGAGAAGGGGAAATGTTGTGGAATCCAGAAAAAAGTCCAGAGTAAAGAAACTTTCAGAAGGCTTTTGGGGTGCTGGGCTGGAAACATCACTTCAGATCTCTGGCCGGTTTGCTGCACCCATTTGCACACATACACTTTTCCTCAACCTCCGTGAGCTCTACGGCCCTGGCCCCCACAAGAAACAGGAGTAACCAAGCCACTTGCACGCTGCCCATGTAACCACACCATCACGGTCTTGTAATCCTAGACCTGGTGCAGCCCAATTTACCTGATTACATCGCTTTTGTTCACATTAAGTGTTCATTGTGAAACCTTCTCAAGACAGGAAAAACTGGATACCAGGGGAAGAGCTCCTCTGTGGAGATTGCCACAGATGACACCTGTGAGGCACGTCCCTTCAGTGATGTACCTTTCATTGTTCAAGAAATCAGCATGACATCCAAAATGACCAAAAATTTCCCTGAGATGTCCTAAGCATTCTATCATTTTTCACAGCTAAGCTGTGCAAGGACTAATAAAAACAAAATTTATTTCAGTTTGCATTCATAAAATGTATGCAAAGAATCCGAAGTAGGACACACAACACACACGCCCCATCAGCCCTGGGGAAATCACAAGTAACAAGAGCTAGATTTTTAAAAACTCTTTTGGAATAAATTGATTGTATAAGAAAAAAAGATTTAAAATTATTCACAGGAGAGATGGGCACACCTGCTAAATTATTCAGATATGGTCAAAATCAGCAACCCCAAAGATAAATGAAGATCATATTAAAACTCCCCCAGTTGCTGCCAGGAAAATAAACAGACTCAGCCCACCCTTCATGTTTCTTTTTAACAACTCTGATCTTAACCTGGGGCCATCCCCTTAGGTCATTTCTGTCCTAGACATCATCCATTATCCCTCCACACAACAGTGCAGTTCCAGCCCTGACTTCTGTCTTCTTTCTATCCTCCCCTCCTTCCTCCCTGGTTGCATTGGCAGGTATAGAGGGGAGGGTGCCAACCTGCCTTCCCGCCTGCAGGGAGAGAATATTAATCCATTCCTGCTCCATGAAAATGTGGGAGCTGCCTACCATGCTGCAAGCCAAATCTAAGTTTATTTTTAAATAGAACTGTCTTGATTTTTGGTATTCCAGGTTTAGGAAAGACCTCAATCTGATCTTATCTTGCATTGTTTTCCTTAACAACATCAAATTATGAAGCTGTGATCCAGAAAGAGCATAGTAGTTAGTATCACCGTATAGAATAATATGTGCCAAAATGCTCTCAGACCTACATCCATGTACATGCCTAAGATTAATTAATGAATTAATTAATTAGATAAAACAGAAACTTTCTGGTAGCAAATATTTGTTGATAATTGAATAAACAACTGAAAATATAGTTATAACCTTTGCATTTTGCTAATGTTTTAAAAGCCTACAGGTAGTACTAAATACAGAATTATTTGCCTAACAGTTTTTCTATAAAATATGCTAAGCTATTTTATTCACCTTGTTTCTGTTGGTTTAAAAAAAGCAAACCGTTAATTTCTAAAAGTCCCTTTATGGACTTACTATATGGGCCATATATTACAGGCTTTTCTTTGTTTTAGTAATGTAAAATTTCTAGATTTACACAGCTAAATTAATGAGAATGTATAATTTAGGACTCTGATGGTCCACAGATGATTTGCAATTCTAAATTGTAATTAGCCTCACCAATTCAGTGCACTAACATTGTTAAGCACATGCATACAGGCTGTGACTTGTAAACTTGCACATAGTGGATGATGGACATTTTATTAAATCATTAAGGATTGACAGTATGTGATGGAAAGTTTTGACATGATTTGTATTAAATGGCTTTTCTGAGAGGAGACAGTATTTTTATATAAGTAGAGTATTTGCCTTGTATCTATGTACAGTACAAATACAAAACATAACAAACCAACAAAGCTATGCCAGCAGAAGGGACATTGTTGAAACACATTTCTAATTCCTTGAACACTCATGTTTTATTGTTATTTAAGAGGATATATTGGTAGAATTAGAACTGTTTTGAAACCACACCTAGCAACAGTTCAAGGAATGAATTTGTTGAGCAAAAACTTCACTTACACTAAGTGCACAATTTCTCTACATTTTCAAGATGAAAAAGTTTTGAAGTAAATGTAGTTAAGTTTGCTATTTAGGTAGTTGAAGTTTGCTGTTCTTTATCCTTAGTTACAGCACTGACCTCAGACAGCCCCAGAAAATATCAATGGAGAATTGCAGCCAACAAACCACTAAAGCTCCATCATGTCCTGTGATTGTCCCATTGATTTCAGTGGTGCAGGACCCATCTGAAAAGCTTTGCTGAAAATGGTCATGTGCAGTTCCGCTTTAGGATTCCTCTTTTAAGAACACCATCTCCAAAAATTCTTAGTGCCAGCAGCCGTGTACACTGGCCTAGGGTTTGCCCCAAGTTTCTTTTTCTCCAGCAAGAGTAAGGAAAGACTTCTGCACTGTTTCATGTGCTTTCCATGCAGAAAGTTTAGCCTGTAAAAAGTACCTTCCTCTGTGGGATCCTAACACTTCAAAAAGTATAAGCTGCCGCATACCTCAACCTAACAGAAGAGCTGCCATTGACTTTAATAGGAATCAGACTGGCACTTCATTAATGCAGTGCGGATGATTTTTAGTACCTTTGCAGGAAAGGAGAGAGCTGTGTCAGCATATATGGGACATTATTGTCATTTCTGTGTGTGAAGAGGCAAGTGGGTCTGTTGCACAGTCCTTTGATGATTTATGATCCAGATTGATTTCAGAAATACCATTTCCTTAACAAGGACTGAGCCACCTCTTTGATTTGTTTTCTCCTACTAATGACAAGTCTCCCATGAAGTTCATCATCCTCCAGTAATGTTTCTCAAAGTGTGGACTGTGGCTCCTTTGAAGACCTGAAAGCATTCAAAAGAGGTCATGTAACATTAGCAAAAGCAGAGTTAGTCAGCTCAGTTCTTCCAGGCAGAGTGGTGTTTACTGGCTACCAGCATTTGCGCCAGCCCAGGAACTATGATCTTCCTCTCATTGTTTTTAATTGGCTGGCATTAGTTAGGTCCCTTCAGCACATGGGCATGATTGTTTATACTTGCAAGCAGTAATTACTAGCAATTCTCATTATCCCATCCCAAAGGGACTGACCTGCTGTCAATTCAGGAGGTTGTACAAAAGATGGATAAACCAGAGGAGGCTGCATTTTCAGAAATCCTTGATGTCTCATGCCCAAAGGAGAACAGACGGCAAACAGTTCCCTGATTTTTGAAGAGGTAAATAACACATGGGCTTGAAACTGTGGAACAGAGGGAGAAGGGACTGGGCATTCACCTGGCCTCCACACCCGCAGAAAAACTTTTTAGGAGACAAGTTCACTATACGAGTTAGGAAGGTAGCAAACTAATAAAAAAGGAACGAGTGAAAAGGGAGACTCAAAGAACACTCATCAAAATCAAGATGTTGAGAACAAAATTAGTGATGAAGCCAAAGGACACAAAAAGAAGAAAAATGTAATTGCCTAATCATCAGCACCAAGAGCTGGATAATAGATGAGAGGGTCTGGAGTTACACAACTGCGAGCAACGTGACAGTATTACAGAGCCTGGCATGGTATGTTAAAGCAAATTGCTAGGATCTGCGTAGGCATGGGGAACAGGGGAGATGGCCTTGCATGTCATGTAAGGTACATCATTACACGTGTGCAGCTCAGAAATCACTCACAGCTAAAAAAAGCTTGGCAAATATCTGCCCATTCAGTTTGTGTGTTCAGCCCAGCCACCGCAGGTTCTTTGCAACCAAGCTGCTCTCTTTGCAGACCTGTTAAAGCTGTACCCCCTACAACTAATCTCCAAGTTGCTGGCACTAAGGAATAAAATTGTCTTGAAAGCTTATGAATTGATATTGTCACTTATGAAGTTCAAGATGAGTGAGCAGGTGGTCTATTTTGCAGACTATCAAATCAAATCAATTAGCTAGATCACTCGATTCATAATCAGCTAACTGTGGTGCCAGAGTAGAAAACCACATTATCGTCCAGATCTTCAATCTGAATGAAGTATGCTGGATGCCTTCTGTTGTCACTAAACAAATGCAAAAGTACAGGTAATCATTTCCTAATTTGAAAATTCATTGTGTCTGATATAAGGTAAATCTATACTAGAAGTTGATTGAAGATAGTTTGATCACAGAACTGTATTTTTGGCATAAGGGATTATATGGCATGAGTTACACATCAAGACAGTGAAGTCCAAACCAGTAATATATTCAGCTTGTGATTTAAAGGGACAAATGTCACTAAGTAGAAAACAGTTATGAGCTAAATCAAATGAGATAAAGAATTTAAACAAAAATGTGTAAATGATAACTGGAAATTCTTGAGAAACTGTAGTAGATGTTCAATAAGCCACAGTCCCAAAATGCCAAGGGCAACCATCCCTTCCTTTAGAAAAGGAATGTGAGGGCAGATATTACATTCACTCCTATGAAAGAAAAAGGGAGCTGATAATAATTATTACCAGCCAGAAGATAGGGGCCGATAGAGAAATAAAAGCACAATGCCCAAAAAAATAGTGTGTTATGAAGAAGAAAAATCTTCTGTAATGAATAGATTCTACAGTACCTCTATAACATATAATGATTTGAGAATGGTAAAATTATCAGTAGCAGTATACAAAAGGCAGAAGTGTTAACCAATTTTTCTATTCTGTGCTGGGAATCATCCCAGTTGGTATATAGTCATATAAGGTAGTGATGAAAGGTGAAGCCTTGAAGCTCTATCAGTCCTCCTGTTTGGCAGAACAACAGAATCCAAGCGCCAAACTTTCATTCATATCTCAAAATCTCATTAATTAATTCAAAGATTCAAAGATTATGAATCTGTTGTGATCATCTAACCTACCCTCCTACATAGCACAGGCCATAGAACTTGCATGAATCCCATCTTAAGCTACAGAAAGTCTACTAGGAAAATGACTACTCGTAAGACTATAACTATGAAACTGAGAGCTTCCTTCTTGTCAAAGCTTGTTTTGATTCAACTTCTGGCCATTGGAGCCTCCTACCTATCTGCTACACTGAGGAATTCATTACAGTACTCTCAAAGTACTGTTCACAGCCTACAGCCAGGGCCCTCCTTTACCTTCTCCCCAGTAAAATATGAACATTATGAGGCACATTTTGCTATTCCTCAGGACTTCACTTTGCACCCTTGCTAACATGATAGCATTTTTCTTGTCCTTTGAATACCTAGACTGGTCACTGAACACAAGCAATTGTTAAGCCGGTGCTAAACACAAAACTAACAGCAGTGTCTGCATGAGAAAATTAAACGCGGGTGCAAGTATAGGCATGCATTTGCTCACATGTCACGGTTAGTTCCATAGCACATTTTGGGAATATGTGAACCAGCCCTCTGCCAGACAAAGCCTGAGCATGGTTTGAGGGATAACATGGGACAAGTTGCTCAAGCAAGCAGTATGGATGAGGCCACTGTGTTTGGGGGAGTCTAGGTATATGGAGGCAAGCTGAGCTATCCCACTTGCCCTCACAGACAGAGAACTGAACCTGGCCCACTTTACTGATTAGTATAGATACAGACTCTATAAGCTTCTTTAAACAATTTCCTCATATTTTTAACTTCAAGGGTCACAGAAGTTTGTCTCTTGCTGACCCACACCAGCAACTCATGCTCAGACAGTTATTCACCCTGTTTACCATATCCCTTTGAACATCACCCGTCCCCATCACGGATTTGTCCATTCCATCTGTATGACCTAAGATTTTTGTTCTCTCTCCAATGACTTTATATTCAACCATGTTAAAACAAGCAATCCAAGGTCACTTGAATTATGTCTGACACTACGCCTTTGACATTTGCTAGTTTCTTCAGCATTAATGTCCTCTGCAAACTTCATTTGCATTAGGTCTGTGTTTTCTCCCATATATTTGGAAAAAGTACTGAACATCATAGATAGAAGAACCCTTTCTCAAAGAACTTTGCTAAAACAAATCTGTTTAAGGAAGAGGAACCATCACACTATATAAGAGATTGTGCGGTCTCCACCTGTAGAGACATCCCAAACTCAGCTGGACAAGACTCCATGTATGAGGAATAGTGTGGCCAGCAGGAGCAGGGAGGTGATTGTCCCCCTGTACTCAGTGCTGGTGAGGCCGCACCTCGAATACTGTGTCCAGTTTTGGGCCCCTCACTACAAGAAAGACATTGAGGTGCTGGAGCATGTTCAGAGAAGGGCAACAAAGCTGGTGAAGGGTCTGGAGCACAGGCCTTATGAGGAGCGGCTGAGGGAACTGGGGTTGTTTAGTCTGGAGAAGAGGAGGCTGAGGGGAGACCTTATCGCTCTCTACAACTACCTGAAAGGAGGTTGTAGTGAGGTGGGTGTCAGTCTCTTCTCCCAAGTAGCTAGCAATAGGACAAGAGGAAATGGGCTTAAGCTGCGCCAGGGGAGGTTTAGATTGGATATTAGGAAAAATTTCTTCATGGAAAGGGTGGTCAAGCATTGGAAGAGGCTGCCCAGAGAGGTGGTGGAGTCACCATCCCTGGAAGCATTCAAAAAACGGGTAGACGTGTCACTTTGGGATATGGTTTAGTCTAGTCTACCCTTAATTGGTTTAGTGTGGACTTGGTAATGTTAGGTTAATGGTTGGACTGGATGATCTTAAAGGTCTTTTCCAACCTAAACGATTCTATGATTCTAAGACCCTGAACAATTTGATCTGCCTTTGAAGCTGGTACTGCTTTGAGCAAGGGGCCAAACTACATGACCTGCAGAGGTGCGTTCCAACCTAAATGATTGTGTGATGATTCTCCATTTGTATTCCCAGACCTGTCAGCTGGCCAGCTTTCAATCAATGTAACACGTGCCATGCTAATTTTATATTGTTTGGCTTGCTTAATTGCTGTCTCATGTGATGTTGGGTCAAATTTGGTCATTTTCATCGTCCTTATCAAACTAACTTGCCATCTCATCAAAAAAGGTAGCAAATAAGATTTACAGTATCAATTTCACATACAGTAATGTTGACTGGCATTAATTATCTTTTTCTCCTTTAATTTTGCTTTAATCTAGTCCTGATCAGCTGTTCATTCTTCCGCCCATGATTCACAATGGGCCTTACTGTATCTACCATAAGTTAATCTGGATTCCCAGCTCTTCCAGAGTATCAGGAGTAATTGAACATCAGCCGTGAGTAATTACACACCCTTCAGAACAACTCTGCTAAAACATTTGGATGCAAGTTATCGGGATGGTTTGCTTTTAATGTTTAACTTCTCCTCCAGTTCCTGATGGAAGGGAAATTGTTTCATCTCAATCTACAGATAGGAATGCCGCTCTTGACATCCTTCCAAATAAAGCATTCATTGAACCCCACCATCTCCTCTGTGCCACCGGCAGCTTTCGGGGCCGACCCCGGGCATCGCCAGCTGGCAGGCAGCAGGGCAGCAGGCACAGCAGATGTGGTTCTGCCCGCTTTGCCCACGGCGGAGGCCTGGAAAGCCAGCTGCCTAAACGCTGCCTTCTGCCGCCACTGCGGGCAGGGCCAGGGTGGAGCCCAGCATTGAGGTTGCTGGCTCGGGCTGGTGGGGACCCCACCCCGCCGCAGGAGTCACTGCCCGCGCCCTTCCCACCCTCCTCCTCCTCGGGGCACAGCCCTGGCCCTGCTCGCAGTCCTCCCCAGGGGCTTTCTGGCCCTGCTCCTCCCTTTCTCCTGCCTCTGCCTCCCCCAGGGCTGCAGCAGCCCGGCCCTGGCCACGCTCAGCACTGGCTCCTCCACCTAGGGCAGCAAACGCGTTTTAGCTTCCTCTTCCAAAGAGCTTCAGGGGGGGAAAACAGCATAACTGGAATACTTCTTGCTCTTCGTATAACAAACAAAAACCTTGTTCATTAATTGCATGCATTTCAGAATGGCCACTACTTGGTGTTAAGATGCACATCAAAAAGTCCTATTTGTCACGCATAGCCCAAATCTTATCTATTTTGCTGGCCAATCCAATACCAATAAATTCCAGGAGATTCTCACTTTTTGTTTTGCCTGCCTACTCTGTTTTTGAGTCAAGAAGACATTGGCATTTATTCACTGTCTCCATACACTTCCACACACTTTATATTTGTCAGTACCTGTGGCACATCCAGAGCCAAATGCCGACACCCCTCTTTCCACTTACATCATCTGCCAGTATAGGCAGTGGACTAACATTCCCAAAATATCACAAACTGACACACTGACTACTGAAAAAGGACAACTGATATTTCTGTATTTAGAACTGTGGTAAAGAGAAGATAAATCCTTCTTGTCCCTTTTTTTTTCCCTGCCAAAATGCTGGTTAGTTTTGAAAGAAAGTTTAGTAGCCAGAGTCGCATTTTTGTAACTGACCTTAAATATTACATTCATCATACCCATTTCAAGCTTGTGAGAAATTTTTAAAATATGTCTCACTACTAGTTGCAAAATCTGCTTTAACTTTTCACTGTCAACCCCATGGGCTTTGCTGTGGCAAACTGCTCTGCCTTTTGGTCTGCAGCCAACTAGCATGTTTTGAATCCCAGTTATCACACACAAAAAAATAAAGTGATTTTACATATCAGCACTCATCATCTGTCACTTCCTGAAAAAGAAAATCTACTCAAACTGATCTTTCCACTCTGATTTTAGTTAGCATTCGGGGTACAAGGCCACCCTTCAAAACACAGCTCTTGGGCTCTTCTGAACTGGTGGAGTTCACAGTAGATGTTAAGGAGGAAGCCACAGGGAGTTTTCTCTTTCCCCTGCTCTACATACCGCCAGAAGTTAGGTGTCTTTAATAGTAAGTTCCTTTCATCTGAGATGTCTTTCACAAACAGTACTTAAAAACATATGATGAATACGAGGAGGATGCACACCATTCGCAGACCCTGCAGCCATGGCTCACTTAATAAATCATTGCTTTTGGCACCAGGACATTAATCTTTCCCTCCCTGAGAGACAGTGAGACGCCCTACCCTATACACCTTATCTCCCATCTCATTAGGTTTCTCTCCCACAGAAGAAATCTTCGGACTGAAATGTAGCCCTTTCTTTTGTGAAGGATTGTCTTCAGAAGCAGACATACCAAAGTCTCATAAAAAATCTCATATTTATGACATTGTGTGGAGTAATATTGATAGGTTAACAGTAGCTCTGCTTCTGACATAAATGTGTGTGAGATGATCAAGAGATTACAGGATGGGCCTGGTAATCAGCCAGCTTCAAGTGAGTAAATGGCCACATACACTTACTATCCAAGGCCCTATCCTTCAAGAACTTCAACATATCCCAGAAGAGTCCATCAGGTCCTGTTGAAATCAGGTTCTGTTGACAGTACCATAAATGTGAAACAAAAAGGAAAACACAAACCCTGCCCAAAGGCTTACAAAGACAGATTGAAACAGATCCACCATATCCAGGCATGGGGATCTGCTTATAGCAGCACAAGAAAGCATCAAAGATAGAAATGGATCTCCAGAGAAAGAAGAGAGACAGGTGGTCCCGGTTCAGACACAAGCATGGGACCTGTGAGAACTTCTGGCAGTTCCCTCCAATTTCGGAGACATCTTGTGTGGCTTAGGCAAATCACTAAGGGATAAATACATAATGTGTCAGTTTCATTCTCACCCTTTGGCATGCAGGCACCCACTGCCTTTCACAAGCTCTTCATTCACTGCAGGAGAAGAACAAGATGCTCATGCAGCACGGGTGCAAAGATGCTGAACATGACCTAGGAAATGCCAAGAGAGGGATGAGTACTAAGCCAGGCTTCTCCTGAAGTGCCAATGCCTGAGTCCAGGCTGCAAGGAGATGCCTTCTTCCAATCAGGGGCAAGCTAAACCAGGTCAGCGATTGTACACGGAAAGAGGAGGAGGAGGATGTGGTGGCAGAGATGACGCCCAGTAGCCCAGGG
Source organism: Pelecanus crispus (assembly GCF_030463565.1). Taxonomy (NCBI): domain Eukaryota; kingdom Metazoa; phylum Chordata; class Aves; order Pelecaniformes; family Pelecanidae; genus Pelecanus; species Pelecanus crispus. The sequence continues at coordinate 61,463,728 of NC_134646.1, read as the reverse complement.
GCAAGGGAACTCACCCAGGAGGTGGAAGATTCAGGTTTGGATGCCTTCTCTTCTGCCTGACTTGGAGCAGGGATGTAATCTCAGGTCTTCCATCTCCTAAACAAGTGCTCTGTCACCCAGGCTTCTCAGTGTCAACTGCACTGCTTTGCATAGTGTCTTTAAATACTCCTTTGGACAAAGAGAAAAAAACATGCTCTTATGCCCTGGTGTTACTGATCTGGGATGAATGTTCCAGCCCTCATCCAGTGAACATTTAAGTACTTTATACAAACTGAAAGAGCTGAGACCCCTGCCGAATATCCTCTAGTCTATTGAATTGGGCAGTTTTTACAGGAGAACTGGGTTTACACCCAGCAAAAGAGGGATCAGGACTTGAATTTCTACCATGTCTGTGCAAGGTTTTGGGTGTTTGGGCTGGTTGGGTTTGGGGTTTTTTTTTTAGGTTTTGGGGCATGCAGAAGCAGGGACTCCTGCTTCTCATGCTTCAGGACAGGTGGAATGCAGAAGGCATGCTCTCTCAGATTGCACATTTCATGTGAGATAGAGAGACTTGGAGCTGTGAATGCCCGCAGGAAGCAGTTATTAGCAGCTCAGAGGCATTGGGGAGGGGAGGGAGGATTGTGTCCATGCACACAGCAAAAATGTAGGTGCATTATGGCCTTAACTTTTGTCATCATCAACACCAAGGGACATCGAATGCCTCCCAGGCTAAGCAGACCTTGCACAGGGGGTTCTGATGATCTCAGTAACACACAAACATCAGATTAGCCAGATACAAGCCTAAATGTTAATCTAGCCCTTAATCTCCAGAGTGCATCTCCATTGTGGTGTGGCAGCATCAAAAAGATGAGGCTCCAGGCCAGACTCACCTCCTATCCACCTTCTTTGCTTGCAGAAGCACCTTCAGGGCAGGTTCTGGGGCAGCCCAGCTGGTACTCATGGGGATGAACTCTATGTGCACCCAATGCATTGAAGTGCACTCAAGGGCACGTTTACTCCCATGCAGTGCAAACAGGTCCCGGGACTCTGTAAAGCCTCTGCCTAGCCCATTTGCCCTTGCAGACATATCCTATGACCTTTATCAGGTGGACAAGAACGCCAGGAGTGAGACAGAAATGTCTCTTGCCAGAGGTGCAGATTGGATTTGTGGGCTACCTGAGCTCAGGCCAACTACAAGTGTGAGTGGGAGTGTGAACATGAGATGTTTTGCTGCTGGGGGACCCTTGCTCCAGGCCACGGTGGAGCCCATGTCATGGGGGTAGGGTAGTCACAGCCCCTCTGCCTCCACTCCACTTGCAGTAGCTGTGATCATCCCCCTACCAGCAGTGCTGTGAGGATGAACACAGTAGTGAATGCTCTCTGACACAGCAGGGACCAATGTGCCCACCAAAGACAGGGGTATTTCAGAAGAGGCAGGAAAGCTCATCTGACAAAGCAAAAGTGGAAAGGTAGAAGCTGTTTCCTAGAAATACTCCTAGGGAGCAGAGAATAGGGAGGAAGAAATGAGTGTTGCCAAATCCCAGCACACCAGAGTCATGAATCAGGCTGCAAAGAATCACAAGATTTCAAAGCAAAATGACATTTTTGTTCTTTCTATTCGTCATCAGATTTTTGAGTCCCTAGGGTTCATATGCAAACTTCCTCCATTAGAAAAGTAAAGATGAGATTTTGCCCTAATTGCTTATCTCCAGAATATATGGTTTACACCAAACAGAATAAAGCTCCCAATGAAACCCCCAGAGCTGACAAGCCTCCTATTAATCAAAGGGTTGGAGAGAGAAGGAAGGTTGGAAGAACGTGCAGCAGAAAGCTGGATGTGTAAGAAGAAAAGGCTGCAAACACCTCTTTAAGCCTTTCCTTAGGTCAGTAAGAGACTGGAAGACAGGATATTAATTAGGGAGGGTGGTAACAGTCATAACTCTTGGGAGAAAATTAAATTCTCCTTAGTTTGCCTTCTACCCCAAAGAGACTGCAGCAGGTACTGAGTTTAGCTAAGAAACTTAAATGCTGAATTTTAAGTAAGAAACTTAAAACTCAGATGTATAGTATGGATAATTAGTGACATGGCTAATTGGTGATTTCCACAATCTGTTCTCCTACTGTGAAACATAAGATGTTTTGTATTTATGTAGACTGCAGGTCTGAAAGGAATGGAAGAAGAAACATTTGAATATTTGCAAACATTGCGTCACTTTTTTTATCAATCAGGGTGCTATTAAGAGAAATGTATTTGAATGAATTCACTGAGTTTTTTGCTAATGCATGATGCACACAGATGAGGATGTTGCGGGAAAATGCACTTGGACATTCATCTTGTCTTCCCAGCAACATCTGCCACATCCGTGCTGTTTTCCTGTCCCTGCATGTTAAAGCTCTCCACTCCTGTCTGGGAGAAGGCCCTGCAGATCACACAGGTGAAGTACAGATCTAAGAATTTTTATGAATGTGAGCAATCCAGATGTAATTGACAGCTTACAGGAAGCAAAATAAAGAGGGTTTTGTGTCCATGTTTACAGTGTAGCAAACAGGTGAGTTTAATATCAGACGTTAAATATATCCAGGTAATAAATCACACTACAATAAATCAAAGTCTTATTGTACTGTGAACAGCCTTTTTTCTAACTCATTCTTCTTTGACACGGAGTCTTTGTTCTCATTATGAAACTTCATATTTCTCAATGAGTTGCTTTATCAATTTGCCAGTCAAGTTTCACAGCGATACAAAAGCATCAGAATTTTAATCCAGTTAAAAAATTCTAATGTTAAAAGCACAGATATTTAATAATTAATTACTGAAATGTCAGCTCAAGTCCCTGTCATTTCAACCAAGATTATTCATTCAGATCCAAACCTTTCTTTCGTTTTGTATGGTATCCAATACAGATATAGTGCAATAGTCCCAAGGAAAGACAAAAGTCTCTGTTGTACCTACAGGTAAAATCTTTGTGACTTCCTAAATTAGAGGACTGTGCAAGGGAATATTTTGGTTCCCTTGAACATATCGAAATAGCCAGCCTCTCAGAGAGGCAGAAATTTTACTTTATGGTATTGCTACAAGTCTTCTCCAGCATGACTGCTGGGGAGTCTTCCCCCACAGGTCCTGGGGGGGGGGAGCGCTAACACAGAGGGTTTTATGGATAAAGTGCATAAAACATCTGCATTTTGTGCACTGCAGTAAAGCTGAGGGCATGCTGCTGGCAGCATGGCTTAGTGTGCCCATGTGCATTTGCAGGAAAATGCAGATGCCTGCCTGGGGAGCTGGTGAGGAGCCATGCAGAAGGACAGGGAGCCTGAGGTGCTGGTGACCCCCAGCCTCCCTCACGTCAGGGATCGCTACCACCTTCATGCCCGTGTCGCCCTACGAGCAGGTCCCTTGGCTCTCCTCGGCTTGGGGCAAGGCAGAGCTCATGCACACCTGCCTGCAGAGGAGGGTATGGCTCATACCAACAGCCGCCCACCCCAAATATCTGCCAATGCATCTACTGCCCCTTCTCCTCCTCCACAGCTGTTTTACCCACAAGGGACTCCAAGTGAAATTGTTATGCATCTGAAATGCAAATTTCTTGCAGCATCTTCACCTGAGGGATGGTTTCTGCTAGGAGGTGACATGCTGATGGTGCTGTCAGTCAGACCAGCAAAGCAAATAGCTAAAAGCTCATCTATATTCACGCAAGCTCCAGTTCGCTTCCCCACACCCACGTCTCCCCTCTGCCTGTGAGAACTCTTTCAGCTGTAGGCAACCTCTCTGGCTTGCATTTGCCTCGGCTCTTTCCCAGCTACTGCCCTTCCTGAGTGAACACAAACATGACTCAGCTTTTCCTTTGAAACAGAAAAAATTTGGTTCTCTTCACAGTTCCACTTTAGTGTGCTATGACAGAACACAGATCTGTCTTTCACTTTGTTTAGAAGATGTGACGCCAGTAGCAGTTATGGATTTAATTATATTTCAGCTGCAAGAGAATCTTAGTTATGTTTTTTATGTCTCTTCTGACCTCAAAAAGCCAACTTTAAACAGGCAGAGCATTCTTTAATATCACTGATTGTGGCTAGGTCTGACTTAGGTCTTCATAAAAGAAATTACTCCTTTTTGTCTGAAATATTCATTTTTGCACTATAAAAAATGGCTCTTTCATATATATAAGTGTGTATGTATGTGTGTATATTGAATAAATGTCATTGTATAATTGCATAATGAATTGTATAATTAATATTTGAATTTCCTAATGAAACTGCATAATGAATGTCTTGGCACATAAATATATGTCAATATTCAAAACATCTTTCATACATGTAGACCAACAGTAAAACTTCTCAGTAATCCTTAGTCAGCACAACCACAACAACCTCAAAAGAAAGAAAATATGTTTGTAAAGGCTGAACCCTCCTGTCAAATGCCTCTCAGAAAAAAACATCTTGTGATAGTCTTCAATTTGTTACATAGTGAATAATGGTCATTATACCTCATACATATTTCCTGTAAATTATTGCTTAAGGATTCATATCTGTGCAATATCACTGTCAACTTGGCTTAGATAGTTCCTTTGCTCTAGCTCCCTAGAAATATGTTAAAGATGGTTTATTCTCTTAGTTCAAAGGCAGCACCCCTCACTGCTTTGATGAAGTTTCTTCTCCTGGTGGGATTGATTTTTTCATTGCAAATTGGTGATAGACATTAAAAAGCACCTTGCAGCATGAATAGCAAGGAGGAGCTGGTGTTGCACATAGCAATGGAATAAGCGGCACATTAGGATAATGAAGAGGGAAATGTAGCTATTAGAAAAAGAGGGTGGATCCGAATCAGTCCAGCTCCCTGCCACAGGACGCCTCACCTACGGCGGGTGTGGATGAGTGCGGGCGGCTGCGTGCTCCCAGCCCCTCTGCACAAAGCCGCTCAGCGCCTGCGCCAGCTTCTGACTTAGCACACCTTGGCGTTTCTGGTCCTCTCTCAACCTCTCCAGCCACCCTCGAGAAACAATTTGGGGTCACAGGTACCACATCACCACAGAGAGACTGAACTTGAAATGAAGTCCAGGGGGTGAAAACAGCTTCTGCTCAAACCATTGCACAAAACCCAGTCCCCAGCTTTCACTAGGGACAGGCTAACTTTCATCCATCACTCCTTTCCTCTTCTGCCTCTTTCCTGCTTTGGCCCATTCCCATTCCTGTGTTAGTGGCATGCCTTTTGTGTGTCACTTGGCTGAACACCAGCAGAATATAATTTACATAAAACAGATATAAGACATAGCACGACTTTGGAGAATCAACAGCCCCAGGGGGGATTTGTTTTATTTCCCTTCTTTGTTGCACTGGGAGCGCTACAGGGGAAAGAGCGGAAAAAATGATATTTAGAAGATGGAGTCCCACTTAATAAAAATTGAATAAAAACAATAAAAATAAGCAAAGAGAAAAGCTGCTTCTTTCTACATTCTCTGTGATACTTCACTCACAGCATCTGGCAATTGTGTCGCTGCCGGCATATTTTCCACGCAGGGCAGGGCTAGCGAGTGGCTTGTTCTTGTACAACATTGCCATGGCAGGACCGGGCAATTCATCTGCCCTCATCCTGAAATCAGGGAGCTTAGAAACAGACTCTCTGCACTTACAGCAGCTACTGCTGGTATGGTAAAAGCTATGTAAATCTGCATTTGAAGCTTCCCGATGGGATCAAAAATACCAGAACCCCCACCGATCTAGTATAAACTCACTCTGAAAATTGAGATTGTAGAAAAAGTCCCTGTTGGGTTCACTTTGCCTGGTACCTGCAGGCTTTATGCCTGAGCCATTACCATGCCTGCCTGACCCCCTCTAGATTTTCACCAGCCAGGCCAGCACACAGAGGCAACCGAAATTTGCTTCGGATGATTACACAGAAATGCGATCATGCGCCACACCTGATCTGAATCAAACATGTACTTCTGGGAGATCCAGTCATACACAGATCCAGCGCTAATAGTCATGGATTTACAGCCCGAGAAGTTTCCAGACAGAAAAGTACTGGGCCAGAAAACAGTCAGGGATTCGTGGAAATTGAAGGGAAAAGAAAACCATTATTGCAAATTGCTTCTTTGCATAACAAAGCCTGTAAAATCTTGTTCTTTGAGAGCTATCAATTAGAGAATTTTTAATTCACTTAATGCAGTGGGACTGTACCGCTTTCCCGTCAGGCACTTTTTCAATCAATGTCACAGGGACAAATGCTTTTCAGAAGTCTAACGGGTAGCAGGAGGAGTATTGTTAGTCCATTTTCTAATTTGGAACTGAGGGGGAGAAATTGCTATCAAATTGAAATCTAGCTACCACAAAACTACATGGCCCAATATTAATTATGCAACTATCTTTTCTGTTCACTACTTGCATGCCACAATAGCCCCTCTAAGATTCTACCTGGGATCAAAGCAGTTCCCCTGTTCAATTTGCTGCAATTTTTAAGCGCTAACGCAGGCAGATCTTTGCAGATCTCCAAGACGTCTCTGTGTGCTGAGCTTTAACACTGGTGGCTCCGAGAGTCACTCTGCCAATTTCGGTAATGCTCCGAGGAGAGATTTTCAAAACGCTCAACTTCAACAGTTACTGCTTCATGTCCTTGTTGGTTGGTAGGAGCTCGTTTCTGCCCACAGCAGGCAGAGCCGGCGCAGCCGGGTGTGTGCACCACAGCCACCCAAGGGTGTTGCACATCCCTCCCCTCCCTCTGCAACAGCCCCGCCGGCCCAGGGCGAGGCAGCTCCTCCCTGGCCTTCTCCACAGGCAGTGGGCAAAAGGCAGCATACTTAGCCCTGGGGTATTCGGCTGTTGGTCTCCAGCCCCCATGGCAAGGCAGGACCGACAAAAAATACGCATTATTGTGCAGGCTGATCTGCTAATCCTCTCTAGGCTGCTGGAAATACTCGTCTAAGTGCAACACCCTGGCTGTAGGCTTTGGGGAGACTGCTTGCAGTAATTACAGTGTCATAACATGAGTTTATTACAATAGTCGTGTTCATGTAATAGACAGAAATGTTTGTTCCCTTATGAAATACACAGATGCTGGAAGATTTATGTGGGTAATGCAAACAATAACGCCATCACAGATTACGAACCACAGTTGATTTGCATATACTGTACTGAAGAAATAATGACAGCAGTTTATAAACTTATCTGCCTAAAGCCAAGATTTCAGTAAATTATTTACCTTCAAGGAAGCGATATACCGCCTCTCAGTGATGCTTCTGTTTATTGACAATCACAAGTTATTTGCTGCCACTTAAAAATAAAACATCAGGGGGCTGGGGGATTTCTCTGCTCGGGGGGAGGATTTCTGTCGGCTTTTTAAGCATGAACAGGCCCCTCCAGGAACCAGGTACAGCATTAGTATGTTCAGGTAACGCTAGCATAAGCCGGTTTTAATTCCTGAACTGTATTGTTTTAGCTGCTGTGGCAGGCACCCTCTAAATCCAGCGGTGGAGACCTTGTCTGCTGCAGAACAGGCTGCCAGAGCCCTGCACCACAGCTTGCTCACAGCAATTACGGGAGCTGAAGGTCCTTAACACTAAAACAGTATTTCCCCACCCTTTTTGATCAAAGTACCACCTAATTTCGGTATGAAAAAAAAAAATCTTTCAACAGTACAGCCACAAGACCTATATACAACTACCAAAAATGAGGTTAAGCTCTCAGTGTTCATTTAGAGCATTTTCTTTTGCGTAGCTTGTTTCCCCAGGCTCACCCTTCTGGCACTGTACAGGTATGGTTTAAATGTGGTTCATTTCTTTGTGATTGTTTCAAGAAGCCTTTCTGAGGGTGTGTAGCTCATCCACCACTCATTGACAGTGTTTTAAAGGATGGGGTCTGAAGACGGCTGGGGTAGGCAGGCAGCTGCCACAGCGGAGGGCTTGCGCAGCTTCTCAGGCTACTTGGTTGTGTCAGTGTCCTCCAAGAGATGCTCCGTGTCTTCCACCCAAACCACCACAGGCACCTCAGCAGCAATAGTCCGCATCTAGCCTTGAGAAAGTTTCTGTAGCACGGGTGGAAGTTTAATTTGTATAAAACTGATACTTTTCTGTTGAAAGTTACATTTGCCTGACAAGGTTTGTAGCTCCACCCTCTTGCTTTCATTAGAACAAAATTTGCAAAGATATTTATTTGCATTCGGCATAATGCTTCATCTGTTTGTACAAGCCACAGTAACATCTCTTACTTTAAGCTGGCTCCCTGCACACCAAGACGTCGGCAGGTCACACAAAGATGATGAGCGTAGCAGTGACATGACTGCTCCTTTGGACTTGCTGTTGACTCTGCTTAAGGTATTTTTATTTAAGGTATTTTCCTCCTGAAAAGCAGCTAGGTATACACCAGTCAGGCACAAGTGGGGAGACAAATCAGTATTGCTTATTGTTTAGAAAGCACCACAAAAATACTTGTTGCTTTACGGAGTATAAATTCAGAAGTGTTGAACAAACTTGCGGGATAGCCCCTGCTCTGTGTAACTCAATTTAAAATCACAAGGTGATACAATTAATGATTAAAAAAAGAGAAAACAGAATAAACATGCTATGATGTTAAAATTTTCTCTACTGAATAATTTTAATTGCTGAAGTATCTCTTTGGCTTACTCCATCCTTGCAGAGCTCTCAGTGTGCTTGATGCTTAACTTCCTACTTAAATTTAATTACTTTTTGAAAACACAGAAGCCCCTAGTATCCACGACACTCAGTGTCAATGAATTCTGCTTTAACACCATGTTGCGTGAAGTATCTTCTCCTTTTATTTGTTTGAACTTCCCACCCAATGATTTTATTTGATGCCCCCTAATTCTTGTACCGCGAGAAACAGTAAGCAGTCCATCCCCACACAGCTTCTCCTTTTCATTCTGTTTATCAGTTGCTAGTTTATCCTCCCCCAGTTATCTCTTCTCAGGCTCAGGGATCTTGGCCTATTTAAGTATTCCTGATATGAAACTTATTTCATATCTTCAATGATATTTGTTGACTTTCTCTATACCTTGTATAATGTTACTGTACCCTGTTCGAGAACAGCACACAGTATTCAGAGTGGGGGTGTATCATGGATTTATACAGGGGGATGGTTTTAACTTTATGGGCAATTTAGTATCTTCTGGTGCTAATTCAATTAAATTTTGGAAAGATGCAAAATGATGACAAAAAAGTAAATGTAAATCTGTTTTTAACTTCGGAGACCTCACACTGGTTCCAGGACTTGATATTCAAGCTTAAGTTTCTCGAGTCCAATTACCAGTTCGGGGAATCTGATTGCCTTACTTGGCCATATAATTCTAAATATTTTTGAGGCTGTAAACAGAGATTTAGGTGCCTAAATTCTGTTTGATAACTCATCTCTGGTTGAAAAAAAATGTAATCTTTTTCTTTTCTTCTCCAGGTTGCTATATGAGAATGGGGCAGGAATGAAAACTCCTCATCTTGTAAGTTGAAACACTACAAATCACAAATCTCCTCCCCACCTCTTTTTCCTACTGGTATTCTCTGTTTGGTCCTAGAAGCTGAAGACACAACCTGTTGCTGTTATTGGCCAGAAACAGAATCTTAAACAACTCTATTGAGCAAATATATACGTATGTATATATAATTTGAATGGTCACACAGTAAAGAAAGATTTTCACTTTGTGAAACTGGTTATAACATATATAGCCTATATACAAGGGTATATTGCATAGCTACAGAACTTCTTATCACAGAGCGTTCAGGTACTTTAAAGTAGACCTAAATCAGCACAGGTTCTCTGAAGCTAATGGAGACGTGCTGGTTTAAATTAATTGAAATAGGATGAAGCAACTCTCTGACCATGGCAGAATCGTAACTCTCCTGTCCCTTTCCAAAGGACTTCCAAGGGCTCAAACAGCATGATTTACCTTGCTATAGGAAGTCCAGGCAATCCTTACACTGCATTCGCAAAGCTTTTCGGTCACAGCCATACTGCTGACAAAGGCATTATTTACACTGACTGGTCTGGTAAGAGAATGTAAACACCTTAAAAGTGCCATTCCTCTTGCACAATTAGCTCCTGGCTGCTGAATCAGCGCTCTGAGGACAACGCTTCCTGCCAGCCACGGCGGGTGTTGTTCAGCCCACACCTATCTGTGCTGCCATCGCACCATCTCTCTTCTCTAGGGCTCCACATGAGCCTCCGAGAGCCTAGCAAAGCCTTTTGCCTGTCAGTAGAAAATTGTCGCGCTCCTTTTCTAATCCCAGTATTTCATAAACTAACAAATCAGAAGATTAGCCAGCTGTGATAATGCTCCTTTTCACCAGGGCAGGAATAACTGGTGAGAATCCTTACTGTGCACGCCTTTTTTTTCAGGACAAGTGCACTGTTCTTGAATCACCAAACCAGCCCCCCTAGATGAAAAATACGAAGAATCCCAGTAATAACTACTGACTGTTTTAAAATATTTTTTGCTTCGGTTTGTAGCTTCTTGGAAAAGCCCAATGACTCCAAATAGTAATCCACTGTCCTATCTGGATAGGGACAGACATACTGTATTTACAAAACACACAGCACCACCTGAAAACCTTCATCCATACCGGGTAAAAATCAATAGATTTCAACCATGGATAAAGGTTTATCTTTGATTATCTTGTAAAAGATAACAGCAGAGCTGATGACATGATCCATCAAGTGTTTGCGATCGTATTATGGTATTTCATAAGCTGCCACTCCACCTGTCAGCTCATCCCTGAACCGTAGCCACCATGCAGGCTGCAAGGCAGTAGCGTACAGTCTGGGCACTGCTAGCTGGTTGGGATGCCCAGTAAAAACAGACGCACCTAAACCATTTAGTGAGTGCCCACTGCAACTGTGTCACGGGAGGGTGCAGAGAGGTGCAGAGCCAGGCTCCCCTTGGAGGCGCACGGGGACAGGATGAGAGACACATGCTGGAACATGGGAAATTCCAATTAGATATAAGGAAAATATGAGGGGGACCTAGCACTGGCACAGGTTTCCCAGAGAGGCTGTGGAGTCTCCAGCCTTGGAGATATTTAACACCTGACAGGACATGGCCTGAGCAACCTGCTCCAGCTGACCTGCTTTGAGCAGGGGCATTGCACTAGACAATCTCCAGAGGTCCAACCTCAATTACTCTGTGATGCTGTGCATTCATGGCCACTTACCATATTTCAGTTAAGGCAGTGGTAGTTAACAGGTTATGAGGATTTTCATATCACTGTAACTATCAAGGGGAAGTAGCAATAAGGAATTAAAGAAAATTCAGTGACAAGAAAACAACTGTTATCTACAGAAAAAGAAACCAGAAATGTAGAGGTTGGTGAGGTGCTCCCCAACAGAAGTATCAGCTGACAGCACAGCTCCTCAGGAAATGGAGTTCATTTAACCAGGGGAAATTCCAGCACGCCAGAGTCTGTTCTCAACTAAATTCGAGATGAAAAATACAGATTATATATTTTGCAGAAAAAATCCAAATTATTTCAATTAATAAAGAATGCAAATAATGTTAAAAGATTATCACATAATACACACACGCACATACATGCATGCACAAAAATTTAAAAAAAAAAAAAAAGGAACAACAATACCAACACTGAAAATTCAGGAGAAGTGATACAGGAGAATCAAAATAAACCAAGATGACAATATCCAAATGGGATCTCCCATTCCAATTTTGAACTTCTTTCAAATTTTCCCACTCAAAAAGCCAGTTGTTTTCAACATTCTACTTTGTGAAGTACATTTTGCACCTGGTGGAGCAGCATTTTTCAAATGGAAATTTCCATTTCAAAACTCTGTATCAGTTCAGCTATTCTTCCAAGAGCCAGTATCTTTGAGGAATATGGGCTTTCTTCATTGATACATCTTCATTTTCCTGAGCCAGGATTTTCCTTTCCTTACAATAAAGCACCGAGTTCTTCATGTTTGTTACACATTCCTCTAGTGTTTTATAAAAAGACTTTTACAAATTTTACTGCCCTGTTTCTTTCCAGACCACCCTAGCAAACAACTTCTGCTTTATTTTTAGAATTAGCCTTTCTTGCTGGCTTTTATTTTCCTGTGCAGCCCTAATATGATTTACTAATTTAACTATTAGTTTGCTGCACTATACCCCTGACATTATGGCACAAATAATACCCACCTATTTCTCTCTCTGTCCCTCGTCACTTAGGCTATTTGAGTACCCCAAACATTGACAAACAGAAAGAACATAAATAATATAACTTTCTTATTCCAAAGTGCAGAGCAGAGAGGTAATAAGATTAGCTTCCCAGCAATCCTAGCAATCAGTCCTCACTGTATGAAAAGCTGTGACACCGTGCATTACATTCTTGGGTGTAAGTGTATAACATTTATGGAGGTGAGTTATGGCCAAGAAAGGAGGTTTGTACTTCTAGTGGTATAATGCCACTAAAGATCATGTTAGAAGAACTGCAGAACTCTGTATTACAAAGTTATAAAGAACCCTGACGTTTCAAACCAATGGCAGTGGAAAATGAGACCGCTCTGGGCTGCCGCGCAGTTAGAGTGTGAGGCAGCCGCTGCTTCACACTCGGTCAGGAAAAGGTTAAGATTTTCTGGAAGTGGCGTCTCCACAGATGGCAAATTCCTCTTTCTGTTCAAATGAGACTGTCAAAACCAAAACAACCTCTTTCCCAGAGAAAGAAAACTAATTTTCCACGAATTCAACCCTTCCTTCTTCCACCATTTCCTCAGCTGTTGGTTCACTGCCAGCTCACTGCATCTTCAGCCCTCAGCTCCCTGTGGTTCTCAGAAAAGATCATGTTTGCTGCTTGCTGCTGTTTCCCGGCCCTGGTTACCCTAATCTTGCTGTGAACGTTATATCCCCCTTTCCCCTGCCCTCATTCCTACTTTTCCCTCTTGCCTTCATGGTTCTATCCCCAGTTTGCAGTATCACGCGCTGTTCAAGCAAAAGACACTACCTCTCCTTGTAAAACCTGACTCATTCGCACCTCTGAACTCACGAAGTTAATTGCCTCAGGGGGTTTTTTCAACTCGACAGCATCAAGCTAAGCCCATTCTCCTGACGATTCAGTTTTAGATCTATGTATTACCAGCTGCTTTTTTCAAATCTTCTCATTTTTCTGTGATAATCTTCATTTGTTTCCCTGGGATGTTCTTTAAGCTTATTTGACCTCAATAGATTTCAGGAACTGCAGTTGGGAGGCTTTTTTTTCTCCCTTCAAGCCTTCCTCCAAGGCTGAAAGGCTTCTCTTACGTTCTACCTATTTTTTTTTTCTAACCATGTAAGAATAATTAACTGTATATGACAACTAGTAGGAGCTCAACTGTCAGAGTTAAATGTCTTAACTAATCCCTGTATCCTTCTCTGAATGCCTGAACACTCATCCATGAGCCTGTGGATGTACAAATTTGTCATTTATACGTACTTGAAACTTTTTCAGCAGCAGGTCTGTTTCTGCAGCATGTATTCTAATTCTGTTCATATTCACTGGCTCTGGGGCATCAAGATGGTCAATAACGTACGCATTACTGCACTTCCAGGCAAAGTTTCGTATTCTCACACAGTTATGGGAATATTTTTTTATATTCTAATGAATTATATAAAAATCTGCCCAAGAATAGAAATAGCCTTTATTAGGTGAGCAAGCCAGCAGGAAAACAAACTTGCTTATCATAACTTGATACGGAATAACACATTCATATGAGAAGGCCAAATTTTCTAGGAATTTCCATGAAATTCATGAATGTCAGACTTTTCTGTAGGTCTTGGCTGCATGTGCATGTAGATGGGCACTTAGTTCTTATTGACATACATGGATCAGATGGCAAAACTGGAGTTGCACGCTGGTATAGCAAGGAGGGACTGCTAGTGTCATGGTCGGCTATATTCTCATCATTTTCAAGCAATACAACCTCATATAATTGCTTTGTCTTGAACACATACAAAAAGTGCAGCAGAGCTGAGGAAGAAAATCCCCAGCCTCTGAACAGCCAAACTATTTGTGCAGCTGGATCCCTCCAACTCCTGCAAAGGAGACATAGCAGCCAGCCACCTACGCAGCCTTTCAAGCCACCTAATTTCAGTGCTGTGTAACCCATTGGATATGCCACTTTCAAGCATTTATTCTGCCTGTAATTCCCATGCGCAACACTCACAGGGGCTCCTTTTCTAGTATTTCTCTCTCCTAGTATAGTCAAATAACAGAGTCAAGGCAACTATATTATATGAACTATGCAATGGGTATGCACACAAACACTTATTATTTGTTTTAGCTCTACGTTATACTTGTTCAGCTGATGAGTAACTTGGGGGAGGACATTTAGAGAGGCTATGTGTGCTTCAGAGGTCAATTAAACAGGAGGACCTCTCCAAAAAGTTGTGCTTACAGTAACAGGGGGCCAGGGCCAGCTTTGATCTTAGAGCACCTAAGGCACTTGTAACAGAATGCCCCACTTGTGTGAGAAGGTCCTGCACACGACACCTACACCCAGGAAAAGATAAGTACTTTCCATAGGAAAACTGTGAAACCCCTTCATGATGAGATATTATCACATATTTTCTCAGTATATGGTACATGAAAGTTAGTACTTCATTATCTTTTCCTACTGCCTCCCTATGCTTTTAACACCGCTTTCACTCCCCTCCAAATTCCAACCCTCCCTAATCAGCACCTCTCCCAAAATCAGTGACCTCTGCCAGTGCCCAACCACCCAAAGTGCCCTGTGTACCGTGCCTTAGCTAACTGATTCACTGATGACTGTGCCGATTCCTCCCGATGAGAGAGGGCTTGGTGGGCAAAAGGAATGGAAAGTGATCTCTCGTTTTGCTAATCATAATCCCAATTATGCAAACAGGATCCCCCATCATTTCTCTTATGCTTGTTTTCATGGTAGTAGCCGTGAATTTTCACACAGTCTTTGACTAAGCTGTGCTGGCTGGCTAAATTCTTTCTTTATAAATACTGTCTAGAGCTGTTGATACCCAGCCTTTCCCAACTCAATCAAGAGTGAAATCTACCATGCTCCATCTCAGCTAAGGAGCAACCTGTTTCCCTAGCACTCAAATGAAATCAAGCCAGTCAGTTTTTACATCAGGAAATTCTTACAAAATATGCCTCTAGTAATTCCAAGAAGTTTTCTTCGTTGTTAAATCGAACTACGCCATGACAAATTGACATTTTAAACAAAATGCAACCTCATAATTCTTGCATTTCTGTAGATAAATGTCAAATGAGAACAATGTGGCGAGATTCCAGGTAGCTTTCTGGAAAGCAGAAAGGTTAATTAATCCTCAGTGTAGTTTCAGTCTTCAAAAAATAAAAATGTTTGAAGAGCTCCAGGATTTAAGTTTCAGCAGAGCCTGCTGTAAGTACAGCAAGGCTACAATGTTCTTCCTCAGTGTGTGGCGCTCCCCAGAGATTTTTCTGTATAAAGCCCAAAATTTAGGATTTGAGTTCTATTCACGTTATGAGGCTCATGCTGAACAGCTAAGCCAAGCTTACCAGGATGTTGGGGCATCCTTATAGCTTCAGCTCCTCATTTCTTCCCTCTTCGCCCTTCCCCATCTCTCCAAGGTCTGATCTCTTTTCTTTTCCCTTCAGAGATCACTGCTGTCAGTCCCAAGCCAGAGACAGGCCATGACTCCCAACCTGGCATGTCTTCCCACTGCAGACCCAAGGGTGTGCTCCGTGGTAGGAATTTGCCTGTTTAAACATTGTGTCTAAAGAGATCTGTGACATGAAAAAGCCTTACTCACTCTTCTGCCATTGTTTCCATTCTAGGCACCATATTTTCCCAAAAGTCTGACTTGTTCATTTATAGAAAAAATAATGGAGCATTTTGGTCCTTATTATAATTGGATAAACTGGAGAGATCACCATTTTAAGAAGACCCCATACTGATAGTTCCGATCCCACATCAATCAGAGGAGCTTTTTTCCCTTGACTTTGGTGGGAATCAAACCAGACCCAAAACCACTTGAAAGATGCGTACAGGCAAGTCTGTATTTACTGCTGGCTGCTCCCGATATGTGGCATATGAAAAATGAGACCTGCAGCTCCAGTACCGGGGAGCTCAACACTGAGTACGTGATTCAACGACTCGTGCAGTGAGCGTGACACGCACAATGATTTACAGAACAAGGCAGCACACCCAGTATCAATGTTTAAAGAGCTGAAACCTGATCTGATACCTTTGCAGAAGGACAGAGAAGTAAAGGATTATTAATATGTATTAGGAAAGGGGTATAAATTCAAGCTGTGAAACATTCCTTGCGGAATGAAACTGTGAGATAGGCCACAGACAAAACTATAGATCTGAGTTTCCTATTTCTCTGCTACAGGAAATTAGAACCTTGGATACCACTGCACCTAAATCCAGGATTAGGACTTTGGACCTTGAATCTAATCTTTCCATCTTTGTAGGTTTTTCAAAAGAATGTTCAGATTTGATTTAACATAAACTCAGACCCAGATCCAAAATCTCTATTCAGTCTCAGCTCCACTGAAAATGAGTTATCCAATTTATGCTGTTCAAATCCAAATTTGTCCAAATTCCTGGGAAGCTCAATCTCAGCTAAGCTGATTCTGAAGTTCTACAGCAAAGTTCAGACTGAGATGCCTGAAAACTCTGGAGAAATTAGGATACCTAGAGTTAGAGGAAAACACAAGGATGGAAATCAGAAGCAAAACAGTGAGAGGACCAGCTGACTGCCAAGAGAGGGAAGACATACTGAGAAAGGGGAAAGAAGGAGACACCGTTGCATAGCTCTGTTCACATTTCTATTGGGTAGGACATAAAAAGCCAGTTCTGGTGTAGAAGCCATGGAGATATGTCAGCATGCAATGCGTCTATTCCAAAAAATCTTGCTCTTCAGGTAGACTTGCTGGAATGGGAACACTCCCATCCTAACCAGCGATGCAGCTCTGGGACTGGAGCTGACTTGCACTTCTCTTGGAAGCGATGGCACCTGACTGCTTCCACCTGTGAGCAGGTACCTAGTATTCTAGATAGCTGACACACTGACATGGCATGAGTCTGGGGTAACAGGCCCAAGCAGAAGTAATTTAAATCAGTACCAGTGAAATGTCTTCAGCTGTTAAAGACCCTCATATCAAAAGCAAACTCTTCATTTAAATGTGGCACTTCTAAACTGAGATGGTAAAATTCTTACTCCAGCCCTGAGAAGGTAATTTCCATAAATGCAGCCACATGTGGAATATTACTGTTTCAGCTTTGCTATTCTTGATAAAGAAGGAAAACCACAAATCCTTGCTTGCTCTGTACTACAGAAAGACAGAAGGAAAAACAAGTGGCAATGCTAAGTGACCACTTGCTGTGCAAGCACAGCCTGAGATGAATGTGAAAGCTGGTAAGGAATAAACCTGAAACAACCCTGTTTCACTCTTAGCTAGACCAAAGGTATAAACCTCCTCACACACGGTGTCTCCTTGATCAGCAAGATCCACATGGGCTGTTAACTCAACAGAAACTACTCTGTGTTACTGCTCTCTCTCTCATCTCTCGTGTACTTACCATTGAAAGTAACTCCCCTAGGTGCTGCACAGAACCATAAAGGTCATTATTCAAACACGAGAGGTACACTCAAAGACTCGTGCAAAAAGCACCTTGCCACTGCCTTTACAAAGGCAGTGACATTGCAGAAATTCTGCAAAATTATTGGGCCCAACCCAATGTGATTTTGTATTTTTGTCCTTTTCTATTATCCACATTTTTATTTACCTACTTATCACGTGCACATGTAAAAACTGCACATACAGGCACAGGCGCAGTTGTTGCTGTACTGTTTTGCACATAGATCTGTGCAAAGCTTCGACACACATGGGCCAAGGACAGGTTCCAGTGAGACTCAGACAGGGCACTGATGGTTGCGCTGCAGAAACACTCAGGGGTAGGATCAGGGCCATGCAAGGAAAGGGAGCCCAGACTATGTGCCAGAAATGCTTGGTAGGATAAAGAGGCTGGAAATTGCAGGCTGGATCTGAAATTCAGCTAAGACTTGCATGGGGTTGCAGTGAACAGAAAGCTGGACTGGACAGTGTCTCTCACAAAACAGAGAGGAAATCCTAGCAGTGTTTACAAACTTCATGAAAAGGAGAAGAAAGCAGGAGTAGCAGCTACAGAAGCAATTGAGATCAAAGGTGGAGATTTTTTTAAGGTGGGAGAGACTAAAGCTTGCTTGTAGTATGGGGTAAAACATGGCAAAGCAAAAAGAAATGGAAGTGGAAAGCAGAGGAGAGTAGGGGTGGGAGGGTTCAGGCAGAGATCAGCCTCCAGCCAGGGGTATATCTCCTCCTGTCGCCCCCCACGCCCCCGTTACCAGCCATAGGGTGCCTGTAGCTTGCACAGCACGATCATGTTCCCTCGACAGTAGCCTGACTGCTGCCTGATCGTATTCCTCATGAACCATTCTGGGATGTGCCTTTAGGACCTTGTGGCTGGCCAGATCTACCTATATAACATTGCTGCAGTGGGCCAAGGAGCTACAATGACAAACCCAAACTGGGCTCTTGCATCCATGAGTACTCACACAGACAGACTTTGGGCATGACAGCAGGCCCAGGCCTGTGCTCAAAATACACTACATTTTTTGAAGCATTTTTTCCCAAAATTGGTGGCATAGCCCAGGAAATTAAAGCTGGTCTCCAGGGCATTACGCTGGCACCTACAATGCATTTTCTCTTCCATGCCCCAGACATGGCGACTTGTGGGTCTATGGATGACTGCTCACATAGTGAACCACACGGCGCCTTGGCATTACCCACACGGCAAATGCTGGGAAGTACCTTCTGAGTTAAAACATTAACCAAATTCTCTCACAGCCCTGGAAGAAGTTAAGCTAAGGTGAAGCTTTCTTCTTTTTCTTTTTCTTTTTGTGAGACATTCAGCACTTGGCTCAGACCCAACACTATGTTAAATGTACTTGGTGCACACTTGGATATACAAGAGTTTGAGGGTGTTGAGCATCCCAGAGGACTGGGGACACAAGTCCAAGGATAGACTTTTCTTAGGAAATAAATTCAGGTTACCTTTAAAATTACAGGGAAAATGGCAACAATAAAACAGGTAATAAATTACTATTACAACCAGCGCACCTTATCTCCTTGTAAACAAACATCTGAACGACACCAAACTACCAGCAGTGCAATAAAACACATAAAGACATAATTTCTGCTTCATGAATCTACTTATAGAAAGAGGCACGAATTTCTGGGAAGTAAGAAAGTTCATTTAAACAGAAAATAAACTTCAAAGAAAATCATAAAAAGGGGAGGGTAAATGCAGAGATGACTTTGTTTTGAACTCTGTACAATTGCTCAATAAAAATGTCTGCTATTCAAATTTCATTTTTGGTTTAAACGTTATAGTTTCTTTTGCTACTCTTGGCTGTCGTTACTCTTTTCCTTAGGCTCTGACCTTGAGGCTCCACAGGGACACCAGAGTTCATCCCCACAGATTGGCTTCCAGGATTGGGGGTTGCTTATAGCTTATCAGAGGGTGTGTGTGGAGTGATGTTTTTCAGATATGAACACCAAAGCTTTCCTGAAAAAACAGTACAGGTTAGCTCACAGTTGGAGAAACTTGATGTGTCACTACTGTAGAAAAAAAATAAAATCACATTCTTCATTATTTCTTTTCAAACTACACTATAAATTTCAACTATAAGGAACCTACTTCTGATTTTTAACTTAAAACTGCACACTTTTAGAGCAGTGGGGTTAGCTGGCAAGTCAGCCCTTGCTTTTCTCTGCCTCTGATCCCAATTCCTCTTCTAAAAGACTCTTCGCGATCCTCTTTGGCATGGCATATCAGACATTCACCAACAAAAGAAAGAGACCCAAAGGTATAAGATGCAGTTTCTATTTACTCACATTGTCTTTGAGAAGGAGAAGGTGAGATTTTCTGGAAGGAGATATGCTTTAGCAATATGTACTCATAAGTCCTTTTTTAAACTGCTAAGATTTCAATTTTTATGAAATGACGAAGACATATTTTACCCACAATTTCCTTATTCTTCCGCAAGCTGAACCAGCTGACATTTATGGCTTTAACTGTTAGCATACTATATGTGACATATCTTAATTCACATATACACTCTGTACACAGCAGCAAGGATTTCCAGAAGAAACAGTGATTTTTAACAGTTAAATTTCCTCTGGCTTTTAGTGGACCTAGCTTCCTTTGGGGACCTACCTCCTTTCCCTGCCTTCGAAAATCCAAACCAATATTAATATTTAACAGTTTTTAGAGCAACCCTTACACCAGGTTTTTAATGTTCTTTAAACAGATTAATGAATCAAACCTTCCAATACCCATGAGAGACAAGTGGTATTTGCATACAACAGATCCCAAAGACCCCAAGATAAAAATAAAACCCAAAGCCCACTGGAGCCAGAGGAAAGACATGGGCTGACACCAGGGACATCGGGATCACGGTTTCAGCCAGCCACTGCACTGAGAGCTGGAAAAAAAAGAAAGTTCCCTATTTACCCACAGGCCTGTCCTTCCCTTGTGAACATCAAACTCACTTGGAGCATGAATGTTTCTGGACACTGTGTCATTGTTTTGGTCTGGTTAATATTTCTTTTTATAAAGCTTTTTATCATGCTTTTCAAACAGTGTTAGCACCAAAATGACCTGCCACGTTTTATTTTTAAAGTAGTATGACTGGTCAGATTCCTAGGAATAACTATTAAAGCCAGAGGGCATGCAGTAGCCAAAGATCCTCTACTCTTATAAGCAAATACTTCTATAAAACATTGCTTCAAGCAAAGAACATGTGGCAGATAAGGCACTGCTGGATGACAGTTACATTTTCCTCAAAGCAGGAAAAACAATGTCATAGTTCCCAAAGGCCCCATCTCTGTAGGCTTGAAATAGAGCAAAAAAAAGAAAAACAAAAAAAATGTAAGCACTGTTTTCCATTTCTCAAGAACTGCCAGTACTGAAAAGACAATGGATAAGCCTTTCTTGCACTGTATATAGTATTTTTGCATCTTCGTGAATGTTATGTATACAAAGTACACATACACACAAACACACAGAGATGTCAAGAAAAAGAATGCCATTAATGCAACCACACAGTTGAGAAATCCAACATTTCAAAGGCAGAAAAATGCAGTCTTAAAATAAAATGCTCACCCTGAACTTTACCCTCCTGTATTTATTCTAAGATACGGGTTTTGTTATAGAAATGAACAGGAGAAATATTGGTGATTCCAACAGCACAAACAACATAAAACCACTTTTTGTACAACTCAGCGTAATATCCTCTACCAAAAACAATGTTTGGCCCTTCCAGATCTATAGGCTGGAGAACTTCAGCTTAGCCAGTTTTCTGCAACCTTGTCATACTTAAATTGCAAAGGTCTATTAATTAAGCTAACTTTGGTTAAGCTGTCTTATTGCTGAGCTATCCTTGCACAAAAAATCTGTGCGTTTATCTGGGGAGGAGTTCTTTAATGCTTTTGGAATGAAAATGCAGTAAATGCATTCTCCTTGCTGCAATGAGACAAACTACGAAATCCAATTAAATTTGATACAGTTGTGCACAGCTGGGACAAGGAGTTAGAAATCTAAACTAAAGATCTCCCTTTAGTACTCAATATTATTACTAATATCTTTTTTACCCACCCAAATGCTAATGCCCTCATAAATTAGGCAATGTACACTCTGAGTACATCCAATTTTCTCTTTGTGTTATGTGAAATAAAAATAATAATAATGAATTAATGAAATCTCCGCATTGATATCAAACGCTGACATTTTATGAAATGCTGTACAAATTCACCATTGAACAAAGTGTTACTGTAGGTTAAAATTAAATTAAATGTACTATTAATTCCTGCATCGAGGGATTAGAAACAAGAATTTCTGCCACGTGGTGGAGGTTATCAACTGGAAACACAGAAGACAAGACCGAGGATATCAGGATCACAGGATGCCCATTAGACCCAAATGTAATTATGAATTAAGTAATGTGGTCCTGGGATATTTCAGACAAAATGTTTCCATTAGAAATGGAATGATATTCATGGCAATGTGCAAAGCACTGCTGCACCTTTATCTGAAATATTTTGCATACAATTCTGATCGCCCATTGTTCAGGAGGGATGAATTCAGGATGCAAAGACAGTACAGATGACAGGCATGAGCCAAAGAACGGATAGGCTACCATACATAAGAATACAATAGCCTCATTTGTTTAACCTAGTGAAATGAAGGTCAAATAGGGATACAGCATAAACACCAGAAAGCTAAAGTAACTTTTTCAGCTACTGGATAATGCTGACACTTGATGGAAATTGGAATTAATAAATTTACACCACAATTTAGATTTTTAACCAGCAAAGAAATAGGGTTCTGAAACAGACAATAGAAGAAGTGGAAATAGAAACCTAACTAGTTTAACAGAGAAACTCAATTAACTTGTGAAAGGGATTGTATGACACAACTGTCTGCAACAGGAGAGACACAGACTTGATGATCCAAAAGGTCCTTCTGAATTGTATCATCTTACCTGATAGGCATTAATCCTATAGGGATGGTATATCCCACAGGTTTTCTGGGGTTCAGCCACTTGCAGAAGACGGGGCGTCACCAATGTTTCAAGGATTGCAACAGATGACAGGAGATACCACCTCAAAATCACTTTTTAATTTAAATTGAGAGCTTTCAGGCAACACCTACTCATGTTTACTTTTTTCCTGAAAACACTCTGGGTTGCTACAGCTACAGATGCACAGCCAGTGGTAGTCACTGCCAAAAGCACCTTCAAGTTCACAGGTTATCCAAGCCTGTGCTGCGTGAGGTCTTGCCATCATCCGTGCCCAGGCTCCTCTGCCGAGCGCTGCCCAGTGACACATCACTACTGCAAACTGCCACACCTTGAGCACAAGCACTCAGAGAGCTGGAAACCCCGCACAAAATGTGCCGTAAACCCAGAGGACTGCATGAGGGACTAGCAGAGTTCAAGCAGCTGGGATTTGGAAATTTTGGCTCTCAGCAAGAGGACAGTTTGTTAACATGAGCTGTGGATCCTGGAGCGTTCCAAGCCCGGCTCTTTGACTTCAGCCTGTTTTCATCAAAGACCATCTTTTCGGATGGATGGGGTGGTCCCACCCAGGGGCTGCTTTCTGGTCCATCTGCAACCTTGTGACTGCACATGATCTGGAAAAATGCAGTTTTTGCGTACTGAAAAGAAGCCTTGCCCACCCACAGTCTTTGCCTGCCATTCCTCCTGCAATCTCATTGAGCTGTGTTTTGCTTTGCTGACACCAACGCTGCCAAAGAGATCGGCTGGCGAAGGAGACTGTACTGGTAATGTGGCTGGCATTTTGCCTCCTGCAGTTGAGATCACTTCTGAGCACTGACTCCCTACGGGTCCACTCAGACGGATGGCCTAAAACTCTCTCCCTCTGTTCAGCTTCCCAATGATGTAGTGTGCTTGCAGTTGGGCTATTGCACTGGCCTTGCTCCACAGCAATGATAATATCTATAATTACTATTTTTCTTGCCTTGTATCTTCTCTTCCCTAGCCAGCCACCTGAGCTGTTGAAATACTTGGTGAGCCTGTGTCCCTGTTCCGTTCCTAAAGCTCCAAGCAGACCTGTAGCCCCTTCATCTTAACTCATGGCAACGACTCCACTTCACTGGAAGATTTTACTTAAATTGTTTCTAATTTGGGTTAGAATCTTTCTTTTCCAGCCATTCCCTTGTGCAACACTCATCCCTCTCGTTCACGCAGACCTTTTCATTTCAGAGATCAGAGATGTGAAGTGCAAACTCTGTCTTCTTTGCACAGTGTATGTGGCAACCCTAAATGTAGCATCCAGGATGGGGTTCCTTTCACCTCACCTTAGCCATCTAAAAGTCAGCCTCACGCAATCATCTAGATTCCGTCTATAACGACTGGAAAGGTGAAATTTCTCGCAGAAGGAAAACTTCTTCCACGCTGACACACCGGGAGGTCTCACCCTCTGGAAAGGTCTCTCTCCACCAAATGCAGAGCATGTCTAGGACACCTAATACTCTGAAAACTAAAGGTAGATGAGACTAATGATTGGTGTTTTATGTCTTGACAGTATTTTGTAAACAGAAACTAATTATTTCTGGCTCTTAAAAGCTAAGTAAAACTTTCTAGCCCATTTCAGAGAAGGTAAATAGAAGCACACAGAGAATATATGACCTCTCAAAAGCCAGACTGGCAATCACTGTCAAAGTCACAGGAAGAACACAGAAGAACCTCAATCACAGTCCTGTGCTACGACCATTAAACCATGCCTCTTTCAACAAACGCCTTTCTACTTGTTGCCAGCAAACATCTCAATAGCAGTTTTACACGGGTTATTAATTGCTTGTAGTGCCTTGCCTTTGAATAGCAATAAAAAGTGGTCACACACAAAGGATTCTCTGGAACTGGGTGGCCGGTTCATGTCCCCTAACCCCTTTGAACTGGCTTGAAGAAAGGAGCCAAGTGAGGCATCCAGAGCAGTTCCAAGTGATCCTTTGCTGCTCTGGATTCACTAAAATTCCAGTGGAGACACAGTTGTACCAGAAAAGGGTTTTTTTTCCCCAGAAAGAAGGGATATGAGCAAAAGCAATATTTCCTCCAATCATAACTATGGAAGGTTTGCCAGCTCCAAACATATTTTCTAGTGTAAAGCAGATCTCCAGCCTTCACAGGTACTGTATCATCTCCCATCCATAAAAGTCAGGCCAATGAACCTTCAAGTTCATACATTATCCAAGCCACTACAAATATAAATATCTGTGTGCGTATCTGTATTTATATGTGTACATATGCATCTTTGGGTGTACCCGGGAGTGTTTGCATGTGCACGCACACAATTTTATAATTTTTAGGAAATAATTCCTGATATTTAAATATTTGGTCTTTCTAATAAGGTATACAGCCCACTAGAAATTTGTATGCACCTATAGGGGAACCCTAGAGATATTTTTTTTCACTTTACCGAGCCGGATCCAGCCTTCAGAGCACTGAAGAGACCCACAAGACCAGGAAGGGAGAGGTATGGCTATAAAACCAGGGTGAATAATTAGTGGTGCAATGTGGTTGTAAAATCACTGGGCAAATACCCGCTGTGTCTCTAGTCCATCGAGCTGCTGAACTCCCCGTGGGCTGGGGAGGGCATGCCACGGAGCAGCTCAGCTGTGTCGTACAAGAGGCCGCATGGGAGTCCTGAATTCTTACTGCCAGCTTGTCAGAAACAGTCGTAAGACTAAGAGAAGGATTTGCTCTTTCTCAAAGAGTTCAGTAACTAAGAGCAGAAAATAGTGGGTTTCTTTGTGGTAAAGGTAGCAGTATATCCTGCTCTCACTTCGCTACTGTGCAGAATGAGAAAACATAAGACTGCAAAGCAATTGCATTTTAATTTCAGGTTGTAAATGCTATACCCTGCTCTTCACACCCTGCGCTTCATGCAAAGGAAAAGCTGCAGCATGCCAGAAAGGAGCTCTTTTCAATGAGCAGAAACAAAACTGAGGAAACTGGAAATCTACATTACTTACTGCATCTAAACCTCTTTCTTATGGTAAGCAAGAGCCCTGGCCAGCAAGCCGCAAACCAAAAGACACCTTAGTGGTCCAGGAAGTTCAGAGATCTTTGAGTTAAATATTGAGCAATGCAGGTGCAGGCTGCAGATGGGAGGTTTGGGTGTGAAAGCATGCCAAGTACATTACAAAACTCGATTGAAGGAAGCCAATTTTAAGATCTCAGTCTGAATTCATTGCACATAGATGGCAGGAATTCCACAGATACCCTGTCTGAGAAACAAGAGTTTTCAAGGTTCCTCAGTGTGCAAACCACTGGCATAAAAAGGGACCTGCTTTGCTTTGCTTTGCTTTCTCCCAAGTACAGTTATCACTAGGCACACACAAATATATCTCCTGTTAAATATGCGAGGGCAAATAACTTCTTGGTGAAACTCAGCTGAAGTTAGCAGGGAATTTAGCCTGTATTCACTGAAACAATGTTTTTTTCAAGATTTGTGTCTAATTATTTGAGAATTAAGAACTGAAGATTTTGCTGAAAGCAAGGAGGCAGGCCATCCATATTTGAATTATTTCCACCTTACTTCTTCCACTCATCTCTTCTGCACTTTGTGTTCCCCTATCCACTGGCATATGTGAACCTCTTTGAAGATTGAAAGAAATCCTGTTTTGGTGTGTTGTTCTTATCTATCTATACAGAAACAGGAGCTCTAGTCTGTAAAATTGACAGAAGTTCAAGCAATAAATGAAATTATACAGAAAAAAACAATAAAAAAATGCTGGGGGGGGCTGTATTTGGAAAGAAATCAGCTTAGCCTGAAAAGTCCAGGTGCTGATGGGCAGCCAGACTTTTCCACGCTTTCAAACCTTGAATTTTCCCCATTTCCACGAAACAGCCCAAGTAGCAGTCCACCACTTAGGGAATGAAGATGTCACAAAGAAAATACAAAGCCAGTGTAGTATCTTCTTAAAACAAACCATCCTTGCTTGGGTACATAGCAATATTCAAGCAATGCCTACCGCAAGTCTTAAAACAGTGGCAACCACCCAAGAGAAACCCACCTTGCATAACACATGCCACTGAAGGCTCAACAGCCTTTTGGTGAACCTACTCACTTAAGATTTTCCTTGAATGGGATCTTTAAAGAAATGAAGAAAATCTGGGCATTTTCTTCTTCGTTAGGCTCCTCAACTGCATGATGTATTCCTATTTAACATCAATTTTAAAGTGAGAAAGCTACAACACCAGCTTGCCTTACTAATGCCTGGCTACGTGGCTACATAATAATGACTTATTTGGTTCCTTAAGGCATTTTCTCTTAGCTTTGTTGAAAAGTTTACTAATGTAAAAAAGAAGCAAATATCTGGTTCTTACCCCACCATGTTATTTCATCTGTAAACTATAGGTGATAATAACATAGGTGACTCTGTTACATGTAAAGCTTAGTGAAGGGGCTCTATTCTGCAGCCCTACCAAAGTAGCCCCTTCCATTTCCTTGGAACTACTGACATGAATACTGGCATTTTTAATCTGGATCATTGTCCATATGGTACTTCTAATATATAAAGCCCTATGCATATGCCAACTACTCCTTTACTGCTGACACATAGACAGTCCTGACAATTTATTCACATCTTACATTTCTTTGCTTAGGTCCCAATTCTACCTAACCTTTACAGCAAGCATTTTAAATTTATACATTCTAAGTTATCATACCAGAAGTATTTGCCGTATATTAGGTTAGGCACATACATAAGTCTTTGCAGAATACAGGATACTTATTAATTCACAAGGACTGAAATTCTCCCTTCTTGAGTATGCCTTTGAAATTACCTCTAAACATTTACTCCAACTTAAGGATGTATATTGGATTTATGCGGGAAGCGCACTGTTGCTGACTGTTTACACATGGGTGAATTTTGTCCAGTGGGTGTGTATGTTGACTTTCCACTCTAGAATTTCTGATCCTCCCAATTCTTCATTACTACCTGCCAAAAGCACTTTTGTTCATTAGGGGTTTTTGTCAGATTTATGACCTTTGTGGTCAAAATATTCCACATCTGATCCTTTTTTTATTCACCTTTTAGTCTCTTCTCCAGCCCTGATCATAACTGCTTAAAGAAGTTTAAATAGATCAGTGACCTTTTTATTAATTACTCTTGTAACTAAAAGCTAGTTTGTTAACAGAGTAAGTCTTGGTTTCTGGAGTACTGTGGAAAAAGCATGTCACCGAGGACTTCTTTAAGTAGATGGTGCCTGTATGAGAAGCTCTAACTTTCTCAAATGCTTATTTCTGAGAACTTCCAGCCCCAAAGGACAGATGTTTATCTTCACAACAATTTTCTTTGGGAAGATTTGAGAGTTTAAAGACTTCAGACTGAGTGGCAAATTTTGCAGGAAGTACATAACCCTTTTTAAAAGAATCATTCATTTGCATTTTTAATTCCATAATTATTTTCCCCAAAGCAATAAAATTCAACTGCTTCTGAATAAAAATGTTATTTTACCTGTCATAATTTTTAAAATAATATTTCCTTAAAGCTTCACCCTTAAGTTTAAGCATCTTTTCTATTTTCATTTTACATCTTAAGTAACCGATACATTTTATTATCACCTCTGAAACCCAGTAAGTAAAAAATCTGATTTCAGACTTCTGTATTCTGAATTTATACTTCATACCTGCCATAAGCACACTCCAAAAAGAGATGTAATTTTGCACCAGAATATAATCCTACAACTATATCACATTTCCTTTTCAAAAGTCAAGCATTCAAACATGGTAGAATAAAAAAAAAAAAAAAAAAAAAGCTGTAAATTGCATTAGAAGCGAGAGCCGAGCCATTAGAGTTATCCAAGAAAAATATGTATTTTCCATAAAATACTAGAGGCTCCACAAGCCCCAAACTCTACATTTCTAAATACTCCTGGAATACGTGGTTGACCAGAAGCAGTTTGCCCAGGCCTTTTATTAGAAGTATGCGCCCTATATTGTCCTTTCTGCAAAGGCTTCATAAAGAGGAAAGACGGCAACAGGCACAATGGGAACAGGCCAAAGGAAGATTTTGGATAGTGTATGCTCCAAGGAGATGACAGAGCAGATAGGATGCCTGCAGAAATAAATACAGCACACGTGCCCCTCAAAAGTATACACAGAGTACGCGCGAAGAGATGTGAATGGACACCTTTTTGTGCTCCGGAATGAATACTGAGCATTTACAATTACTTTAGATCAAGATTCAGAATTGCTACAGCAGATTTTTATGATGGTACGTCTAAATAACTGTTCACCAAAGGTGGAGTTTCTCCGCTGACGTGAACCTGCTTGGGCCATGTCTCACCAGAAGGTTTTGCTGAGGGAGCTCTTTTGAGAACTGCAGCTTTTGAGCTGCACCACAGGAGCAGCTTTGCTGTTCATAAGGGATCCAAAGGAGCCTGAAGAGAGCGTGCCTTCAGTGTAGACAGAGGAGAGTAAACCTGACTGAAAAGCCATCTTCACGTTCTCCTGGTGTCGGTCTTCTCAGTCCTATGTAATCCAGACATCTCCGGCAGACTCCTCAGCTGCCATGTGAGCTGCAGGGCTCCCAGCACCAACACACTTTGAAGGGCAGCCATTATTAATGTCCCCATGGCTCTTCCCACTCCCGTCCCTAGCAAAACCCTCTTACCAAGGTTCTGAAAGCATCTTTGGAAAGCAGCCATGTTGCTGTCCTCCCCCGTTCCCATTCCAGGTCAATTGTCTCCTCCTCTGAAGACCTTTTCCTCTCTTCCGTCTCTCTTGCGTACTGTGGAAGGAGGCAATAGGGATAAGGATCTCATCTATGGATTATATAGATCCAGCAACCCACGTTTTGCTGCCTGTGTGACCCAGGAGAGGTACGACCTCATTTCTGGATAGCTTTCAGTAACTTTTTCCTGTTTTGGGAACTGTTTTATTTCTGTTTAAATGTTACTATAGATACTGGAATTCGGCCTCGCAAAGTTACATAACCGGCCCCCGCAGAGGCGAGGGCAAGGACATGAGGAGGGACACAGCATCCTCCCGTGCGCACCCTCCGCAGGGGAGAGCGTTCGGCGGGAGAGCGCTGGGAGGGAAAGGTACCCCTCACGCCTCTCCCCAGGTCTGGGAGGCTGCGCGCCTGCCCTCAAGCCCAGAAGGGGCTGAACGCGGCTGAAGCGTATGGGAAAGATTGGGCGAAACTACTCATAGGACAGTCATTAGAAATATTGAAAGCGTAACGGCAGATTTTGTTCGGACGTCAAGAGACGGCAACGCATATAAGCAGACATTCCACAGCTTGGAAACAGGAATGAAGGTACGTTGCATCCGCTTGGACTATTCAGGACAGGGATGTGCACAGAAACCAGCCCACCTTGGAAGAAGCTAACCCCAGGCTCCGAGTGCTGGTGTGGCCACGCACCCCAGCCAACCAGCCCAAAAAGCAGAGCTAGTCAGCCGTCGTGTCAGCACTGTCTCCGTGCCCGAGGCCTGCGGTGGCGGCTGGCTAAGCACAGTTCAAAAGTCACCAGCTTGCTCAGAGCAAACTGAGCAAAGTTACCTAACCACGGTGGTATGCTCATGGCCTCAGGCATTTTTCTATTACTCACGAATATTTCTTTATCATACGGCAGGGAAAAAGGAGTTTCTAAACCAACTTGTAAATGCTTAAAGGCATTTGGCTTTTTCAGCATCGTGTTCATAATTTTGGAAATTATTTAGAAAAAGACCACTATCCTCAAAACCTGTCAATTCTCTATTGCTCCACCAAATACAACTGAATCCCAAGTGGACACCTGCATGTAAGAAGGGGAAGGATGGTTCGCTGATACCCCAATATTCCCCAGTTTCCCAGTGTTTTCAGAAAGCCGGGTTCAGCTCTTGACCCCTTGAAACATCAAAGTCTAAGTCCGTATTTCCAAACTGAGATAGGCATTTGAACATTTCACAGAGAATCTACTGATTCAGACACTGTAATTTTCACCCTTCCCTGCTAATACTACCTCCATTTTCCAAGACTGAAATGGTGATCATGCTTCTCTATTTCACAAAAGTGCAGCAAAGAGAAATTCCCTTAGCAAGTATGTGATGCTTATCATCAAAGTTTGAAGAAAAAGACAGCTGAAATGGAAGATTCCCTGCATCGCAGGCATATAAAATGCCCAACTTTTTTATTTAAACTAGTGTCAGTTGTAATCTCACCTTTCTTGACAACTACTACAAATGCTCCTTTTACAACCAGTACAGATGCTGCTGCTGCTTCTTCAGTGAAACAAGGAGAGAGCTCAACAAGATGGAGACATCAGGCACAGTCGTTTAGGACCAGAAGTGAATAAGAATTAATTAACATCACACGGCAATACAGGTAGGCAGATTTTGTGAACAGAAGCCCTCTTTCACCTTCCCTGTTTTTTTGCATGCACCTGCCACTCCAGTTTTATATCTCACAGCTCCTCAAATGCTCCTCAGTTATACTGATACTGGAGCTTTTAACTAATGTGCACTTTTTAATTAAACAAAGGTCATTTAGGTACTCTGCAATGGTCCAAATATTTGCAAGCTACAAGCTATGTATGCACTACTGTACTTGAAATAGTCTCTGACACCATTCTAAATAAGTGTACAGTTAGTCCACTTAAGTTAGAGTTTTCCTGAATCATGTAAAACAGGGCAGACACAGGCCCATTGCATTTGCACATTTAAAAGGCAGGGTTTAGGTAAATATAAAGAGGAATATTAAATGATGCAGCACTGAGAAGGCAAGTAGGTGCTCATGACTCCAGTGCATGTAGTGCATAGATATATATACAGACATTTCAACTCTATTTCCTCCTTCAGTCACCAGCAACAAAATTAAACAAACAAACAAACAAACAAAAAGCCCAGTTTGCCTAGAGAAATGCCAACAGAGAATGATTTCTAGGCTGTACTGACTCCTCCACTTTTTGACAATCTGATTCCTTCAAAAGTGTTTCAAGATGCACATCGAAAAGCTGAGGACTTCAAAAGGACCTGGTCATTTTCGAAAATATAATACTAACATGAAGTGTTGTAGATTAAGGAACAGAAATGGTGAGTCTTCCCTTAAAGCTTAGACTGGAAAATGTTTTTCTGGTGCTAGTTTTATCTGATTCATCAAAAATTACGAAGGTGTTTGGCGAAACACACTGTACAAATGCTTTTCCTGTTGTATTGAAAAAATCTATGAGCACAACTGGAAGACTTGCAGATATTGTGAAATAGTTTCTTTGCTTTCACGTCATTTTAATGTCACTCAATATTTCTTAATGAAATCCTGAATAATAAACTGAGCTGTAGGCAGGATATCTATATAGTACCGCACCATGCCTTTGGATGCTCTGAATGCCACATCCCCTTCTATCCCAGTACCTTTCCTTTTACAATCCCATAGACTTTGCTTGAATTCTAACTACTCTCAGAGTATTTCAAAGAAATTCGGGCCACTTTAACCAATCAGTTTCGTGTGGTTCTTTGCTCAGAAATGCCAGTGTGACCTTACCATTTGCTGAATCTGTAAATAAGTAATTATTTGGCTTACTTATTAAGGTAACACACCCTAGCTAGGATGAAAAACCAGACCTACAAGATAATCCTCATCTCAAGTTTCTGCTGGCTGTACTGTCTCAAAGTATTTGCCCATATTGTATTAGTGAAATTTCATCTACACTTCATACTGTAGTTGGAAGTGTGAGGCACAGGCGGTCAAAGCAACAGACATCTAACAGGTGTTTTCTCTCATTAATTTATGAGCTTAGAATCCTGTTCTGCAAATAGAAAGATGTATTTTCCTTACTACAGAAACTGTATTGCTAAGTATGCAATTAAAATTTTCTGTCAAATCACTTTTCATTAAAATTGGTGGATCAATAATGATATTACTAGGTGACTGTGTAGAAGGCAAAGAATTTCATTTCATATCAGGGGACTATATTTCACGCTATAGCTGATATCACCCTGAACATAAATCTATTCATTTATACATTGAAATTCTAAATAACATCGCTTTACAAAAGTAATTTGGAAGTATCATGAAAGCAGCAGTTATGTTAAAAAAATTAGACATGTTGATGTAAAAAAAAAATTTTTTTGAAAGGATCTATTTTCCCACATGCTTTTTTGCTTTTAATACATAGAATATGCACTAAAGGAAAAAATAATAAAAATGTATGGTATTGCTGGTGAAAATAGAGAACAGCACTTGTTCTCTGTTTTTAACTAACAGATACCATTTTTGCTGTAGTATATTGTACTACATACTACTACATACCATGGAAGATGGTAGCCACTGGCCATTCCATTACTTTGTTGTTAATGTCTGCATTACAGTAATTTTAACTTGCAATTTGTTTTCATTCAGGTTTTCTATTTAACAGGTACAACATTTTATAGGCAGTGGCTGCCATGAACAGGCTGATTTTAAAGCACATAATGATCCTTATCTTTCCCTAAAAGCGGTATTTAAGACAGAATCACAGCTTCGGTCAGGAGGTCATTTAGTCCAATCTCCTGTTCAGAGTAGGTTCAGCTCTGAATTCAGAACAGATTTGTCTAGGCTTTGTCCAGTCAGATCCCAGAAATCTTTTGAAAAGATTTAAGAACCTCTCTGGGCAACCTGTTCCAAAACTTCATGGCAAAAGACTCTTTTTCCCCATTTTGGCTGGAGCACACACCCCCTCCCCTTCCCTCGTTTTTATGACCGCTGTCTCCCACTCTCACATTGAGCCCCACAGCTGCAGCTTCACCTTCTCAGTAACCTCCCCGTAGGGGCTGGGGGGCTGCTGTTAGGTCCCCCTGAAGCCATTTGTTCTCCAGGCTGTCACAGCCTTTACTGAAATACTTTTTAATATAGTGATATTTTGAATATACTGGTGCGTACTTTTAATATACAAAAAAATAGCTAAAGATGGCAGCTAGTCCAAACTGGTCAGATGCTGCAAAGTTTTTTCAGACAGCAATGGAAGGAACCAATATTATACCAACTTCAGTACATCTCTTCAGACAAAGGAATTAAATTCCACGCTTTGTCTGCTAAGTCATTTCAGGACCTCACAATTCAGCGAAGAAATGTGCTAACTTTTCAGTAAGTATTTAATGACATTAGAGTAAAAGAGATACAACATTTTTCAGTCCTACATTAACTTTTCAAATTCTGCTAGTATACATTTTTCACGCAGTACCAGCTTTGCAAGAAAAAACCAAAAAAACATCATTTCCCAAAATTGCATGCTTTCGGAGGCTGTTTTTGAATATTGAGCATTATGAGTCATTTGTGACTGTGGAAATTCCAGTAAGTCAATGGAGTTATGTCAGACCTGAACTGGACTGTTTAATTTCTGATAGCACATCCTAAACGACACAAGCAAACAAACTCCCCAAATGTGAAAGGAGGAAAAAAAATTGCACAAATGGGTGTTAGCATCTTCCATATTTTAAGACACTTCTCAATCACCCAAATTAGACCCAAAGTTGTTCCTCTGTTCTAGCAGGATACCTAAAAACCTGTGATCCCTGGATATATGAGACCTCCAAAGGTCAATCTGCGTCCTACTCAAGTTACATAAAGCTGAAGCCACACATAATAAAACAGGACAAAATAGGGGAAGAAATACTTTAATTAAACCAAAAAAATTACCAGAATATCTTAAAATTTATCTGTTTTCCCATCAGTCAAGCAAATAAATAATAACTGGAGGTATAGCAGCCTTAACTATACTATAGTTAGATAGCCTTCACTATCTCCTGGAAGATCCAGGATCTATTTTTCTCCTAGGAGGAATCTGGCATTGCATCCATTGAGTTGCCTGACTGAGCAAAGTTGACGTGACTTTTACACCATATGGACCCTCAATAGACACAAATACATCTAAGTTACTTCTTGCACGGCAAAGTCAACTTTCATCTGTTAACAATTCAACTTTCTGTCTAGCTGCTTTCTGTTGGGAAGGAACAGCAGACAGAAACTAAAAGCAACAGAAGTTTTAAAACCAAACCACTGACTGCATGTATTTTTTTGTATGAGCAAATTAACATCATCTTTGTTTCCTGTTCTACACTCTGAGGAGAAATTCCAGCCCCAGTACTGAGGAAAATGAAAATGTCATTATAGTAATAAAGCTCAAGAACAGTAGTAAGAGACAGAGCATCTACACAGATGGCAAGACTGCGTTCTCAATTACAGCAACATCCACACCTCCTCTTGAGTTCACGTCAGCATAAATTTGATGAGAATTTGGTCTCTAGACCCAACAATCTTTACACATACATATCTGCTATTATTTCCAAAATTGCTGCTATTCTTTCTGCTATGGAAATCTCAAGTGTCCCTCAGCTACATCTTGGACATCAATACTTAATACAACAATCTTTCTACACTTCAAATAATGAAATTCAAGCCCAGCAGCCTTCAGTAGCAGTTACACCTGCAACAAAAACACGCTTGTTCTCAAAAATGTCAACATGTAACAAGAAATTCAACACACTCACCCCCCCAGTCCCCAGACGTTGTCTCTGTAATTTTGATTGCTGCAGTGGACTTGAGGGCTGACCCTCGGAGGGCTGGTTTTTTTTTATTAAAAGCAGTCATGTGCAACTCGGTGGTTTTAACTAGAAAGAGCAGCCATCCATCCTTTCCTTGTGTGAAGCGGTGAACACAAAAGAGCCTTATGTTGTGGTGTTTGAAATTTGTTTCTGCACAAAACGAGAATTCATTTCAGGGGTGAGGAACTACAGCAATTGCCTTGGTCCTCAGGCCACGGGAAGGGGCAGGCGGGGAGGAAGACGCGGGGCCAGGTCAGGCAGCAGGACTCGTCCCCCGGCGTGTGGGCAGGGGAGGGAGGCAGGGAGGGGTTCACGCGTTCGCCTCTGCCCTCGGCCCCGTGCACCTCAACACCAGCTCTGCCCAAGCTCCTCCGGTGGTTTCCTCTCGCCCGCACCTGCGCGACAGAGCCGGAGAGCCTGGCTGCTCGCCGCCGCCTTGCCCTTCCTCCGAGCAAGCAATAAGGTCCCAATTATGCAAACAGGCGGGTTGACTCACGGGTTGCTCACGTGCCCGAGTGGCTGCGAGATAAGAGCCCACCGTTTCGGTATGGGAAGTTCCAACACAATAAAAGCGTACCTTACGTTGTACTGTGAGGTTTTTAATACCTGCAAAAGCCTTTCCCGGGGACCAGTGAGCTGACGGAACCCACACAGCTCCCAGAGCGGCACGGGAACCCTCTGCCAAAAGACACGACTGCATCACAGAATTCACAGGAGGGTATCTCTATACTGTAGTCACAACTGATGTGACTGCAAAACAGTGTAAATATAGCTGGGCAAGCTTTAAATCAGCTAGCTTGGGCACCGGCAGCAGTCTAGTCATTGAGTTCAGGCCAGCCTAACCACTCAAGTATTTACCCAGCTTTTTGGGCATGTTTTCCAGCCGGCTCCGAGTTCCACGCTGCCACAGCTGGATTGCTACCAGCTCCCCAGCTGACTAGTTTAAAACCAGCTCAGGTATGCCTGTGACTGCAGCGCACACATACCTAAGCTTCTAAATCATTTAAACTCCTATTTAAACGCCTACTGTCTCAACTTCCACATTTCTAAAAACTTGGAATTACAACACTGGCTTGTATCGTCACTGTACTGCTTAAGAGACTAAGCATTTGGGGTGCAATAAATACCATTTTAAGTGTGAAATTTATGGTTCTTCCAAGATGTGAACTGTGTTTAACAAAAATAATGAATATTGCTGGCTATGTGACGACCTCCCTCTCATTCATTCCAGAAGCAGTTCAGTGAGTACCAGATGTACGAGGTGACTATCTGACCTGAAACTTTGCAGAACACAGTAAGTTTATACACAGACACCCAAATACCTCAAACATGTCTAAGCCTTACCCTGTGTCTGTGGACTAAGGGAAAAGTCCACTGATTCCAGCAAACATTTTCCCTGCATAAGTACCACTCGCTGATTATATAGTACATTTTGTAACACAGAGCAACTTGGAAGAAAAGCCAGCTTAACACTTGCATTGCTTGGGACCAGGAAACCACTCCAACTTCACCCCATAACCTGAAGTTGAATTAAGGACTGAAAAAGTACACAAAATCCTTAACTACTGATTTTAACTGATTTTTGGAAAGCAGAATATGGCTTTTACCTTTAAAAGCCATAAATTTGTGCACAATTTAAGTCACATTCATCAAAGTGGTAATTTAGCTGGTTGTAGCAAGTGTTCATTTCACCATGGCTGGATTTGGTCCTTTAACA
This sequence comes from Pelecanus crispus, assembly GCF_030463565.1. Classification (NCBI taxonomy): domain Eukaryota; kingdom Metazoa; phylum Chordata; class Aves; order Pelecaniformes; family Pelecanidae; genus Pelecanus; species Pelecanus crispus. The sequence continues at coordinate 61,426,981 of NC_134646.1, read as the reverse complement.
GACGTCTGAATATATTATACCTTGTCACTGAACATTTTAATACCAATTTGTTCATGCCAAACATCCATACATTCCCTTCCACCCACTGTACGTACCACCTCCTGTCTGCTTATACCAGAAACCTGTATGTGCTAACCCTCTCCCTAATGCTTGGGAATATGGATGCTCAGGCCCCATCATGTCAAATGCTCCATCTCATGGCAGGGGCTGATGCCAAAGGATACCCAAGCAATATTCGTCATTCTTTCAATACCAAGGACTTGCATACCACTTCTCTTCCTTCTGTTTTGAGAGAGAAGTCATTCAGCATGTCAACATTTGCAATGCTGCGGAGATGATGGGCAGAGCAGGGATGGAGGAGGTGGCGTACTGGAAGATGTTAAGGGCTGCCATCAGCCAGTCCTTTGATCTAGAAACACTTCCAGACCTGGTTAAAACTGATGGGTCTGCTAACCAGATGGCAAGGACTCTCTGTGTTCCCAGCTTCTCCTTCCTGGTTTTTCAGTTCCCATTAAAATCAACGAGATTCTGCTCCCTTCTGAATTTGAACATCCCTTCAAATTTTTGAACTGTTGAAGTATGAAAACCAAACACAGGAAGGCAATGAAATGCTGACAGGTGTACAATCTTGCTTGGCACCGCAAAAGCATCACTCACGATGCTCCCTTCTCCTCTCATTTTCCAATATAAATCCAAAGTGACTTCACAAGAAGACAGTAAAATTATACCAGACTAAAAGAGATTCATCTGAGGCCAGAACTAGATAATAGTTAGCAGGAAAACCCGGTGACTTTACCAGGAGCAGCATGCTAGCTGCTACTAAATATTTTGGCATTTCTCATGATTTGACACCAAAACAGCTTTGCCTCTGACCTAAGGGTTCTCGTTACCTGTGTAACCTCTGCTAGTTCCCAGAATAAAAGAATGCAAAACTGGGACATAACTACTTTATCTCAAGCGTGTTCATGCAAGAAAACTACAGCAGTTCCTTTTCACAGCCCTAATGAAATGTTTTGTGTCTGTGTGTATGTTCTAACACAGCAATTCTGTTTATTTTATAGGCTTATAATAAAAAAATGACACTTTATGAGCTACATGATAGTATTTCAACAATACCTTGTTGTGACATGATACGGTGTAATTACTTAGCAGGAGATACTACAATTTATTGTTATGTCATTGAGTCATACCCTTCAGGGCTTCAGGTTGGTGTCTTAGTTTGCTTTTTAAAAGCCATACAGACTAGCAGGCTAAGCCAAGGGATGCATTAAAACATCCTCGAAATAAAGACATAGACCGAACATGCACACGGCAGTGTGTTTGAAAAGGCTGCCCTGATCCTTTCCCCTTCCCTCTTTGTTTTGCTTTTACAGCATTATTGACCGGGTTAATAATCATCAAAGAGAACAAGAAATGTCAACCCAAAGACGCAAAGAACAGGTATGCGACATGAGGGTCCTGTTCAGGCAGCTAAACGCACGGGCTGATCTGCGGAGCCGGAGATGCTCAGCACCTACCACTGACTTTGCCCACGAGACAAAGCGCGTGAGCCGAGTCCCGCAGGGTGACCCCTCCATCCGCAAGAAGCATCGCCCGCTCTTCATCCGTCCGCGCGGCTTGCGCTGCAGGATGGGGCCTTGCCAAGCGCAGCATTTGCTTCTTCCTTGGCCTCACGTTTAGGTACCGTAGATCAGTCGGGAGAGGACGCGGTTTTACATGGCACACTGTGACAACTGTAAGCACAACACAGTGGATTAGTGGCAGCACCTTTCCCTAACCAGTGGAGTTGAGACAGCAGGCCAGGATATTTTTTTTTTTTTTTTTTTTAAAAAGCATTGCTCCGAGCCAAGTCCCTCGGCCTGTCCGTGGGCACGGAGATAAGCGGCTGCCGTTTCACAGGCGGTACGCGCCGTGCACCCCGCTGAAAACTCTGTCTCCAGCAGCAAGCGCCGGCTTGGGGCAGCCCCGGCCCGCCCGCCGCCACGGCGTGCCCGCCGCCACGGCGTGCCCCGGCCCTGCGCCTCGGCAGCGCCGGAGCCGCAGGGCGCCGCGGGCCGGGCCGGGCCGGGCCGGGCCTCCGCCGGCCGGCCACCCCCGGGCTGGGCGGCAGCCGCCGCCGCCGCTCCCCGCCCCTGCCCCTCCGGCTGCGAGCGGAGCCCGCGGCGGGGGAGGGCCGGGCCGCGCCGCGCACGCACGCACCTGCCCGGGGCCGGTGCCAGCCGCGGGGCTGGGCAGGCGGGGGCGGCGCGGGGGGGGGGGGGAGCCGGCCCGCCCCGGGGCCGCCGCCTCCGCCTCGGGGAGGCCGAGCCGAGGGGAGCCGGCAGCGCCTCTCCCCGCATGAGCCTCTCCCCGCGGCGCGGAGGCTGTCCCGGGCGGGAGGCGGGGGCGCAGCGGGGCACGACGGGCTAAGCGCGGCCATAGAGCAACACCCCGGCGCGGGCCCCAGGCAGCCGGCGGGCGAGCCGCCAAGCCGGGGCGGAGGCGGGCCGACACCTCTGCCCCACGCCCGCCGCGCTCCGGCCGCCGGCCCGCCTCGGCTCGCCCGGCCCCGCCACCTCCCCGGTGCGACGGGGCGCGGCGCGGGCAGCCCCGCGGCGGGCAGGGGCGGGGGAGCCGCCGCCCGGCTCCGCGCCGCCCCGCTCCCTCTCCCAGCCCCCGCCGGCGAAGCCAGCTGGGCGGCAGCGCCCCAGAGCGAGCACCTCCCTTCCTTCCCCCCGGGCGCTGGATGTTGCTGTTGTTTTGCTGCCGCCGCCGCAGGTCGGCCGGGGTGGGCGCGGAGGGAGGGAAGGAGCGCGGGAGGGAGGGGAAGGGAAGGGAAGGGAAGGGGTGCGCTGCGCTGCGAAGCCGGCTGCCAGGCGCACGCCTCTGCCTGACACACGGGCGGGGAGGAGGAGCCGGCCGGGCAGGTTTGTCAGCGGGGCGGCGGCCCCGCTCCCCTCCCCGGGCTGCTGGGGATAATTAGTGTCTGTGCGAGTCCGTCTGCCCCCCGGAGGCAGGGCGGGCGGCGCGGAGTCAGTGCGTGCCCGGCTGTTTGTGCGCGGTGACTCGCCCCGGCCCCTCGGCGGAGCCTCCACCCCGCGGGCGGGGAACCGCCCGGCCCGCCCGGCCGCGCTCCCCGCCGTGACCCTCCCACCGCCACTCACCCCGCCGGCCCGGGGAGCCTGGCAGGGCGAGCGGCGCCGGCGTCATGTGACAGCGCGGCCCGGTGCCAGGAGCCCGGGGGGAAGGCGAGCGGGCGGGCGGAGGGCGGGAGGCAGGGCGGCGGGCGGGCAGCTCCTCCTCGCACACAGACCCGGAGCCACGGCGGAGGCGCCTCAGCCGCGGGACACGCCGGCCTTGCGCCTCGGAGCCGCCGCAGCGCCCCCAGCCCCCGCCACCCAGCGCGACCCCCGGCCCCGCGGGAGCCGACGGCGGCCCCCGCACCGCCCGCCGAGCGTAAGTGTGAGGGCGGGGGGGGGGGGGGGCGGGCAGGGCTGTGCCGGCTGCGGGATGGAGCTGCCGGGGGAGGAAAGTTTCCAGGCTCCGCCAGCGGCGGGGGGTGGGACGCCGCCCGCAAGCCCGGGGAGCGGCGGGGACGGGGTCTGCGTCCGGCCGCCGCTGCGGGGAGGGGGGGAGCGGCGGGGCTCCCTCCGCGGGCCTGGGAGACTCGGCCGCCGGCGCGGTGAGGCGGCGGGGGCTGCCGCTGTCCGTCGCGCCCGCCCGGGCGGGCAGCGCACCTGTGTGGCCGTCGGGGCCGCCGCCGCCGCCTCCCCCGCGGCGCTGTGCCCCGCCGGCCGCGCTCCCCGCCGCGGGGGCCCGGGCCGCCCGCCCCTCAGGGCCGCTCGGCCGCCGAGCGGGGCCGCTGCCCCCGGGCTCCCGCCGGGGCGTGACGGGCTGGTCTTCGGTCGGAGAGCGGGGTGTCGTGCCGGACGACGCGGGGGCCACCAGCGCGGCGGGCTCCCCCGGTTCCGAGGGCGGCGGGGCAGGAGCCGGCGCTGGGCAGCGACCCGCCCGTGGCGCCGAGCGGATCGGCAGCGCCGTGTCCCCGGCTTGACTCCCGGGGAAGTCAGGGGTGAGGCCGGCTGGCAAAAATGCGTCCCGCCTGCTGTCATCTGGCCTTGGCACCGTTCGGCTGTGACACGGGCGAAGGCACAGCGCGTAGCGCCCGGGAGAGCACGGCAGCTCGGTGTGGAGTTAGAAATAACGACCGTAATTAGCTTCCCTTTTCTGGATGCCGTTTGGCTTTGGGGTTTTTGTTTTTTCTTTTCGACGCCGTAAACGGGAACAGGAGGTATTTGCTTTGGACCTCTGTCAGGTGAGCACCTGGCACGGCTAGGGGAGCCCTGGAAAAGGAAGGTTCAGCGGCAGGAGCCCGCGCTGGGAGAGCACAGCACCTAACCGGAGCTTGGGAGAAAGACCTGTTTCAGACTAGCTCAAGTGGTCATTCAAGAGTTACACCAAAAAAATACATTAAAGTTGCTTTGTGTACTCCCCTGGTGATTCGGGTACTGTACTTGCACTGTCTGCTGTGTTTTATTTGCTTCCTCGCCTTTGAAAATGCAGGAAGTGTCACTGTTTGTGGAGCTGAACTCTTGAAGGTTTTATTGTTGGGAAAAGCTGAATTTTGGTGGCTGATAGGAGAGCTTTGAAGACTCAACTTCATTTAAACTAATATCCATAAATGGTCGTTACCTGTATTGAAAACAAAGGATTACACAGCTGACCGCTAATGGTTTTTCCATAGAATACTTTTAAGGTACGCTGTCTTGATAATCACATGAGGAGCTGCTGCTTGTGTGAGAGGAATTACATCTGGATTTGATAATCCTGCCTGACCCAGGAGAGATTTATTTCAAACTAACTTTCCTCTTCTATTCTTAAGAATATTTTGTCTAGTATCAAAATACTGAAGCTGACTTGAGTGGCCTTTTTTATTTTTTCCTGAGCAAGCAAATACTTCCCCCCCCCCCCCCCCCCCCCCCGCACACCCTGTTAAAGATCTTTTATAGACCACAAGGAAGACTGGGGGTAAGGGCGAGGGGGGGGGAAGATGCTAAATTGCCTCTCCCTTCCCTGAGAAACCAAGCAGAATTTCCTCTAACTCAGAGAGCTGCAAGGGAGCCCGTAGGTACTGTGAGGATTTGACCTAGGCAACACCTGTTTAGCCAAAAGCAAAAGTCTTCAGATAAATAATGATGTAAATGTGAGTGAAATTAGTCGAAAGCTCTGAGATGATGGGGGGGGAGTTATACAACCACCAAATTACTTACATTTCCAGATTCAGTATGAAGAAAGTAAGGAACTGATACTATCAGCATAAAACCTACACCTACACGTTGGTGTATAGATGCTGTACTATCCGGTTGTCGCCTCACGTGCCTTGTTAAACTTGGGCCGTGAAACCCCACAGCAATTATCAGTGTTACCGTGGTACTCGTCCACGTAATTTGCCATAACACTCTCACATTGCATAGTATTGGGTGTCCCACCCATGGTATATAAATAACCGATGCAAAGTATGTAACAGAAGAGAGAGTATTTGAAACCACAGCTTTGAAGGAAAACAAATGTTGGAGTTACTCTATTGCGTGACAGGTAGACGAGATGTGCCTTTCTTCTGCCTCACGTCATCAGCTTATTTCATTTATTCAGCTGTGTATTTGGGCGCTTCAAAAATAAAAGCGTTACATCCGTGGAAAATCGGGTCCTGAGGTGACGTCTGCGTGCATATGAAACAGGGATGTGGAAGGCTAAGCACGTGCTGGCTAAGAAAAACATTCTTGGGTGCGCTGGGTGATGTTGGTCCTCAGCTGTTGAGCAGAACCGGACAAAAGCGAGACACGGGGGGTGCAGGAGCCACCCCGTAGCTTTACGGACCGCTCCCGCAGTGGTCTGGCCCCCCTAGCTCGCTCTGCGAAGAAGAAGGTGCTCGCTGTGGGGCTGGGCGCTGCCTGGTTGCTGTCATGAAGCTGCAGCTCTGTTTAGCTACTGTAAATACAGCAATAAACCAACTGGTCCTAGGGAAGGTCTCAGCTAATCGTCATGACCCGTGGTGTCTAAAAATCTCCCGCTCCCTTATGTTGAGGGAGCCTGTTTGTAAATAGGGCAGGTCCCCTGCATAAGGACAGTGTTTTTATTCACACCCAATGAACAAACACCTCCACCCACTGTTGTTGTTTTAAAAGACTCCAGCTGCTCATGAATATAGGGTCAGGGAGGGCCGCCTAAATGTTTCTCTGTGCTTTCTCCCCAGCGCAGCCAGCAGAGCTGTTTCCTGTTCTTTGTTTCAAGGCTGGGGTTTGCGTCACGCATTCCAAGTGGCATATGTGGTGCTCTTTCCTGTTTCGGGCTGTTTTCTGGCAGATCGGTAGCCTCGTCCAGGCCCCTTGTCACTGCCCCTCAACTCCCCATCCCCACCCAATGAGTTATCATGTCTCCACACACTCACGATTGCTTAAGATGCCTGTGTTATGTCATAACGAGGTTTGCAAAGTTAACCTTTAACGCACGCCCTCGACTCCAACATATTTATGGGGGTGAACTGGAGAGCTTCGCTCCCTTTGCTGAAAACTTGTGCTCGAGTCTCCAGAAAGTTGTGAGCCAGTTTTTCTGCGCTCGCTTGCTCATCAGCCGATCTGGAATAGCTCCATTAAAGTCACGGAGTTACACTGGTGTAAAAAGACTGAGTGAGAAGAGAGGCCACATCTGTAGGCTCGGTGCTTGTAAGAGGGCTTTGGCTTCTGCCCTTACCCAACCGGAATGGCCCACCGTAAACACTTTGTATATCCTGATCTCAAAAGGAATAGATATTTTCTCCTTACACAAACTAGAAGTTTCGCTGTCTTCCAGATGCGATACAGAAAATGAGGCACTGCTGGCTAACTTTTCTTTGGAATAAATAGGTATGGCTGTCCCACAGTTTGCATTTTTAAAGGCATAAAAATGAATTTTTTACTCCTGTTTTTATATTTGTCTTCTCCCCCCACCCTGTTGCAGGCAGACATAGATAAACATCCAGAGGAAATTCAGAAAGAGAACATAAATCTTTCTGTTACTTTGGACCTGACAGAAGAAGAGCTAAAGGACCCAAGCCAAAGCTCATTGAAATCAAGAGAAAGACTTGCATTAACTTCAGTGGGTTTTGCATCAGGCCCTGGATGAAAATGCAAGATGGAGTGTTTATTCCTCTATGTCACTTATGGGCCGGAGTATGCATGGTTTCTGTACACACAGAAATACTTCCACCCTTTCATTTTTACCCCTTTTTTAGTTCACTTATTTTTTAAGTATTCTTTTAGTTCCGCTGTTGCTCTTTTGGATGCTAAAAGTTAGCTGTGATCATTGTAGGTATCTTTTAAGAAATATCCGAAATACATGCTTTAAACTTCCTCTTTCAGGGCTTAATTGTATGTGAAAAATAATTTTTACTAAATTATGTGCACATCCTTACATCAACTTGTTTCTTGTCTGTTCAGAGATCCAGATAACAAGAAGTATTTGGCCACACAGTTTTGGTAAGTTGTTTATTGATTATTTTCATTTGTTACTCTCCATTGTTTTTACTTGGTTGTTTGTCTGTTAATTTTAGAGTACTATGGATGAGCTTATCCACTAGAACCCGATTAAATATCTTAATTCTGGTACTGTTAATTTGCACAGGATTTCAAACATATTTAATCTTTTTCTCCCATGACAGGAGAAAGGTGTTGCATTTAATATTGGAAACTGGTGTATAATAAATTCAGTAAATTTTGTGGTTCACACCTTTTTGTAGCCAGAAGTTCTACAAAATCAGGTACTGAGAGTAAAATTATAATAGTTTTTAAACCAACTTTTTAATATTAATTAACACCACTAACAGGAGGTCTTTTAGAGTTCTGTTATGCTGTCAGCATTGAAGCTTTGTGTTTTCATTCCGAGGCTGGTTGCTTCGAATCCAGACTATGAAGTTTGGCAGAGCTGGTTTTAGGAGAGATTTAACCCTTCCCTGTTAAGTCTTCACTTGATACCAAGGCTTCCTTTAAGGTTTTTGTAGCTGTGGTAGATATCTCCCAGGGGAAGGAAGCGTAAATGTAGATCAGCCAAATGGAAAGATAAAGCTCTAACAGGTTTTTAATAGTAAACTAAGTCAGAATGGAAAAAAAAAAAAACAACAAATGTGTGGTCTGCCTATCATGCAGTCAGTGTGTGTTACCAACAAACTAACTTGATCCATGAAGGCATGACAGACTTTCCACTTTTAAAGAGTCTAAACTGCTTTGATCACTGTCTCACTTGTACCCCTACACTATCCAGCTCTTCTCCCTGTGGGTTTTTTTTTCTGCTTCCATAGGTACATAGAAGTTCATCAACATTTGCCCTGTATTCAAATACTCATTCCAATTAATCATTTAGGCTATTATTCGTAAATGTACACTTCCTTTCTTTAGGATTAGATTTTTTTTCTTCTCCTCCATACTGTCAAAAATGTTGAATCTCTGTTTCACGTTTCATGAAATAGCAGAACCCTTTACATAAGAGAACAGTATTTTCTGTCATTCTTCCCTCATAATAAAAATATAGGATTTCTATTTCTCCTTTTAAATTATCTTCAAAATTAACCTCTTAGGAAAAAGACAACAAAAAAACAAAGTTCAGTTTGGAAGGAAAAGATTATCATACCATTCCATATACCTCACTTGTTTTCAAAAGTCTGATCTTTTATCCTTACTAGACTGTTTCTCCTTCTAAGAAGTAGCTTGAGACAGGAAACCAGACAGCGGTCTACCCTGATAAGGGAGAATATTGTCTAATGGAGGTGCCTCAAGAGCTTTTCTTTCTCTCTCCCTTAGGTTCAGTAAATGTAGAACTGGTGGTTGAACAGGGTTTATGTGGGCTCCATTTTTCCTTGGTAGAGAAGACATTTTCTTAATGAGCACTGCAAGAACTTTTTTGCCCAAAATTTTTACATACAAGAAAGCCATTTCCAGGCATGTGGCTTCAAAGAGCCTGCAACAGTTTTATCATAAATTTAATGGAAATACTGATCAGTCTGTTACACAGCTGATAAATTATTTGGTCAAAGCAGTTCTAAGTCAAACAAAGCGATGTCAGCAAAGTTAGGATGCACAAGTTGTGCAAAAAACCAGATTTTTGAGACTGCTTGCATTTCTCAAAGGAAGAAGGTAAAAAATTTTCAAGTCAATAAAAAGCAAAAACAGTCAGAAATACTAAATAACAGAATCCTACAGAAATACTCTTTTTCTTTGTGCCTATCAAGTAGAACTTGCAGCAGAAAATTTTTGCCCCAGTACCATTTTCTTTTTACACGATATCCTAACTTTTTCAACAGTTATTAGCGTTTCCCAGTGGAAGTCCAGTGAATAAACAAACACAGAAGGCTGTCAATCAGGAAAACGTTTTCTTGGTGTACTGGTTCTTTGTGGTTCTGCCCCTGCTCTGCTCTTCAGGGACTGGCTGCGCTGGTCACTTCCCCCAGCACGGAGTCTGGGCCTTTGCTCTTTCCCCTGCTCTCGCTTGCTTTGACTGAGCCTGGCTGCTGTGCTGAGCTGGAGAGTTTCTTTGCCTGCTGCTATTTTGGGGCCCAGTGCAGTTAAGCGCTTGCTTACTTCCCATTAAAGTTAATGGAACTTTAGAAACACTTTTTTTGCTGACTCAGGTCTTGATGAGCAGCTGGTACAGTAAGTGCAAACGCATCTTGGTAGTAGCCCTGGAAACTCTTTTTCTACCCTTTCCAGGGAATCGTGCTCTCAGAAGCTGTTTTTTCTCTGTCAAGCTCTCTTTCAAGGTTCCACTGTAGCACACTTCTCACCCAGGTTCAGAAAACCTCCCCACCCTTTGGATTTCATCAGTGGAGAGTCTTCTGACATTATCACTTCTCCTTAGTATCAGGGGAAGTTTGACTTGAGGCTCACAGAAGACTAGTTTCAGAGCAACAGTGTAAGTCCCAAAGGGCTTGGACTGAAGAGCTTTGGCCACATGACTTACGTTGCCTCCTAGATACCAACAGTGCTGCAAGAGCTGCAGTGTCTTTGCGGAGGGCACTCGTGCAGTGCTAATTTAGCAGGTACCATTACATTATTCTGTAATTATACCAACAATAACAATCATACCTTGAAGCTTCTAGACAAAGACTCACTGTACCACAGGGCAGCATTCCTTGCTTCCCCCAGGCACAAAGATTGAGAAGGGAAAGCCCATGCATGCTTTCATGCAGGGTGAAGAGAGGCAGAATTTATGGTCACCGCCACCCCCCCCCATCCACAACAAGAGCGTCTGTCAGGTCACTGACTGCTCTTCCAGGTATTTAATGAGAGCAAAGGCCCTGTGTTAGGGGGAGACTTTGTAGCTGTTGGATGTGCACAGTCACAACTGGCCCTCCACCCCACCCTTTCCTTTCATAACAGGTTTGCAGAGTTGATGGACCTTGAAGGTAGATGTACAGAGCTGCCAGGAGTAGCTGCAATGCAGTTGCTCTTCTCCAGCTGCTGTGCAGTGCAAATGTGTAGTCTGGGTACATTCTTTAACCGCTTTGCTCATTTCATCCAGGGTAAATAACCTGTACAAGTCCTTGTTGTCAGAATGCACATCAAGTACCTTTAAGCTTTTATTTAGTCTTAATTATGTCTCTGAAACAGTAAGCCATACCTGTCAGGAAGTTAATACCAAGAAGTCTTCAGTCCTGACAAGGCAGTGAGCTCTACCAATGATGAACTTCCCTTCTGGAAGGGATACTTTGCTGCATATTGGATCATAAGGGCAGAGTTTGTGTTTTTTTTCTGGCTTGCTGTCTTCACTGGACTTCAGATAGGAAAATACTGAGGGACTTTGCCTGGACTTTACCTTGCACCTGTCCTTATTTGCATACAAAACCCAATTGCTTCACTTGTCTTTCTGAAGTACAGGGTGTGAGCAAAATCTTATCAAAAGCCATGTCCTGTTTGGACAAGTTGGACTGACTTGGCAGAGATCCACAGGGTGGAGTGAATGGGAGGAGGCAAGAAAGTAAAACTGGGTGGCTTGTTAGCAGAAAAAGAGAGGGAGAGCAAAAAAAAGAGGGTGGAATGGTTGCCTACCGGATTGTAGTTAATTATTTAGTTTCAGATTACATGCATTTTAAATTCTTTTAACCCACATGAAAAAAAACCTTTAATGCAAAATAGTTTATCTAATAACATGAAAGACAAAGGCCCTTAGTTTTTAATACGCTTAATATGAATATATTGTTGTCTCCTCACTGTTTTTTCCAGGGTACCTCAAGAATGAGAGACGGTATTTTGATTTTCCAGAAATTAGTTGTATTTACTAAACAATTTGTGGGCTTTCAAACAAGTACATTATGAAATCAGTGTGTAAAGTAGAACCCAACTGTTTTTTCATTCCTCTGTAATAGAAACAGATAAGGCTGTTTACCTTTCCTGTTGCCCCCTTCTCAAATGTTTAGGAGAGAGAGATTGGGAGGTTTTGAGTTAGTAGGCATGACTTTACAAATAGACCAGTAAAAACTACTGACTTCGTACTGGAAGTAGCATGCTTTATTTGTGTGTGAGCGTGCATGTATGTATTTGTGAATGTGGTCCAAGCAATCAGTTTGGAGCATTATTTTTAAATTCAAAAATAATTGTTTTGTGAGTTTATTCACAGCCTTAGGAAAGTGTCCTTCTGAGCTAAATTTTAAGTGCCAGACCCAAAACCTGTTTATATTGACTCTGTAGCAGCTCTATCAGTTTCCACCAAAAAAGAATCTGACCCTCTGATCTGGACCAACAGGACCAAGCGTTATGTATTAATTAATTTTCCTGTCTTGAAAATTGGTTTCCAGTCACTATCAAATGGGGAAAAGAAACCTACCGCTTAAGAGTAACATGTGATAAAGAAGTGCTTAATTTCTGTACTATGATGCAGCAATAAAAGTAGTGTTTTCTTCTGGTTTTAGATGACTGCACCTGAGAAAGACTGAGAATTACTTTTCACTTTTATTCAGGGCATTACACTTTCTGTTGTCTGTGTCAGTCTAATTCCTGCACAGTAATTTAGAGCCTTCTCAGGAAACACTCAAATGTATAGCATGACATGTGAAATGTGTATCAAGTGTCTTTCACACAGCTTCTTGAAGTAAAAGGTAAAAAGGAGTAACTCTTAAAAGTGAAGAAAATCCAGTTTAAAACAACAAAAAATACAAAAAGGGTAGCCTGGGAGCATGACTGCTTGCTTAGAACAAGTCTTTCTTTCTTTCTCTGTCTCTTTCTTTCTTTCTTTCTGTTTCCCTTCTTCCCCCTTCCCCCTTCCCCCTTCCCCCTTCCCTCCTTTCTTCCTTTCTTCCTTCTTCCTTCTTCTCCCTTCTCCTTCCTTCTTCTTCCTTCTCTTCCCTTTCTTCCTTCACTAAAGTACAAATTGATGTGACACTTCATCTATGCACATATAAACTAAAAATCGAAAGTTTCTGGAAACCTGAAAGCTAGCAGTTCCAAATTCTTATATATGTGGTCTGAGATGCTACATTTTACTGTAAACATTTCTTATATTTAAAAGTATGACTTTTTTCCTGTTTTCACAATGCATATGTATGTGTGGGAACATGTGTGAGTGATGCATAGATATGTGGATAGATTTCTGGGAAGAGAGTCTTCTGAAATGTTAGTTCTAGCTATGTGAAATGCTAAAAACCTGAAAAAGATAACCATTCAAAGAAAAGTAGTATAGTTAATAACCTTCTCACAAACATACTTAAAGTATTCACAAAATTATCACAACTTTTAGCAAATAGTGCCATCTTGCACAGCTGCTTCTAAAGTAAAACTACATGCTAAGTTTAAATTGGAAATTGCATTGAGCTGCTCTATTTGTTTCCTTTTTTTTGCAATTTGGTTTTGTCGGACCTTGACTTCTGTAGGAAGAATTATGAAGATACTTTAATTTACTTTTGATACTTGTTTGTTTCCATTATTCAAAATGTACACTGTTGTAATATATTTCCAGAAATAGTTTAAAAACTATATTATTATAGTTTAAAAACTGTATTCCTGTACCTGAATAATTACTGATAGACTTGTAACAACTCATGCCATCAAGCTCTTAACAATTTTTTATCTATAAACACACATGATAGTGAATTGCAAGCTTGTTCGTTAGTGTAGGCTTATTAGAATTGTTTTAATTTGAGCAGGTACATTTTAAAATTTTCATTTAAATTTCTGAGAGGATTTTCCAGCGCCAACTACAAATCTGTTGTTGAGCCTTTAGCCTACTTCCACAGTAGGTGAAATGGTCTGGATGGTGTAGTCTGGCTGTATTCGTTTCTTTCCAGTGCCATCTACTGGTCAGAATTGAATTTGTGTCTTTTTTTGTTTGTTCTCGGATCTTAGAGGTCATACCGCTTCCAGGCAGGGCTGGGCACTGTACAGTGTATGGTCAGAACTTGCTCCTTTAACATCAGTCATATAACGTATAACCTCAAGTGATTTATAAAAGCTTGCCAACGTCTAAATGTCATTGAGAACAACTTTCCTTTGCCTCTCTTGGGTTTTACTCTGTACCCTTATGGCTTACCCAAGGAGAGTTATCTCCTCCTTTCCTTCACAGCATCTTTCCAAGTTGACCATGGCAAATATGTAGTATGATGGTTAAGTTATGGCATCCTTTATGCTAAATACTTTTATTTCAGGCAGTTTGAGATAAGCTAGAATTGGACAACTGAAGTTGAACAGTCTGTAGAAAAAACAACTGAAGCTGCACAGAATACAACCAGATTTTTTGAAGTGCTTTTCTTTTGCACGGTTAGCACAAATTGTTGCTGAATTGTCACTAAATCCATTATCTCAGGGAAATAACTGATGTATTTTTTTTATGTTAAGTCATTGCAGCATGTTGAATGTACCTCTTCAAATTAGCCCTGGATTTTAATCTTTCTTTTGCATTGATTTCAATGTCACTATATGTGAAGGTTTTGACTTTCCTATCAGGACAAGAGAGATCCTCTCCAGAATCAGTTCACTGTGTCATCAGCTAAACAAGATTATTCTGAAGTTATAATGCTGATGAGAAATGCATAGTGTAAACTGTGATGTGTTTACACACTAGTGACAGCTAATGAAAGTGACAATTCCATGATCTTTGTATGCTGACATGCACAATAAAAATTGAAATTAAGTTTCATTGAAGTGAGCAGTTGTCCCTTTGTTTCGATAGCAACTGGGAAAGGATAAACTTACAATAACTGAAATATTTAAATGAAGCCCAGTCAAATATTTAAGAAGCTATGTTAGAGATCAATAAATATTCACATAATCTGACAAAATAGTGAGTTCCTTACAGTTCACAAAGTTGATTAGGGGGTTTCCTGTGGCTTTCTAACACCTTGTCTTTCCCCTGCAGGCCAGGACATCAGAGGCATCAGAACAGGTGAATAAAAAAGATGCTAATGTTTGACCCAGTCCCTATCAAGCAAGAAGCCATGGAGCCTGTTTCAGTGGTAAGACTTTTAAAATATTTTAGTCTTTGTGATGACTCTTATCGTTTTTCCATGTTTAAATTCATACCAAGTTTTCTCTAAGCTTTGGACTAGGAAAGGCTGTGAAGTTATATTTTGATTTTAGGGAAATCAAATTTACATTCTAGGAAAACTTTTTCTGTAGTTAATGAATTTATTGCCCCTAAAGTGACCTGCCCCGTTACCTCTGCTGGTCCTCCCATCCCCAGAGCAGAGAACGTCCAAGTACTCCTCAGCCACTGCAGTGCAAATATGATCTCTGTAGCTCATGCTGCTGATGGAGGTGGGTTGAAATTAAGTTGCCAGACTTCACAGTGAAGTGGCAAGAGCCTGTGGTTTCGCTGTTACACCTTTGAACTAAATGAACAGCTGCTCGCTGTCCCCTTTTCCATTTGTCTCTTGCTCTTGAAAACATATGCCTGGGGCTAACTCTGCGCTTTAAACAGCAGAATATTAATCCTGACAAAAAAGTAATGGCTTTTTGCTGGGTAAGCCAGGTGCATTACCTTACCACGTGAAAGATGAGAACCAGGGCAGTGGAGGAGGAATGGGGAAAAAAGGGGAAGGGGAGAGTTTTCTTTTCGATTGGGTTAATTTTCCATCAACTTGGTGCATAGAGTCATCTCAGAGAAGAGTCTGATGAGCAAGAGCAGGAGAAGCATGTAGCTGGGAGGGGCACCATGGGAATTGTGATGATTTAGGCTGCCAGGGAAATACGGCCTTAGGAAGCAGTTTCATGTATACTTCACCTATTCAACTGCAGGCTGCTGCTGAAAGGGAAGGTTCAGGCTTTTTTCCAGCTTTGTGTCTTCTTTGTGTGACATGAAGCAATTGTGTGGCAACGGAATGATGTGGATCCTTTGGATCAGCTCATTGAATGGTCGGAATTGCTAACCAACCAAAAATACCCTTATTTTTTGGTCAGATCAGGAAGCTGATCTGACTCATTCTGCAGCTGCTCAGTGCTAGAGCAAGGGGAGGGGGGAGGACGAGGGAGCAGGACCTCCCCTTTCAGCAGTAGCCTGCAATAAGATCAGATTAAGTGTAACATGAAACCACACCCTTAGAAAGGCTGGTCAATTAGAAGGGTGAAGTCAGTGTGCATAATTAGAGCGCGTTAAACTCATGCTCTGAATGGCCTCTTTCAGTGAAAAGTTTGCTTCCTGTTTTATATAAAATGTAGAATAATTGTCATCAATTTAAATGCATCTGTAAGCAGTCTGATTTCTTCAGTGTATTAACACTTTTTGAGAGTTAACTTTATATGCATTTTAAAATTGTAGTTTGACTTTCACGGGGTTTATTTATTTATTTGAGAGCAATGGTAGAAAACTACCTGATCTATCACTGAGGGTGTAAGTACGACAAATTCCAATATTTGGGTCAAGAAAGAACCTTAGTTTTGGCCAGTCTGTCATGTCACTTCAATCACAATTATTGCATAACCTTATTAAGATTAGTGGTGATTATCTACAGTTATCTAAGGATATCTAATGGTGTCCATCAAAGGTGGAAAATGGGCCACTTTTACAATAAAAGCGTCATTACACGAATAACAGAAGATCACTATAGAGACACTGTGGGCTGTCCTTTGTACACATCTGCCTTCATCTCCCAAGGAAGGTTCTGCAGTGGCTTGGGATGATGCACAAGAGACACAAGATCCTGCCCCAGACAGCTGTGTGCTTCTGCAAATGGACAGGGTCGGTCCCTCAGCAGGCTGGCCAGGAGAGGAGTGAGCAGTCTTCCCCAGAACGGCAGATGAAGGAAAAACTGCAATGGGAAGAACAAGGGAGCATTTCTGAGCCAAGTGCATTTCAAGACTGTAGTTCCAAATACTGCTTATTCTATACCACATGCTCCTTTCAGAGGTGTTGTACCTTCCATGCGTTGGACCTCTGGACTCATCTTGGGTGTTCTTGTAACTCAGTGTCATCACTTTGACCAGCCGTTAAGAGACTATTCAGAGCATTTTACCAAATCTATATGCTTTCCTTTTCGTTATTGCATAATACAAAAAAAAAAAAAAAAAAGCAGGAAAGGAAAAGCAGAAAGTCCAGAGAAAAAGACATTTTTGGAGTGAGGTTCCCCTCATGGAGATTACTCTGGTTTCCCTCGGGCTGAGGAGTGTTGTGTGTTTCAGCTTCTGTACACACGCAGGCTGTTTAGCCCCAAGCCCTCCAGGTCCTGGCTTCCCCAGCGCTGCTTGGTCTTGAAACTGCCTTGGAGCCCTGCTGCCACAGCTCCCCAGCAGAAACTGCTCTGGAAGCACCTCTAAAGGGAGGAATCATGGTATGGAGAGAACACAGGAAAGGATGCCAGCCTCTGAGTGTGGTAGTTTTCTTGACCACCTTTTGGGAAGGTGGAGGGAAAGAGAAACAGTGTGATGTTCTGGAGGTGCTGAGCATAGCATTCAGTTCACTGTAGGCTGACATAACTCAGAATTCTTAAATCCTGATTTATTTGTATTGTATCTGTCATTCTCATCGTATCATTAGAGGCCAAACTAAATGAAGTCCCTTAGGAATTACTTGTTATTTTACCTGAGCATACACTGTCCGTAGGTATAAAGTCTGTCTTTAAAAAATCGCATTAGTTGGGGTGGGAGAAGGAAACAAATTATGGTTTTGACGCCACTGTATTTCAGGGTGTGTGGCTGAAAGGGTTAGCTATACTTCTCAGACAACTGAAGCTTGCACCCACAATATTTCATCACTCTACCAACAGCTCATGCTAGTTATTGAATTGAATTATTGAACATATTTTATGCTAGTTCTTAATGAGCTAGTGACAAAGTCATCCGAGTCCTACCTAAATATTTGCTGTGAGAACTTTTTAAACATTTGGACAAATACCAGCGACCGTTTAATGAAAGAGTTACTTTTTTATGTGTTACCATCTTTCTCTGAATTGAAATAAACAGTTTTTCTCTGCCCTTCCATCGGTCCCAAAACTACTTGTTTCACCTCTTTTTAAAGATAGCGATGTGCTACATGAGGGGTTGAGGTCTTAAGTAGTGTACTGGAACGCAAATTTCATGTGGTAAGAATGCCTTTTCGTGTATTAGGTACTATTTGAATTAAATCCTGTTCATCCTCTTACATGATACTGATTTGACAAATAGTGTAAGTAGGTAAAGCAGGTTCTTCACTTGTTTCTGTTTTTCCAAGAGGCTGGCTAAATTTTTAAGTTAAATTCATAGTTTATAAAAGACTTAGTGAATTGCTTCAAAATCTGTTTGCCTGTACAACAAAGAAGATGTTTCACTGTGGCAGTATAACAGAATTTAGCAAATTACATCAGATTAGTGCTTGATAATGTCCCTTTGTGGAAGCAGCAGTCGTCTGGGTGGAGATAGGTGTGCTTGTGACGTATTTGGCCAGTCTTTATTCCTGATAGATTGTCAGGAGGAAAAGCGTGGTGATCCTCCTTTTGGATTTATTGATTTAATTGTATGAGCCACATGGATATGACTCAAAAATATTGGAAGTTCCTTTGATTTATTTTCGAGTTTCTTTGTGGCTTCAGTGCTCTGGGTTTTATTATGGACAAACAGCAAGGAACGGTAAATGAATTGCTTTGTAAGGTCCAAAGAGGGAGAGTGACGATATCAAACATAAAAGAGCTAGATGGAGACTGTAAAGGAATATATGTTGAAATACAATCCTGCATCTTTATAGTGATCTACTGTAGTGCCATGCCATTCTGCACAGTGTTTAGGAAAGCAGAATTTACAGGAAGGTGGGAATTTGTTGGGTTTTTTCCAACCCAGGTCAGACCAAACTCCTACATACGCTGTTAATTCCCACAGTAGAAATCCAAGGAAAACGTATCAGCTTAAATATTTTAGGCAAACGGAGCAGTGATACCTAATTTTCTATTGTTCCACCAGAATACTTCGCATAAGTTCTAGGACAGGTGGGAAAAGACTGCTCTTGGAGGCTATGAAGTGCACTACTGCTTCGTGCAGTTGGTGGCATTTAGAAAGCCAAACAGCAGTAGTTGGGCTTTTTGTTTGTTTGTTTGTTTGCTGTTGTTAATGCTCCCTGCTGACAGAGAGAGACTGCGAAGGCTTCCTTACCCTCCCATCCCATATCCCCCAAGGGGTGGCGTCCGCTTCCCTGGCAAAGGAAGGGAAAGTGACTTACCAAATTTGAAAGCAGTGGTTCTTATCAACCTGATGGCAATTGCTGTGTCCCAGGGAGCTAGAAACTGAAACTTTGCTATGCTAAAAGATACAGGAGGCTTAACTTCAGAACCAGGAGATAGATCCGAGTGGCACTTACTCCAAATGAACAGGATTTCAACCACACTTCATTGACAGTGAAGCAAAACTGTTTTCCACCAAACAGAGTGTCTGACTGACAGCAGAAGCTCTCCTTTTCATTGTTCTATCATCCTTCTCAACTTTTTCACCCTTCCCAACAGAGATAATTTGTTGCACCACTTTTTTCTATCACAGCTTTATCTGCAGTTCAGATAGAAACATAGCAATTAAAATCACAGAAAGAGGAATAGTTTAGGAAAATGGTTCAGCTTCCCCAAACTGCCAGAAAAAATATCTGTTAAATCTGTGCCGGCTTAATTACAACAATGAAAACCTATGCAAAATAATGCAAGGCATATAGGGTAAAATACCGAGTCCCTAAAATAATCACTTCTTAAAAACATCCTTATTTTCTTCCTAATTCTTGGAAAGTATTTCTTGCTCATCTAAATATATTTTACTTAACTTTTCCAGTTTACAGTTCTCTGTGCAACATTTTAATAGTTTGGTATTTTTTCAACACCTACACCTGGTGTTACTTGAAGAGTGGAAAGGGGATAGCTGTTTGTATAGAAAGGTTACAGCTTGGGATGCTTCGTTCTTTAATAGACTCATTGACCGAAAACATTCCCTAAGATTTGAATTGCATAGTCTTTTACCTCTCTAGTATTCTTGCAATGGAAGAAATGTTCATAGGTAGAGACCTTGTGACCACCCCTGACAAACCTGCAGCACTGTTAGTGCACTAATGCTTAGTGGTCCAACGTTTACAGTTTGTTGAAGCTGAGTAGACTTTGTACTGTGAACCAATATCAGCAATTTTAACAGAAGTACTTAATATCTCTTACATGTTTAAATTTTGAATTTTTGCCTATGCCCATGACTTGATCAGATTTAGTAGATACTAAATATTGTTAAACATTGAAGTCTATCAATATTCAGTGGCCTTCATTACTTAGAATGCTAATAATTTCATCGCTTGGCTCAACAGTGGTGGAAAATCTACACAACTTGTTTTAGCCAGCACTGCTTGCAATAATGGCATTTTAATAGAAATCCGAGGAACCAATTACCATCGAAGGTGAATGTTTTTATAGATTGAATTTGTAAGGATAGTCATAAGGAGAATAAATAAAGTTTCAGAGGTTTTAATGTAATATTTACTGTTTGAAGATTAATCATCATTGTGTATGCTGCTTTATTCAAGTATTTTATGGAATAGGTGACTCAGCTTTGTTGTTTTATCAGTGCTATGAATGCAGCAGGAAAAATCTAATATTTTCTAAACTCACTGTTTCAAACAGTAACTGAAAAGAAGAAAAATACATTTGTGTCATTTTGCAAAAATACTTTTAGTTAACGTTGACATTTAAAATCAACTAACTGCCCCTCACAGGGAAGACAGAGGTAAGAAACCAGGAAGATGTATTGCTAGAAGTTTTCACCCCAAGAAAAAAATAATTGAAATGTCATGGAAATGATTGTATAAAAATACAGTAGTTTTTATACTTCTAATCTGTTTCGCTTTCTACCATTTTGAACATTTTTAAATCCCACTCATCAAAGTCTTTTTGGTGCCAAAGAATTCAGCAGTTTTTTAATGTTAGTGTGAAACTGCTTAGCCTTAATGTGAAGCTTTACTTACCTAGAATCCAAAGATAGCATTTTATTTCAAAAAGTTTACAACATCTAAGGGGTAAACAATTGTGTGGATGGCATTTTCTATGTCTATCTGCTATGTTAGAGCATCGTGTTAGTTTCCATTTTAAGTTATCTGTTAGTAAAGAACCTCAGTTTTCAACACTTTTTAAATGCAAAATTGATCTGGGTAGTAGTTTAATAATACTATACTCTGCAATGAATGTTAATACTTCTTGGTTTACAAAAATTACTTCCGCTAAAATGTGGAGATCGTCACGTAGGTCAAGATTAGCTTTGGGGTTTATATGATGTTGTAATGAGAACTGCTAGCTACCGCTAACAGGAATATTCTTCCAACACACCAAATGTTTATCCTTGTACTAGTTTTCCAAAACCAGACTGGCTAGTTAGCTGCTTTATTTCTCAAAAAAAAAAAAAAGTTTAGAATCTACCTTTTGCGCTCTTGAGTTTCTTACCCTTTGCTTATATAGTTCAGCTGTGTATCTTTTATTGCTTGTAGGGTTCAGATACATCATTTCTTACTGTAGTGATGATTGTTTTCCAATTACTTAAGCAGTTTATTGGGACCCATTACTTGCAATTCTAAGTCCAATTTAACTCCGCTCTTGCTTGACTTGATGTTCCTCAATATATAGTTATATGCTGGGTATAGCACCATGTATCTCCCAGGCCAGTTATGTGCAGCGTAGCATATGAAGAGCAGTTTTTAAGGGAGAAAAGAAGTGAATAAGCCTTGAGGATTTGTTATCATCTGTTTTACATTGCTTCTGAAACAGTGAATCAGTACTTGAACAACTTCCTTTGAGTAAAATCTTAGGCTTTATTTAATTCATTTTTATTTAGAAAGCACATTAAAGTGCTTTCTTGAAACTTTTTCATTTTGCCTCAGTTTTATTAGCCGCCTTTCTTTTTCAGCAGTAATTGTGTGTGTGTTGATTTATGATTTGATTTTCTTTATTTTTTTTCCACTCCTTCTGACAGTCATACCCGTCCAATTACATGGACCAAATGAAGCCAAACAAATACAGCGTCATTTATTCTACACCGAGTATGTTGCACAATAAATTCTACTCAAACCCCGAAGGACTATCAAACGGAATCCAAATGGAACCAGTAGACCTTACGGTGAACAAACGGAGCTCACCACCTTCAACTGGAAGTTCTCCTTCCCCCCTAAAATTTCAGACTGTGCCTAGGAGAACTTCACCTGGATTGACTCTGTCCTCACCCAGCTCACCTCTCAGTAAATTCACACCATCGCCCCCAGGAGTACAGCCCATCTCCATGCCAATAACAATCCCACCTGTAATGGCTGCTGCTCTTTCACGCCACGGACTGAGAAGCCCTGGAATACTCCCAGTTATACAGCCTGTTGTGGTCCAGCCAGTTCCTTTTATGTATGCTCCCCATCTTCAGCAGCCCATCATGGTGTCCACAGTTCTTGCTGATGAGATGGAAACTCCAAGTAGCATGCAAGGTTGGTGTTGTCAGAGTTTCTTTTTTATGCTGTCTCATCCTGGGAAAATAACTGTATGTCCAAGCACTTTTTTGTGTGTTTTTCACATTTTAGGAAATGGAACATAATTCCTGTTCTTCTAAAATATGCAGGCAAAGAATTTACTGTGTAAATATTTTACCAAACTAACCAAGGTTGTATGCTGTTCTGATTTATACCTGCATAAAGCTGTTTACTGAGATGTGGACTGATAAAAATCTTGGAATGATGAATAGAATTGTTTTAAATCATAGTTCATCAGGAGATAGACTAAAACTGGAAGATTTTGTATTTTAACATAAATCGTTGCACTAAATATAGAGCTGGGGGATTTCTTTTGTTTTAAATACAGATTTTTACGTATATTTTCTTTTTCCATAACTCTCCATATTTTTGTTGTGTTGCATTCCCTCTCCTACGCTCCCCCCTACAGTGCCTGTCATTGAGTCTTATGAGAAACCTACACTGAAGAAAACAATCAAAGTAGAGCCAGGAAGTGAACCATCGAAGACTGACTTCTATCCTGAACAAATGTCACCTCCAGTGATGACCTCATTGTCTCCCCAGCAAGTAATGTTGCAAGAGTAAGTAGCTAAGAGTAGTCCCAAGATCAGCAGAGGAATGAAGAGCAGTTCACTGCAGCAGTTACCAATTTTGAGGAGTGGTAGGGAGTGTTGCTGTGCTTTAGAACATGTGATGAAATACAGAAAAATGTCCTTCCCCCCCACTGCCACTGTGAAATGTGATTTCAACTTTTTTTCCCCTCTTCAGCAATGTAGGAGTTGATACGTATTTATACATCGCAACCACATAGATCTGCCATTTATATAATGCATTTCTAAAGTAATGCTAGTTCTGTTCCTAGAAATTACCAAAAGTAGGACTCCCAATAAGCCAGTGATACCCATTTATGTAAAACCAGCAGCAAACTGGGAAGATACTGTAAAACATTTCATACTGATCTCTGTATTTATGTTACCTAAAATACGTTCCTTTAAAAAGATTTCTTGTGACTTTCTTTTCTTGGAGGACCTCTTTGTCTTTTAAAAAATTTTGGCTACTTGGTGGAAAGAACCCCTTCAGGCCTACAAGTTCTGTATATATCCAGTGAAATTCCATGTTTACCTGAGGCCATTGTTCCGTGGGTGGTTTTTCTGGCAGCTCAAGTAATTCCTGAAGCTCGCTCTCCTCCCAGCCACTTGTTTCCACCCCAGTACCAATTCATTGTGCTGGTGCAACTGTTACTGGGGCCACTGCATGAACTGGATCACAAATCTAATTGGGTTTAAAACAGTCCTGTTTGCAGAAGGCAGAGCAAGGGCTAGAAAGAAGTGAGGTCTGGGGCAGGAATTTTTTAATTGGAAGTAGTAAAATTTCTCAGGAAGTACCTGAGGAGCCATGGGCACCCTTCTGTTTCCCTTTTTCCTAGGGAAGATTCTGTCAGCTTACCAAAATCATGGAATGGCCAGGAGCCCAGCTCATCCTTCAGCAGGCAGTGCTCTGGGCAGGCATGCAGGCTGCCAGCATGGCTCTCGCAGGAGCTGAAGTTGGGAATTGAGCTGGGCTTACGGTATATGACCTCAGAATCCATTTCTGCCCTTTCTTCCTGCTCACCATCACCCTCTGAGCGGTTGTACGAGACCCTCACCTCCTAGGGTGGCAAAGGGCTCCAAGCCAGACTCCCAAAACCAGTATGTTGAGTGCAGGGTGATTCAGAAAGAGAGAGAAAACATAGAACAGGCAGTCTTCTGCATTTCCTTCGGAAGGCAGCCTCTTCCACCTGCTCACGACCATTCCCAGGTTAGAAGGCACACCGTGGCTCCAGGGCTAATGACATTCTGCACAGCCTTCTTGGGGACACCCCTCCTTGTTTTCAAGTATCTAACCAGCTTAGATGCAGCTTCTAGACTGCAGGCTCTTTGCAATTAACTAGTTGCCAGCTAGCTTTTATAGTCTATGTGCTGTTTATTTTAAAAACTTAAATCTTTTATTATAATAAACATAAAATAGTAAACATCCATGTTTACTAGGTGGTAACTTAATCTTCCATAAGGGACCTGCCACACAAGGGAGTCAGGTCTGTATGTACTTGGAACTAACTTCGGCTAGGGCAGGACTATCAAATGGTTCAGTTTAATTTTGTTCTTAGGCCTCTTTAACAAGAGCAAACCAGTAAGTGCTGTTCCTGGCTGATACCACACCCTTCCTCCAGGGCTGAGACTTCTGCAGGCTTGTCACCTGCATTAGTGATTTGCATTAGTGATTTCCCAATGAGTCCAGTTTCCACAGGAAACCCATCTGCTGAGCAAAGAATATGAAATTTGGTATAACGTGTGGGTAGCTTTGTTACAAAAAACATTTGAATAGTCCATGTTTCCAAAGCATCTCCTCTGCTTGCCCATGTAGGGCATTATGTTTATGGAGACCCTGTCCTCACATTGTAATGGCTTAAATTGCTTCCTGGCTGTCCTATAGAGCTGTGGTTCTTGCTCGTTCCTAAAGCCAGCCCTTTCAAGTTCACATTCTGCTGTATCCAGAACAAGGAGTTTGTAAATGGTAGTTTTTATCACTTACAAAAACACGTAGACAAATCACACGAGTTAGAAGATGAGAGATCTAGACCTTTATAAAATTTCCTGTTGTCTCACAGCTTCATCGGCCTTTCTCTCTGCATTATGAGCTATAGTTAGGCAATGATTTTTTTATCATTTTTGATAGGTTCCAACTGCCCAAAGTGTGCTATTTAGACATGTAAGCTACATTAAAGGGGCATAGGAAACCTTCAGTCTCACTTTTAAGTGACTGATTCTGCTTTAGTATTAGTTTTTGGTATACACATTATATATATATATATATATATATAAAAAAATGTTGATGGCATTTCTGAAGGGATTTCTGGGCTTTTTAGTATGTCTGATAATTGATCTAACTATGCTGTTATTTCTAAAATCAAACTTGAGGTAATAATCTCTGACCAAATATAAGAAGCCTCATTAACATAATATTTTAATATAATTTAATAATTTTAAGTCTAACTCATGCTGTCAACATAGTGTGGTCTGTTGGTAAAGGAGGAGAAAAAGCTGTTGAAATTGTGACATGATTTTTGGAAGATGCTCTTACCTATTAAAGAATGACAAATGGTTAGACTTAACGTTAATTCGTATCTGGTTGTGTAAGAGGGAATGAAAGAATTAGGGCTGTGCTTTTATTATTGGCACTTACTTAATATTTACCTCTGATTTTTGACACCGCCTTAACCATTTTTAAAAAATGCCACACCCTATCTGAGTATTGATAACATTCTGTAGTCTTGCCAGCCTCCTTTCCTCTACAGGGAAAATGAGACAGAGACAAATTCTCGGTGCTTTTTTTACATGCACTTAGACTGAAGACCATCGCAAACGGTGTACAGACAATATCCTTTTCCTCTCTTTGCCCAGATGTTACTATGTCCAGGACTAGCCTGCACACATACAGATTTAAACCAGGTTTGCTTGTTGTCCTAAGCCAGAGCTCCAAAAAGACTAGCATGCAACAGCATTAAAAATGAGCATTGCTTTAGCAGAGCATTTCTTTGGAAGCTTAAAAGCCTGCCTTTCTTATTTGAGAGTGTGTACATCTGTGTCTAACATCACCATCTGGGCTGTCCTGTCATTACAATATTTTTAGCTGGATTTAATGTCTACTTGAAGAGTACATCACTCAACAGTCACAGAAACACACAAGAAAGAGAAATTGGCTCCCAATTTCAAGCTTGTAACGCTAATAAAAGAATTAATAAGAGAATTAAACTTTTCCCACATTGCTAATTCCCATCCTGCTGCTGTGGAGAGTAATAGAAATGTTTTTTCTTGTTAAACTATGCACAAGATTTTCTTTTCTGTGCCTGATTAAGTCTTTCTTTATTTGGTTTTAACCAAAGGACCTTTAGCATATGTCTTTTATTTTGCTGAGAGAAGTAGATATTCAGTGTTTCTGAAAATTAGGCCCTAAAGGAACTTGGTTTAAGTAACTAGTGTTATGAAACATAATTCGATCAGTAAAAAAATGTGAAATACAGTAACTGAGAAAAGATGGGATTTGTAGAAAGCTTACTTCTGTCACATGGAGGAGCTGGTTATGCAACAAGGAATACTAATAGGTGCACATCATATACGAAGTTTCAGTTAAGAGCTAAAAAATATATTAAAAGCACTGATATAGATGTGCTAATGGGTCAAAAAATGCAACTTTGTGAAGTTGCAAGATTTGTAATGCCACTTACCTTTTTGACAAACATACTTATTTCCTTTTCTAACATTGACATGGCAGAAAGAATCAAGGTTGTCCCTGATTCTACAGTAAGGGTGTTGTTCAAACCTAAATATCCACAGTCAATGAGGCCTTTAAAGAAGCTCGATGTGTTTTCACATGTGTGAATGTTTATGTTGTTGTTTGTTACAGAAGTCCATGGGTAGTTAGTACATGTCTTACCTGCACTGTACCTGTGGGCTTCAAAAGCAAAAAATGATGTTTATGAAGGTGGAGGGACAACTTCAGACATCCTGTGGGTGTGCCACACAGGCTAAACTCTACTTTTAGGAATTGACGTCAGCGGTATAGGGAGGCCGCACCCTCCTGCCAGCACCAAACAGGAAATTCTTAATTACTCTCTGAAGGAGTGGCTGGAACAATAAAGATTGAGTTCTGCTTTGAAACCCTAAAGATACAATTTCTTTAATAATATGGAATAGCTGTTTCCAATTACAAGCGAATTAGTTACATTTGAAGGAAGAAGCAAAATTGTGGACGAATACAAGGAAAGTTCACTATGAACTCAGAGTTTGAGAAATCTGGGTTTGACTGAAAAACAGGAATTTGAAGGGTTTTTTTCCTTTGTAAGTGCAAAAAAAGCTAGGGAGTAGTAAAAATGGCTACATCATGCCACAAAGTGAGTAAACATTTTAAAATATTACTGCTAGAATACACGAAATTTGCTAAACCCTCTTGAATTTTTCGACATGCATGTAATGTTGTTCTTTTTGCCAAGAGACAGAGTGGTAATGAATAAAGGGCTCTGTCATGTATCATATTAGCTGAGGTTTGCTGTGCTAAATGTTTTTGATTTTTAACATTCAGTTTAACTTTGCAGGAATCACCCTTCAGTTATAGTTCAGCCAGGAAAGAGACCTTTACCTGTGGAATCTCCAGACACACAAAGAAAACGCAGAATACATCGGTGTGATTATGAAGGCTGCAACAAAGTCTACACTAAAAGCTCCCATCTGAAAGCTCACAGAAGAACCCATACAGGTTTGAGCATTGCTGTGCCTTTCTTTCATCAAATCTATGGTAAAAGAATAGACCAAGCTTTTAGTTTGTGCTAATGGCCAGGTGACCACAGGTGTAAATAACAAAATGACAAAAGTTAGATCTGTATGTAATGATAGGCTGAGCAAAAGACAGAGGCTATAGCAGGAAAAACCCACAACAAGAGACTGTAAGGCACAGCAGGACTACGGTGTATGCTCATATGCTTTACATTCCCCGGCTCTTTGCTCAATTTCTGTCCAGTTGCTTGCAGATTACTCATTCCGCACACCCTGTAAACACCAAATCAGTTCAAATTGCACTACCTCACCTCTTACATCACTGTTAAATTTCACTGAGACTTCATGGGAGTAGCCCATTTGCAAAAGTCTGGACTGTGTGCCAAATACAAACATATCTGCTTCACGTGGACATGCTAACCACAGGGCTGACAGTGCTCTCTTCTGAGTGAGTGTTCCCATAAACATATCCCCATCTCTGTTCTCCACAGAAATGTTCACCTTGGCATGCTGAATGAATATATGTACATCCAAGGTTTTTACAAAGATACGGGACACTTTTAGGTAAAATGGAGCCCAGTTCGTGTCTGTCTTCCGTCTCTACGCAAGCCAGCCCTTTACCTGTTGGGCAGCACAGTGGTGTTAGGAGAAGGAGGATCACGTATGAGAAAGTAGTGATTGAGAGAGATTTTAAGTTGAGCTACTTGTGACAGTGGTGCCAGTTATTTATACTGCAGCAACTTTAAGAGGTCACAACAAGATTTCTACCTGCTGTGCTGAATGTAACACCAGTCCTTTCCCTCAACTAATCTAGAATATGAGGTCCTGGTTTTGAAAATTCTTGCACAAATGCTTAAACCTTCACACTTCTGGGCTTGATGAGACAAAACAAGTGCTAATATGGCAGAGAGAGGAACAGAGAGACAATAAAAAAATAAGTTGTGGCAGGAAACAATTTTTTGATCTGTTAACTTCGACTATACAGTTTCTAGCACGGAGTACTCTGCAGCCCAGTGCTGTTTGGAGGCTTTTTGAGTAAGCCTTAAAGTACTTGCTGAAATTTGACAAGGCAAGAGGATAAATCTGTCAAATATTTAACTGATGTGTTTGTGTCTTAAATCCCCACTTTTGTGTTTCTTTTTCCAGGTGAAAAACCATACAAATGCACTTGGGAGGGATGCACGTGGAAGTTTGCTCGTTCTGATGAACTAACGCGGCATTTCCGCAAGCATACAGGAATCAAACCTTTTCAGTGCCCAGACTGTGACCGTAGCTTTTCACGTTCGGACCATCTTGCTCTTCACAGAAAACGCCACATGCTAGTCTGAATGTCTTCTGTCCCTGATTCCTGTCACACTTTTTTTTTTTCCACACATGCATTTTAATTTGGATTCAGCTGGTCTGAATCTCTGAGTTTATACCATTAAAAGCTTACGTATGGTCAGTAACAGATGTTATCTAACCCTTCTATGTCCTTGCCACGGGTCAGACCTAAAGAATGTGAACACTTTTTTTTTTTTTCTCCTGGGGATGCTAAGCAAACCCTTTCTACAGACAGTATGTTTAATGTATTCCATTGTGAATAAGGGAATTTGTAAACTAACAGCTTTTGTTGGTTTCTTCATATAATCAACTCAGCATATACTGATAAAGTAGTAAATGTTACTGAATATCCAAAATGCTAGTCCTTGCCAGAGACTTTTATTTATGTGCCCTGTAAGGGATACACTCTCATTTTATGCTCAACAATGCAATGAATGGACTCTCCCAAGTGCGTTGATTTCTGCAGTATGGTTCGTACAACAGTTTTAGAAAGGCACCTGATTCAGAAATCCCCTCTGCCCGAACAGTGAATAACACTGTAGAAATAAATCTAAGCAATATAATTACTTTACAGAAAGGTTAAGTCGTAGTATGATTTACCCCAGTCAAGAAGAAAAATTGGCAGGAATTGGCCCATGCATAATATCGTGCATCTAAACCAATGTCATCTGTCCTCTGTATTATAGTGTAGTATATATCCTTGGTTTTATTGCATAATGCCCTGGTGGATTTGTTCAATGAAGACCTTGTGTGACACTCTTACGTCTGGTTTCTGTGCAAGTGTATGGATGGAACACACACGGTACTCTCCTATGACATGGCATTAAATGATATTAATAGAAACCTACCACACCTCATTTCAGGGATATAGAGTATCCCTCCACAATCACTCCCCTACATTTCCTCTACTCTAAATATTTTTTCTCTTTGCTGTACCTCAGAAAATAGCAATCATTATGTTAAAAATGCTCTGAACTGTATTGTTGCGAGTGCCACTTTAATACACTACAGTATTTAAAATTATTAATCCACAATATTTTTATGAGATGATGGCATCAGATAGGAAGCACTTCTGATGATAAATTGAGTCATGTATCTGTTTCGGATAAAAACTTATACCAAGTCATCCATTTGGTAACTGATTTGTGACCCTGGTAGTCTCTCAGTGCTAGGTGGTCTAAGCTTTCTTGTGGATGTGTCTTGTGTTAAAATACATCAGCAAGTCTTAACTCCCATGTCAGTTAGCAAACACAACTCGGTAGATAAACTGAATTCAAGCAACCTGCAGTTGACACTAGAAATGTTCCTCTGGAAGCCCGCTGAAAGGAAGGTTTCTGTCTTTATTAGCTGGCAGACTTTGTGGCACTGCAAGGAAACGGGATGTGTTTCTCTAGGCTCTCGCGCACCAGGTGCATTTTTGTTGTTTCCCCTACGTAAGGTAAACACCATTCCCCGCAAATTAAACATCCTGAAGTCAGATTTTCATTTCTCTTGGAAAAACCCACTGGAAAATGGAGGGGTGAGGGGAGGAGGAGTTTCATAAAACTCCCCAGGAGGAGGCAGGCGGAGCGTCCATCTGCAGGTGGGTATATTTGAGTTTACGGAGCAGGTAGGCTGTGCTGCCACATCCCATGGAGCCCAATGGCAAACAGACAATCTTGCAGGTGCAGGAGTTTGAGTGTGAAGAGCCTTCCCTTGGTGATAGAGTTACCAGCTGTTCTGCTGACATCCACATACCCACAGAATTAGAGAAGGAGAGGATCTGTACTTCTTGGAGACTAATGCTCCTACAGTGATTGCTGTGAAACGCAAAGTATTGTTCCAGTTGTGTAACAAATCTTACGTGCGGGAACATTGAACTGGCAATTTTCTTTAAGGAACAGCGCCCTGAGCGTGTGCTCTACAAAGGGGAGAACAGATTTGCAAAGCAGGGCTGGGAACCTGGCTGCAAAGCTTTCATGAGGAAGGTGGGTGTGCTCTGTTCCAGCACCACACATCCTCACCGCTTCCCTAGGACTGAGGGGAGTTACACCAGATATGTCTTGTGACTGGCTCTCATCTGCTTATCTATGGAGCTGAAAAACCTGGGAGATCAATCGGTCTTTTTTTGGTAGGCCGGGTTGTTACGAATGTTGAGGAACTTGGAGGGAAGAGAATGATATTAATGAGCAGCTGTTCTAGAATGGGGATTTCATTGGATTTTTTTTTATTTTCAGCAGCAGCAATATCATGTGGAGTCTGAACTGGCTGCCTTCGTTAGGCTCTAGGTTTTAATGGCAGTTTCATAAATGCAGCCATGTCCCTGACTGAGAGACTGTGTGGAGCCCCTGTAGCATCAGTCACAAGTCTACAGATACTTAGTATCCTGGGATGAAAACAGTTCTCCATTATATTCTAGGGAAAAAAAGCAGATGAGATCCTATAAAAATAAGCAGCTTAATGGCAACTGATCCCATTTTAGCATAACAAATGCAAATGCAGAAAATTTGGGATGTTTAAGGAACATTTCTTTCCAATGCTCTGTTTCTTTTTCAAGGCTTCCACAAAATGTTTTCTTTAATATCTTATCTTTTTTTTTTTTAACTAGAAATCTAAAATACCCTAAAAGCAGAACTTCTTTGTAACTAAGTGTTACTTCAGAGAATTTAATCTAGTTTATTTATCCTGTTCATTCATTAGCCTATGGGCCTTTTTCCTGAAAATATTTCTGCTAATGGTGGGGACAAATACAGTGAAGATGCAATAGAACTTCTAAATATCTTTATCCACGTGCCTTGTGATTTAGGACAACAGAAACTTAAATATAAATATTTGAGATTATTTCATGCAAATGCCTTGTTTGTAGGATTTCTCACTTGTGTCTGTGGTGTCTTTTTTTGTGCAATGTCAAAAAAGACAAATACGCTTACATCTTTCAGCTGAAAACGTGAATTTACATCTTAACTGGCTCATTGACTCATTTTAGCAAACTTTGATTTGAGGGGTATCTTGTAGTTTTTAAATATACACAACTAAATACTCTTTAAAAGCCAGTCCTTCCATCTTTGCCCTAAAGAGAAGCCACTTTAGATATGAAGATACCAAACCCTAATCCAGCAGAACGTTTATATTTAAAAAAAAAAACTTTTTCACTAGCAGTATTGCACTGTGCAGTGTGTAACAGGTAATACTGTTTTACTAAAATGTGCCTGTTTAAGCCATTTGATTAGAATGAATTACTGGTTTCTAAGACAATCGCAAAAAGCTAAGCAGGTATTGCTGTGTGTGGTTTTATTTCAATGTACACCACCATTCTGCAGTGATACTTCTAATGCCACATCATGTCCAAATATGTTGTTGTCTCTATCAAGGTTGGCAACACGTAGATGAATACAAATACTTCCTATAAAAAATTACAAAGCATTTTACATATTTCAAGAGGACTACACCAGTTTTCATTATATTTTACAGATATTAGCACTTTTTTTTAATGTACTTTAAATATTAGAGGGTCAAAATAATCTTTCTGCTTAGCATCTCTCACCTGCAAAAATAGCAGGGATATTTACTTTAATACTTGTATAAACTATGCAGAAATTTTTTAATAAAATGTAATATATTTTATAAGCTAATAAGAATGGGTAATTAAAGGTTTCTAGTGTGCGTTACTGTAACTTGCAAATATAGAGACATTTTGGTAATTTTTCTTACTGGAGATGTGAATGTTTAATGTACTTTCACTGTTTCTACTTCAGTAGTCCAATGGGAATTCAGTAATGACATTTTGTCATGTCAAACTGTGAACATAAATTTGTACTGTACAGTCCTCATACTATATTTAGTATACAATGCATATGTACTATACGTGTTAATAAAACCCTCAGAATATTGGTTGCGGTCATGTCATCACATGCTGTACAACGAAGAGCACCGACGCAGGTGGAAGGGTCAGGGGTACGCCCAGGGATCCCTGCTGGCTCCAGGCAGCACGCGGGAGCGCCCGGGTTTTCGGGTGGCCCTCCTGCAGCACCCGTGCGCACCTCCCACGTGTACCTGCCCCAGGCACGAGCGAGGGCAGGAGCAGGCAGGGCAGGAGCAGGCAGGAGGCATTGCGGGCACTGCCTGTAAGCACCTGCGCTTCTCCAGCTCCCGTGCTGCGGAGCAGCTGTGCCCAGCAGTGCGCTTAGCGGCAAACTCACAAAACTAGTTTGCGCGCTTCTAATTAGGGCATTCTGATTAGTCCGTTGGTGGGTCTGGAGCACCAGACATGCGAGGCTGCGTTTTTCATCACTTGCAAAACGGCTGGCTGGGCCTGCTCCTTGAGCCGTGCTCTTCCCCGCAGTCCTTTCGCAGGCCAGGGTGCCAGAGCCGACGGCGCAGACGCAGCCTGCCAACACGGCGACGCGCACGAAGCCTGCTCACCTCTGGGCACACCCGCAGCCTTTGCTGAGAGGCGATGGTGTGTAGAGCTGATGAAGAATGGGTTTGGTTTTTTTTTTTTCACGCCTTTTCAGGTGCCTCAAAAGAGTGAGCCCAGTTGAATTCACTATGCATCTCTTAACACTTTCCATTCCTAGAATAGTTTCATAGAATGCTTTTGGGTTGGAAGGGACCTTGAAAGCTCATCGAGCCCATTCCCGCTAATTGCATCGGGACGTTGGTCTGTTGCTGCCTGGCATCCAGCAGATCAGCCTGGTGAGCACCTATGCTATGCCTTGGTGACGTAGAGAAGGGAAAGCAGGTATAGCAGAAATGAGGCATACAAATAAAACCCTGCAAACAGCAACCAAAATGTGAGAAAACGACCGGCTTGTATATAGAATCATAGAATCACAGAATGCTTTTGGGTTGGAAGGGACCTTGAGAGATCATCGAGCCCACCCCCCCCTGCAGTAAGCAGGAATTGACCCTGTGAACTTGGCGTTATTAGCACCATGCTCTAACCAAATATCTTGGCGTCCTGCTTGAAAACAAGGATTGCTCGTTACAAAGCAAGAGTCAGTGCTCCCATCATGCTGTTGATTTCTAAGGTTCATTTGTCAGCAAACCAGTCGGTATCTGCGCTCCACAGCCCGGTGGGCAGGAGGGACTGATGGCGTAGGGGACTGAGTCACGGCCGCTGACCCAGCGCCGGAGCTGCCACGGGGAAGGGCTTATCCTGACCTCTTCTCAAGACCACTCACACCTGCAAGAGGCTCCTGCATTTGCTGGGCCGATGTGAATATTTATTTCAGTTTTCCTAAGAGGCAAAACGTGTTGTACGTTTCCTAATATGAGCAACCATTTTCAGGAAATATTCAATGATAATTTAATCGGCCACTGGGTGTCACCCTTAATCTGAGAAAATGGCAAAATTTAAGTTTACGAGATTGTAATTTCAGAAAATAATTCTTTTCTCACAGTTAAGAAATGAAGCTGTTCCCTCTGTCTTACCTTCTATCAGTGAGTCAGATCCTGTCATGCACAGAAATCTGCTCAAGGATTCAAGACCAGTCTTTGTTTCTCTACTGCAATTTTTAGCCGTAAAAACACATTTAACATACCCTCTACCATTAGAACTCTGGTCTGGCCAAACACTAACAAAGTCAATACACAATGTTGCTTTCAAGTGTGCTTCCAAGCCTGTGAGCTCAGTGAGAGCAGCACCTGACACCATTTTTATAAATATGGACATTAGCATGACAGTATTTCAAGAGTTCAACCAGATACCCATGTCCTGTAAGTCTTGAAAACTTCTCCTCAAGAAACACCTCTATGAACACATTTAAAAACAAAATCTTCAATAGCACATTGCCACATTAAAAAAAACAGTGAAGAAAAGACTTTGCTACATTGGCCCAAAACAACAAACAATCAATACTTTATGTACTCTCTGAACAGCAACAGAGTTTCAGGGAAGAAGAAAATGGAAGTTGCAACAGAGAAGTGATGAGAAACACTGTCAAATGCTAACTCAAACAGAAAAAAACCCATAATCTGCTTTATCAAGGGAACTCAGAACTGTATTTTAGGTGGCTATAGGGTATGGTACAGTATGTAAATAACTGAAATACTTGGCATGCGCATGAAAGATTTGTGAGGTAGGAAGGACAGAGTATAAAGGGGTGTTACAGGGTTAATATCCAAAACCAATATATTTGGCAGACTTCAGAAAACAAATTATTCTTTTCACGCCTACCTACAACTTAGATTTCAGAACAGTCTTAAAGGTGAGGGACTCTTCCACGGCCCAGACCCTGTACATGATTTAGGACATAAAACCCAGTTTGGTGATGCATTGCATTTACAGGGACCGGAAAGCCTGATTTGAGAAATTTTACTTCCCCTTTTCTCATTGTTGTGGTTTAACCCAACAGAGAGCTAAATAACACCCAGCTATTCACTCACGTCCCCCCTCCCCAGTGGGAGAGGGGAGAGAAGTGGGAAAAAAAAGGTAACATTCATGGATTGAGATACAGTTTAATAGGACAGAAAAGGAAGAGGATAATAATAATAATAATAATAATAATATACAAAGTAAGTGATGCACAATGCAATTGCTCACCATCCACTGGCCGATACCCAGCCAGTCCCCGAGCAGTGATTGCTGCCCCCCAGCCAACCCCCCCCAGTTTATATACTGAGCATGATGTCATATGGTATGGAATACCTGTTTTGCCAGTTTGGGTCAGCTGTCCTGGCTGTGCCCTGTGCCCCCTCCCAGCTTCTTGTGCACCTGGCAGAGCATGGGAAGCTGAAAAAGTCTTTGACTAGTGTAAGCACTGCTCAGCAACAACTAAAATATCAGTGTGTTATCAACATGATTCTCATCCTAAGCCCAAAGCAGAGCACTATGCCAGCTGCTGCTTCGTCTGGCTACCACCACACACGCCGGGCAGGTGCTCGGGCAGCCACCTTGGTGCGTGTCAAGGATCACATCCTCTTACTGGCTTGCTCACCTCGCATGCCGCTCACGGTTGTGATCAGAGGGCTTTGCGTTTCCATTAAGCAGTAAGTATAATTGCACAACTCCTCATCACCGGTGAAATGACACCAGGACATTTAACAACAGATAAACAATTAGAGGTTTATTAGATTGTCAAATTAAATCCAAGCACAGCAAATTATTAGATGTCTCCTATCAACAAATACCATTAGTTTAATCAGTTTGATTTTAGCAGACAAGTTATTTCCCAATGAAAATTACTCCTTTTTCACCGGCATGATGACCCTCAGCACCTGCTAATAAAAGGCCAAGGTGACAGAGTTCAGTGAAAGTCTGGAGATAAAAAGGGATTTACCTCCAAACATCGAGCTTCTGAGTTTAAATACTTAATAAATTACCTAATTCACTGACAGTTCTGGTAATACCACTCTTTCTCAATCATTGTGCAAGTTCTGTTTCCTACTCTTCATTTGCAGCATTGCCAATTTTCTATAAATACGAGGGGATTTCCCATTATTCTCACGTAAAACGCATTTTAAATACCTATAAAACTACATTATAATGTAGGTTACTTATTAGCTGCTGCATAGAGATAGCAATAAAATGTATTTTATAAATTAACATAAGAGTTACAGTGGCACAACTGAGGGAAATTTTTGTAATGAAATGGTAATAGATTGAGGCATCTCATTTTTCTTTGCCCTCTTACAGTTGAAAGAGTTCATAATAAGAAAAATATTTTACTGAAATATATAGCTACATCTTGGAAAACAGGAAAAACAAGCAACCCAATATAGCTTGATCATAGCAGAAAGCAGCAATATTATAATACTATAAAAATTTCATAAGTACAAATATTAACTATTGTTTTGAAGCTAATGAATAGTGAATTCTATGAAATCATGACTTGGTAGGTAAATTTAGGCAAGTAGGAATGTTCAGTACAGCAAAGGAAGAATAATATTAAATAGGGCTTTATGGCTCCAACTTTCAGCTCTTACCCAGAAAAGTCTCTGTCTGTGATGAAGGGAAAGACTTCCAGGAAGGGAAAACAGACTCATAACAAGGCCCAGTGAGGTCTGAAGGTGTAGAGATACAGCATGCTTGACATCTACTATACAAACGTACAGGAAAGAATTAAACAAGTGTTCTTCTTCTTTGTATTATTTAGTTAAACCCAAGGAAGCACATTGCTTCCACCTTAACCACACAATATCCATGTCAGAACAAAGATTGAATGCATGCTTTGACAGTCCTGATGACATTGAGCCAACCACTACTTTTCTTACTTTCAAAGATGGCTAGAATCGATAGCGAAAGTCCAAAACAAAGGCAACCCAAGTCTACAAAAAAAATCAGTGTAATCATTATGAACATTTCTCTCTCTTTTCCTTTGTTGATGATGGGCAAATACAGAAGATTCTGACTACCTTCATGACTAGAACAAGCAATAGCAAGTTCTGTATATATCACAATTACATTTCGCTATAAACAAGGAATACTGTAAAAAACAATGAAAATTTGATTAGCACAATTTAATGCAAGACACCGAAGTCAGTAATTCACATACTGACCTACGCTACCAGTAGAAGAAACATCACTCTGCTCCTCATTTGCTTCAAAGGATATTGGCAGGTTAACACTAATAGCTGCCCTCAGGTTAGCCCAGAAAAGGGCATGCTTGCTCCTCTCCTTCGGCCACTCCAGGTAGGTTCGTTTCGCCATGAGAGCCTTCAGCTTGTGATACCTCACAGGGATAATATACGGAGGGATCGGCTCCAGTAAAATGAGGATTAAGCTGTTGGAATTCTCACTGAACAATTTGTGATGGGCAAAGTACAGCTCATAGTGACACCACTCGCTCTGCACAAAGTTGGGAGACAACACAAAGATTGACTTGTAGCTCTTCTCAATGCAGTTAATGATGTTCTCCACAATGCTCTTGCCAGGGATGAAGTTTCTCTCGTGCTGGCACAGTCGTACACAGCCCTCCCCCTTCTCCAGGTTCGGCATCAGCTCGTTCTTCACCCACAACGAATCGTGCTCGCTGTAGGAAATGAACGCATGAAACTGCAGAACGGTCTCCTGCCCTTCGGGATGGTTGTGCCAAGCTCTCCGCTTCGTCTGCGTCCACTGCCACGTCATCCGCACGTACCACGGCACATCCAGGTAGATGCACAGAAAGGCCACGACAGCCACCAGCACCAGCGTCAGCAGCAGAGCGGTCACAAGCAAGAGCGTCGTGTTGCAAGCCAGTTCAGTCAGGTGGAAGTCCTTCAGCTGCGTTCCTCGCAAATCTTCCGGGTACTCGCACACGTACGCTGCCGGCCAGCCGAACAGCTTCCCCGCAGACTGCTTCTCCAGACGGATAAAGTCTTGCAGTTCACAGGAACACTTGAACGGGTTGTGCCCAGCTTGTAGCTCCCTGATCCTTGGGCAGCTCTGGAAGAAGTCGGCAGATGGGGTGAGGATCAAATTCATCTCTATGGTCAGGAACTCCAGGGATCTAAAGCCACTGCACCCCGGCAGGTCAGCCAGCCTGTTCGATGCCAGGTTCAGCTCCTTCAAGGATTTCAGCTCAGCCATCCCCTTGGTGACGCTGGTGATCTGATTGTTTTGTAGGTTGAGTTTTTCAATGTTGACTGGCAGGCACTCAAACACGGCATCCGTCAACTGATTTGAGGACAGGTCCAACTCCATCAGAGACTCAGCCCACCGGCATTGCACATCAGCTGTGTCGTGACTCAACAAGTTGTTGCTCATGTCCAAATATTTCAGCAATTTCATATGGCTGGTCATGAAGCTTACCTTGGAAAGGCTCTCAAATTTATTCCTCTCCAAAATAAGTGATTTCAGATCTGTCAGCGTCCCACAATTCTGGAACAATTCATCCGTCAGGGCATTGTGAGAGAAATTTAAATACTGAAATGAGCTTGTTCTGTTGGGGCAAAGCATGTGTGGCATATATGCATCATATATTGTCAAACTGGCAATATTCATCTCTGAAAACTGTCTGTATAGAATCTCCTGGTTGAAATAAAACAATTTATTACGAACATGCTCCAAAGTTAGTGTTTTCATGGAGCCACCCAAAGATATTAATTGTTCCATAGAGCTTAATAAGGGTAGAAATTCATATTCAGTCAGCTCCCCCAGTGGTCCCCAAAAAGTCAAATTTCTCACAGTCAAATGTTCCACAGGTGAATACCAAATAAACAGGAAAATTTCCAAAATGATAGCCCATTGTAAGTCCACAGTTTCAAGCATCAGAGCTGTTGTCCTGATTTTCTTCAGAAGCGTTAAGGAAGGAGAGGGGAAATCTTTGTTGCTCAACGTATATCTTAAGTTAACTATTTTTAAGATTTCTGAAGTGCTCATTCCATCATACAAGAGGGAAAAACTGAAGTTTTGGTTTGCTGCAAAAACAATATGGAGGCTCCTTGTATTCAAGGCTGTCAGACTCTGAGGTTCATACAAAGAAAAGTCTTCTAAGGTTAGGAAGACAGTGTGCAGAGGCAAATGTATGATATGCCTGAAGTCTGACCTTCGTATCATCGTGGCACTTAATCCTAGGTACTCCAAACGAAACATGTTCCCGAATTCCTGGCAGATGGGCAGGGCAGTAAATTTATTGAAAGAAAGATCTAAATGTCTAAGATATGCAAGAGTTTGACAGTAAACTTTCAAAATGTTATTATGAGATAAATCTAAGTATTCTAAATCTTGATTAAAAATGAAGACACTGAAGTCAAGCTCCGGAATTAGATTATGAGAAAGATTTAACACTTGAAGGTCAGAAAGAGAAATAAATTCTGAGATACTAAGTCCAGAGATCCTATTATGTGATAAATCTAATACATGAGTATGGACTGGAATGTTTTTTGGAACATTAGTTAGCAAACTGCTTGAATAATTTGCAATAAATTCATTCTCCACAGTTGGCTGGATATTATTCCATAGCATGAATGTAAAAACACAAGCACAGACGTAGATATTTGTAAGAGGCCCCATTATGCCTTCCAGGTTTATGTTGGTTCCTTACAGAAACATAGAAGCATGTCTTTGCTGTTCAACATGTCTCAGTGATGAGTCCAGCCCTATGAAAAGAAAACACATGGAATTTGCTGCAATTGTTGAACTGTTGAATTTGCTTTTTATTACTAAAATAAAATTAAATACAAAATTTATGCAATAATTTTATTTTTACACACTCTTGTTCTAAGTTCTTATCAATCCTCCTCACCCTCATTCTTTAATTCCAGTTACTGATTTTCTCAGTTAAGTAGAAACTAATTCCTTCATAATGGGAGGAATACAATCAGTGGTAAGTAAAAAAAT
Source organism: Pelecanus crispus (assembly GCF_030463565.1). NCBI lineage: Eukaryota > Metazoa > Chordata > Aves > Pelecaniformes > Pelecanidae > Pelecanus > Pelecanus crispus. The sequence continues at coordinate 61,387,213 of NC_134646.1, read as the reverse complement.
CACAAAGATGTTAAGAAATGCAAATTTCTCAACAATCTTCAAACATTCAAAACCAGTATAAACCCACATCAATGCATTTAGGAGTAAAGGAGAACACAACAACCCTCCCTTCTGCTCTTTCCCTACACCCCATGTCCAGACACATTTGGGGACGGAACTCTAAAAGCCCCATGGACCCTCACAGGAACTGGTGCAAAAGCAAATTCTTCAGTCAGAAAAGCCAAAGTCTTCACACCCCAAAGACCCAGGACACAGCCATGCACCCCCTCAGGGTCAGCTGATCAGAGAGGCTGATCAGCTTTGTCTCTGCTATAGCACAAAGACATAGGGGTCCATTTTTCCAGTAAGCCAAGAAGCTTGAGGAGGAATTATACAGTCTCATGAATATCATAGTGCCAGTCTGTCCAAAAGCATACTAACAGGAAAACCACAGCATAAGTGGACACTATGTATGAAGCAGTGGTATCCAAAATCTGAAAGAAAACACTTGACACTTCCAAAGACTCCAGGATTTCCTAGGTGTCCTAGGAAATTTCCTACATTTTCCAAATTACCCCGCAGTTGCAACTTGGCAAAGAACCTCTCTAGAAACAGTATGGGACAATGAGTCTAGTTCTAAGGATCAAAAAGCCCAGGGAGGGAAAGATTTTGTGGATATGGAAAATGGTCCAGTAAAATTAATATATGGTCACGTCTACCAATAGCCTACATAGATTCGGAGAGGCATCAGTCCTATCATGAAAAAGCATGACCTGGGCATTACTCTCTTGTCATCAAGCATTTAACACAACACACAGACAACCTGAAGTATGAGCAACTCATAAACTCTTTAAGGAGAAAAACAGCCCCAATTTTTTTTTCCTGTGCTAGTTTTGTTTGAAAAAAACCCAAAGTTTTAAAATTCTGCCCCTGTGTAATCTTTTGTTAAATAAAAACCAAAGCCTATTTTTTCAGTTCTAGGTTATAATGTGTGTTAGTCCCCACTAATTTGATTGACTGATATCAAAACTCATCCCTTCCCCTCCAAGTCTCCCACCAAGCTTAATCAAGTTTTCTTTCAAACAAGTAAAGCAAAAATATGTGTAATTAACATCACCAAAAGCAATAAAAGAATAATCAGTAAAGTGTAAATTTCTACCTCAATAGAATCCAATTGAGAGGTCAAATTCTGTCTTCAGAAAGTTGTGCTAGGGTATCTGAGTACAGAATAGAAATGAAGCTGGGATGGTTGGTCAAAGTACAATATCACTCACAAGAAGAACCAAGACAAGGAAACCTGACTCAGCTTCCTTCAAAGAGCAGCTGACCCTGTTCTTCAGAGTCAAGGCTGGTAAAGAACCTCTTGAATCAAATAAACTTTGATCTGGAACTATCTGGAGGATCTTCCCCTTGGGCAAAAGGGCCATGAGGAACAAAGCAAGAAATGTTCTGAAGGGAGAAAAAAAACAATGGTCCATGCTCCATTGCCAGAAGACTTTTAATTTACTGTTTATGCTATGCTATACACTGCAAGAAGAGACAATCTACGCTGTATATCACTGAAGAGTGTCCCAGTCAAAGAATAAAGCAGATATGTGTAGAAAAGCAATATTAAGGATCAGTGGTTACCCCCCCAACACTATTTTTTGCTGGCATTAAATTAAAGTTGGCTGAGAACAAAAATTGCCATACCAAACATTTTTTTTTCCTTTCTTCTTTGTTGAAATTCAACATACAGACGAGCATTTTCACTGAAATTTCGAAATGTAATATCTTCCAACAGTGAAGAAACACCAGCACCTGAGATTGATGGAGTCCAAAATACATATAAAAAAAGAAAAAAATGTAAATAATGGAGCAAATATAACCCACCATTTGTACGTGGAATTCATCTCCGATCGAAGAATCAGCAAAAGACCTCTGCATACCCAGTCAACACGCTCAAAACAGAATTTCAAACATATGTAATCTTCAAGCTGGAGAATCTCATGAGATGCTAATTCCTTAATAATTACCGTAGAAAGAGCAGGATTTTCTTATATAGGCCACATAATTCTAAGAATTAATCACATTTCCCTACAATGCAGGTATTAAGAGCATAATGAAAGTAAACTTTTAACAGTCCAGACTCGAAATGCATTTACTCCTGTAATATTTACATAACTGTACAGTTTAGGAGGAAATAAACCTATCTGCGGTACAGAATATTCACCAAGGCAAGACTCTTTAAATAAATCTGCATTTCTAATTTCACATCTGCTTCTCATGGTTACACAGATGTTCTAGAAATTCATCAACTGCATTTCCTCTTTTGCACACACAGAAAAGAGGAAGCAGAACCCTCACCACCAACTTCTCTTCATATGAAAATCTCTTGCAGAGCTCTATCCCGCTGAGTTATTTTCCTCAGCAAGCAGACTAATTAATGTAACACATTGACAGATGGCGAAAGCTTAGATCCCAAAAGCTAGCAACAGGGGCAAACTGGCACAGTTCAAAACCTTTACAGGTCAGTCATCTTTACACTAGAGATGCCTCAGATTGTTATCAGGGATGCCCCACATCGTAGCTTTCTTCAAAAAAATTATAAAAAATTAACTATAGAGGATATTTGTTATGATATGAAAGCTGTAAAGAAGCCATGAAGAACACGGGAATATAGGGCACTCTGGGGATGGAGGAATCCAATAAAGCAGCCATTCAATTAACGTCTTGAACAGGGACATGAGCCTAGCAATCACATCAACAGAGCAGAGAGTGAGTGCATTGCAAAGGCAGAGGTAAATAACCAAAACCAACACCTCACCCCCATAAGTCTCTGTACTAATACAACATGCTTCAGTAAGATTAATTAGCAAGGAAGAAAGCAGAGGTGAATAAATGACGAAGATTTGTTTAATCTTAATAAATTTTAAGATTAAATTCATGAAGTATGTAATGAATTCTTTGGGTATGAGCAAACTAGGGGGAGAGGGGGCACCTTGGCCTATTCTGGACTCAGTCTAGAGCTTACTCCACCCCATAAAACTGCACCTTGGAGGACAGCTGAAGGCAAGATGGGATTCAGCTAAAGAAAGCTGAGAAGTACAAAAATTTATTCTAGATAGTGGTGCCAGCTATATTTCAAGCTTGCATTAGATTCCTTTTTAAACTTTTCTTTTGAAATTACCTTTTTAATTTTGTAAAGAAGAATGTAATCCTTTGCTTTGCTGAAAGAAAATGTCTTTTTCATTTTAAGATTGGTTGAAGATAGTCTGAGCTGAAACTGAACTGAAACCATTCTGCTTTCCTCAGTGCAGCGAATCTGAGTAATACATTACAGAAAAATCTGAGACATCTGTGACCCCAGGCAAGACCGGGGATTGTGAATGTTTCTCAACAGGCAGCAAGAGTCTGCTTGTCAGCTGATACTGTCTTGTCTTCAAGTTCATAGAATCATAGAATCATAGAATGTTTGGGTTGGAAAGGACCTTTAGAGGTCATCTAGCCCAACCCCCGTGCAGTGAGCAGGGACAGCTTTAACCAGATCAGGTTGCTCAGAGCCCCGTCCAACCTGACCTTGAATGTTGCCAGGGATGGGGCCTCTACCACCTCTCTGGGCAACCTGTTCCAGTGCTTCACCACCCTCATTGTAAAAAATTTCTTCCTTGTATCCAGTCTGAATCTATCTTCCTTTAGTTTAAACCCATTACTCCTTGTCCTGTCACAACAGTCCTTGCTAAAAAGATTCTCCCCATCTTTCCTGTAGGCCCCCTTTAAGTACTGGAAGGTCGCAATAAGGTCTCCTCGCAGCCTTCTCTTCTCCAGGCTGAACAACCCCAACTCTCTCAGCCTGGCCTCATAGGAGAGGTGCTCCAGCCCTCGGATCATTTTGGTGGCCCTCTTCTGGACCCGCTCCAGCAGGTCCATGTCCTTCTTGCGCTGAGGGCCCCAGAGCTGGACGCAGTGCTGCAGGTGAGGTCTCACCAGAGCAGAGTAGAGGGGCAGAATCACCTCCCTCGACCTGCTGGCCACGCTGCTTTTGATGCAGCCCAGGATACGGTTGGCTTTCTGGGCTGCAAGCACACATTGCCGACTCATGTCCAGCTTTTCATCCACCAGTACCCCCAAGTCCTTCTCCACAGGACAGCTCTCAATCTCTTCATCCCCCAACCTGTACTGATACTGGGGGCTGCCCCGTCCCAGGTGCAGGCCCTTGCACTTGGCCTTGTTGAACCTCATGAGGTTCACACAGGCCCACCTCTCCAGCTTGTCCAGGTCCCTCTGGATGACATCTCGTCCTTCTGGTGTGTCAACGGCACCACTCAGCTTGGTGTCGTCTGCAAACTTGCTGAGGGTGCACTCGATCCCACTGTCTGTGTCATTGATGAAGATATTAAACAGCACTGGTCCCAGTACGGACCCCTGAGGGACTCCACTTGTCAGAGTTAAAGGAGAAGTTCCCATTGCTGGGCCTTAATTCATGAAAATGAATAGACTAAGGCACTTGTTGACAGAACAATAATACCACAATCAAATTGAGAACTAAATTATGCAAACCAGTGGCAGTTTTACTTCAAGTATAATCCATGAAAAAGCTTTGTTGCATGGACAAAATCAAATACACCATCAGCTTTCATCAGAACTGACTCCAGTGCACACAGAGCTGTAAAAAGCAAAAGTATCTACATCTTTAGTTGTAGTATGTTTCATTTCCTTACCACCCTCTTTATGAGACTTTAAAATACATTCAAATAAACAGTTTGCCATAAAGAAAAAATTGCAACTAGTTAAAATAAAACTGATACCCCTGAATACCTCTGTTAAATCATTAGGAACATTGCATGATGTTATTTTTACTAAGCAATTCAGCAAAGCTGTTGGGTTTGGGACTGGTTTCAGTTTACTGATTAAGATGCTTTGCATGATACACAAAAACTAAGAAGCAGAGTATTTCTGTTCACGCATCCTGAAATGTACCAGCTAAATACCATCCTTTCCACAGTCAGCATGTGTGTACACTCATGCAGATACCTTGCTCCATTTCTGAAGTTTATATTGCTGGGGTTTTTTGTAGCTGATTCTATCAGTGAGCACCTCTTCACAAAGAACCTTTTCTCAAGGTACCTTTCCCACTTCTGCCTGTATGTTGTTAATTCTTACCCAGAGAGGAACTGCAGCTAGACTTGGCTGCGTACCAGAAACTATTCAGAACCAGCACTACACCCAAAGGCGTGAAGAATCTCTCCAACTGGAACTGCAGAAGGGAACTTACACGTGTGAAGCACCAAGTGAAAACATAGCCAGAGCAGATGGACTCATCCAAGCCCTCATGAAAAGTTAATACAATCATTAAGGTTGCAAAGCCAGTGTTTGGTCATATTGAGGACCTTATCTTCAACCGCAACTCTCATTGTCACAACTTAACCCTGTGTGTCAAGTAGGTGAACCAAGGGCTAAATGCCACCGCAAGTCAAAGTGAGCAGAGGTTGTATCACATTTATGCCCAAGCCTATTTGGCTTGGGCATAAATATACACAAGGATCAAAGCTGTGGAAATCAAACTGGTAACACAGAGCCACCTTGCAGAATACAGAGCTTTCTCGTTTATTGGTTTATCAATACTGCTTCCTCTTGACCAAACAGCGACTACAAATGAACATTTTAGTCAATCTCAGTAGATGTTTCTGAAAGAAAAAAAGAGCCAAACTGAAGCCCTGAGTAAAGCCATGGGTTTCTCAGAGGTTTTGAACCTATCCCTCAGCAGAATGCCTCATTTCCCACGCAGTCCCAGTCTTTTCCTTCGAGCGCCTTTTCCTGCTCTAACCCTCTGCAGTTGAGCTTTGGTGCTGATACTTTGTAACATTTCCAAAGCTAAAAAAAAGCTGAGATCTCAGCAGGGCAACCCACATTGCGTCTGGACTCCCAGTCTGTCGCAGTTCAGTTTCCTTTATACTACACACTACTTAAATATACATAAAACCATTTACACTTTCACTTCATTTTGCACATTTTCTAGGTTTTGGAGGGTGTTTAACCCCCATGTTACCAGTTTTGTATGTTGATATTATTATGTATGTAAAAATAGCATTCCTGCTAGTCACTAAGATGACTAGTCAAATGCCAGGAATCTGCTCTGATATGGTATCTGACATCAGAATATATTTACATACTCCCTTTTCCTGATACCTGGAGTGCATTAGTAGCTACAGTTTTCAGTGCAGAACCAGTTGCAGACTCACATCACCAGGGTGCACAGAAAAGAGTAGCTGCTTTCCAAAATGTGCAGATAAAGTGGCTGACATGGGCTGTGAGACCAACACATGGGCCCATGTATGGGGAAAATTTCTTCTTGGACTAAAACTGCTTTTGTAGAAAGTGTTCAGAGTATGGTAGAGGCTAAAATAATTGCTTTAAATATTCTGATATGTATTACTTGAGAAACTCATTCTCTCCTGTGGAATCAGAGAAACTAGATGCAGTAATTCACTGCATGTGTACCTGTTTTGTCAATCATCTGGCACATAGCTGTGGTGGGTTGACCAGGTGCCACCAAGCTGCTCTATCGCTCCCTTCCTCAGCAGGACAGGTGGGGAGAAAATGACATGAAAAAACCCCTCATGGTCAAGGTAAAGGCAGTTTAATATAAAAGCAAAAGCAAAGGCCGCATGCGGAAGCAAAAAAAGAAAACAAAGATTTTATTCTCTACTTCCCATCAGTAGGTGATGTCCAGCCACTTCCTGGGAAGCAGGGCTTTGGTACACATAGCAGTTGCTCTGGAAGACAAACATAAATAGTGAATGCCCCCCACCTCCTCCTTTCTCTTAGCTTTTACTGCTGAGTCAGAGTCATATGGTATGGAATATCCCTTTGGTCAGTTGGGGCCAGCTGTGCTGGCTATGTCCCCTCCCAAGATCTTGCCCACCCCCAGCCTCCCAGCTTACTGGTGGTGGTGGGGGAAATGCTGGAGACAGCCTTGATGCCATGAGAGCACTGCTCAGCAGTAGCCAAAACACTGGTGTGTTATCAACACCCTTCTAGCTACCAATACAAAGCACAGCACTATGAGGCCTGCTGTGGGGAAGATTAACTCCATCTCAGCCAGACCCAATACAATAGCATGGACAAAACTCTAACAGTGTGTGGGCTTCTGGTTCCAAAGTACAAGTTTTAATTGCTCCCCGTGCTCATTACAAGCCTCCCTTTCCAACAGTATTCACAAAAGGATTTTGGCCATATACCAGAAACCTGTAATTTCTGCTTATGATTGCATCAGCTACGTTGCCAGAGGTCAAGTAGTTCCCAAGTTCTTTCCAAAATGGCAAGCAAACCCCCACTAAAAATTTCCACTCCTGAAAGAAATAATTAATTTCTGGCAACAGCTCTGTGCTCCCACCTGTGTGACAGGAAGGATTCCTGGTGCACTCTCTGACTTTCAGAGGGTTTCTCTGTCCTCCAGCCAACAGAAGGAACCATATGAGTTCTTAAAGCTTCACACACAACAGGGGATGTTAACTGTATTACAGAAGTTCCAAGGGCTGCTGATCTAAATCTCTGAAGCTTTCCAAGAAAATTTTCAAGCACGCCACTGTGTAACAATCCAGCTGTCCCTGGCTGTGTGAAAAGGGACAGGCAAACCAAGTTAAGTCTGTTCATCTTCAGTTTTCTAAGGGTTAAATGAGTCATATACTGAAGCATTAGTCGGAGGGGAAGGAGGAAGCACAGAAAACATTTCTTTCCACAGTCCTAAGTTAAATGCCTGCAATTTGGGAATAAGTATGTTATATTACTTTTGAGGCTAAGTGGGATGAGAGAGCTAAAGGTGTTAAATTTGACCTTTCCCCTACAAATCATTAAACAGTCACTCACAGCTCAAGACTTCAAGAGCCCTCAGCCTGCTTAGACCCCAGGCAAAATAAAATCAAAATTAAAATATTTGTTAATAATAATGGAAGGCAAGACTGAGATAAAATGCAAACATTCTATACTAAATGAAGATTTAATCTTAGCATCCCTTCTTCTCTCGTCTTCATGTTGAAATGCATTTTTGAAAGGAAAACTTCCTGCTTGCTGGTCATTTAAGTCTGGAGTTCCAGACAGCAAACACCTGCCCTTCTGGGGGCAAAGAGGAAGTTTGCTGTGATCACCTTTAGCAGTTGTGAATGTTTGTCAGAGCCCACCCATGTTTTCTTGAAGGCAAAACAGAACAAGTATAGGTAATGGGGCCTGCTGTATTTACGATGCAGCAAATACTGTAAACGTAGCTTGTCTTTCTGACTCCATGAATAGAGGGTCTTACCTGCTGTCCCAAGAGCTGGCAAATTTTTTCAGCTTCTGACTGGTTATTGCCTTTCTGATCAGAACTCGTAGCTGTGCTGCAAAAGATACTGTTTTGGCTGAAAAGCACAGATTCTTCTAATAATAAGCATAAAGTAAGATATATGGGTGAGAAGAAAAAAAGTAGAAAGCTAAAAAAAAAAAAGCAGGATGTAGAGAAGTCAAAGAGTTTCTTAAGATACAGCCAATGACGATGAAGGCATTTACGTTACTGCAGATACCCTCTCAGTCCCCTTGGTCAGGGTATCTCTAGGGATCAAAATGGTACCTGGACTCTACGAGAGGATGGGAATTAGAGCTCCGATTGTCAATTCACTGCTTCTCCCTCATATCAGTGCCAAACTGTGAGCCCCAAAAGGTGAAGTAGCTCATCCTTCCTTTTTATTTTTCTTTTCTTTTTTAAGAAAACGCAAAACCTTTCTTCCTCATTCAGTCCTCTTTTGTGGCATGGCCATTTTTGTCCACCTGTGCTGGATATTCAGAGAGTCCTGTACCTGGGCCCTATCCTTTTAAGCTTCACTGAATCTGAGAAAACACTACCCAGGAACCATCTCAAGCTCTGGACCTCTAGATATCTTCTCAGGATGCGTAATTTTCTTTCTTGCAAACTAATTTTAGAGAAAGAGGTCCTGTGACCAAGCTGCCTAAGCCTTGTGCAACTTTGTGCAAGCTTTGTGCAGCTCTGCAAGCTCTGCACTAACTCAAGCACTCTTCCACATGACTATACCAACTGCTCCAGATTCTATTCTGCTGAGAAAATTCACTACAGTATTTCAAGCTGTATTTCAAAATCTACATCCAAATTCATTTGTTGATTTTCTATCTCTATATGAACCTCAAGAGACTTCCAGTAAGGTGAGTTCAATTTTGCCTACAGTTAGGAGGCACCATACACAACTACGTAGAAGGTTCTGTAAAAAAAAGTTAAATACATTGACAACCAATGGAAATCATAAAGTATTTATTGCTTCATCAAGAAAAAACAGAAGAAACTCCATTAGAAAGATTCTTAATCTGTCTCCCCACACCTCTTTCCATCAGCCATTGGCAGGTTAACACTAATAGCTGCCCTCAGGTTAGCCCAGAAAAGGGCATGCTTGCTCCTCTCCTTCGGCCACTCCAGGTAGGTTCGCTTCGCCATGAGAGCCTTCAGCTTGTGATACCTCACAGGGATAATATACGGAGGGATCGGCTCCAGTAAAATGAGGATTAAGCTGTTGGAATTCTCACTGAACAATTTGTGATGGGCAAAGTACAGCTCATAGTGACACCACTCGCTCTGCACAAAGTTGGGAGACAACACAAAGATTGACTTGTAGCTCTTCTCAATGCAGTTAATGATGTTCTCCACAATGCTCTTGCCAGGGATGAAGTTTCTCTCGTGCTGGCACAGTCGTACACAGCCCTCCCCCTTCTCCAGGTTCGGCATCAGCTCGTTCTTCACCCACAACGAATCGTGCTCGCTGTAGGAAATGAACGCATGAAACTGCAGAACGGTCTCCTGCCCTTCGGGATGGTTGTGCCAAGCTCTCCGCTTCGTCTGCGTCCACTGCCACGTCATCCGCACGTACCACGGCACATCCAGGTAGATGCACAGAAAGGCCACGACAGCCACCAGCACCAGCGTCAGCAGCAGAGCGGTCACAAGCAAGAGCGTCGTGTTGCAAGCCAGTTCAGTCAGGTGGAAGTCCTTCAGCTGCGTTCCTCGCAAATCTTCCGGGTACTCGCACACGTACGCTGCCGGCCAGCCGAACAGCTTCCCCGCAGACTGCTTCTCCAGACGGATAAAGTCTTGCAGTTCACAGGAACACTTGAACGGGTTGTGCCCAGCTTGTAGCTCCCTGATCCTTGGGCAGCTCTGGAAGAAGTCGGCAGATGGGGTGAGGATCAAATTCATCTCTATGGTCAGGAACTCCAGGGATCTAAAGCCACTGCACCCCGGCAGGTCAGCCAGCCTGTTTGATGCCAGGTTCAGCTCCTTCAAGGATTTCAGCTCAGCCATCCCCTTGGTGACGCTGGTGATCTGATTGTTTTGTAGGTTGAGTTTTTCAATGTTGACTGGCAGGCACTCAAACACGGCATCCGTCAACTGATTTGAGGACAGGTCCAACTCCATCAGAGACTCAGCCCACCGGCATTGCACATCAGCTGTGTCGTGACTCAACAAGTTGTTGCTCATGTCCAAATATTTCAGCAATTTCATATGGCTGGTCATGAAGCTTACCTTGGAAAGGCTCTCAAATTTATTCCTCTGCAAGATTAATGTCTCCAGTTGAATTAATGTTTCACATTTTTGAAAAAGAAGATCTGTTAAATCATTGTTTAAAAAATTTAAGTATCTAAAGGGACTGTCAGATGAAGGACACACCATATGTATCATCTCTGATTCAGCTATTGTCAAGGCTTCAATGTTCATGTCTGCAAATATTCTGTATAGGTCATCCTGCGTGAAGTACAGATCCGTGATTACAATTTTCTTCATTGTCAATGCTTTCATAGAGGTACCTGAATAGTTAAAGTTGTAACTGCTGATGTCTGACAATTGTGTTGCACTGTTAATATTGAAGTATTCAATGGATGAGTGCCATACAGTCTGAAAAATTTCAGTAAGAACATTCCAGTCCACTGACACATTTGTCAGTGTCAGATTTTGTAACCTGGAGCCTTTTCCAAAATTAGATAATAAAGCTACTAATTTTTTTACATTGTCATTTGTGATTTCCGACAATGACAGGCTTTCTGTAGTATTTTGTATCACAACCCATTCAAAATTAGCTTTGGACTGATGACTATTTGTGTACAGGAGTGGCAGGCTCTTGATTTTTTTGTCAGAACCATCTTCTCGAAAATCACTAGAAACAGGTGTAAAGAGTTCATTTTCCACAGACAGGCTGATATGGTTCCAAAAAGTTAATGCAAACAAACACTCGTATAGAAAAAAGTTTCTGAGAGATCTCATATTTTCTGCCATATTGGTTTCTGGTTCCTTGGAGATGCTTAATACTTTTCTTATCTGTCCATCTTTGTTCTAATCCTGTAGAAAAACAAACAAATAAAAGCAAAAATCAGATTGTATCGTTAGGTGGCTATGCAGGAGCTATCACAGAGATTGGTTTTTTAAAGTTCCAATTTCTCATCAGTAAATATGCTGTATTTAATATATAACGAGTCTGTTTCTTACAAAACATATCTGAATTCATAGGTGACTAAAATTTGCTGCTTACCTACAGAATTACTGCTGTGATTCAATGTATTATGAAGGATTCCCACAGCTGTATAATACACTTTGATCAGAAAGTACAATATTTGAGGTCAGTATGGTCATCCTCTCATCAGATTCTCTCTTCAAGGATATGAACTAGACTCAGAGACATTTTTTTACAGGGACTTGTGACTACAAAACCTGGATTGAAACATGATTTCTAGTGACTGTACAATGAGACAGTTAATAGCTGTCACCTGTTGAATTAAAGCTACAACCTTGAGGACTACATCTTCTGTACCATTAACCATTCCACGAGCTTTCTTAGAATTACATTACTGGGTCTAAAATGTACATTCTCCTTGATCTAACATAACCTATATTACAAAATCTGGAAAATCAACAGTACAACAAAAAGCAGAGAGTCCACTGAGTTCTTCTTTTGTAAAGAACGCATGAAACTAGGCTTAGAAATAGTGAGGCAATACAGCAAAACTTTTTCAGCCTTTCTCCAGATTTTCATTTGGAAAAATTATATGCAGTGTTACCATCATAGCCCTCAAAATGCACTTGGGCATGTGCAGAGAACAAAAGATAATTAGCATCCTCTATCCTGTTCTTCTGATTGTTTGGGCAACACCACTAATGTGTACATAATCAAACAAAATACGTAGCTTCAAGAGAAATATGAAAAAAAATCTACCTTCAAAATCATTACTTCTTTTTAGGACAAAACTTCAGCAGTTTCCAGGGACTAGGTGAAAGAAGGGTATGATTCTTCCACATGTGCTTAATTTTCTTTCTCATTCCTATATCCTGGCATTCAGTCAAATTATTTATGAGCACCTTCAAACTTTCTTTAGAATATCCTATGAAGCAACAAAATTAAGAACTGTTATAACACATGACCTGTGATCTGGGAGCTAACACTGGAGAAATTATCCTTTATAGTCATATCCCTTTTAATTCAGAAGTATCCTCAAGTCTTCAAACTTGGCAAAAAGAGCATTATCAAGATATAAGCAGAGAAGCAATGCAGTAGGGGAAGCAAACCAAGGTCATAGCAAGAAATTGTCCTGTTGTTTAAAGAGTGAGAGAAGATATCAAAATTGAGGTTTTAAGAATTTTTCCAATATAAACTCAGTATAAACTGACTAAGCTTTCATATAAGAAATGTACGGAATGCATTGGCCTATGATGGTTCACAAGTTATCAGCATAATACAAAACTCAAATGTTAAAAATATGTCTTTCACATGGATGAAACATATCATCAAGTCAGACCCATTCCTGAACTGTAGAAAAACTATTTCTGTTAAATCACTGTGACCCCCTTAACTATGGATATAGTGCTAATACAAAGAGACTGCTATTTGGCCAGCTTCTTTGGACAAATTTACTGAACATAAGCAACTTTACTCTCATTTCTTACCCATACACTTGAAAGTACATCATACACTTGCTAATAACCCTCTATGGAAAACATGGCTCATTTTCAAATAAGATGCAAAATATAAAACAGTTTTAGCTAACTAGCAACACCATAAAATCAATAAAATGAAAAGTTTCTCACCAGAAATCCCTGCTCTCCGAAAAAGCAGAACATGTATCAGGAAAAGACAAAACTTCCTGTAATTCTATCCTACTGTGTAACAATACTTAAGAATGCCCAAACTTTTTATATAAATGTTTGTGCCATCTACTGACAGCTTATGAAATGGCATTTGCTTTTCTCCAGATGTATGTTCCACATACAACATACTGTAATTTCCCCACTATTTTATTATTATTGAACTATGTGTTTCCATGCTTTGCAATAGATTAAGCAGGGAAAAAAGTTTAATTTTTTACCAACTTTCTGTCTTCATCAAATTAATATAAGTACTTCTTTTGAGCAAGTGTTACACTGAAATTCAAACATCTTCCTCTCTGAACTTAATAATGATCTAAGTCTATATGCATTACTCTGTTTTTTTTTAATTTCCGTTTAGCTATACCAACTTAGTTGTCAAGTTTTTATCAAGGCTAGTGTATAAAAGTACTGTTTGTCTTATTTTAATTTTCATTTAATGGGAATGGAAAAATAACCCCTCTCTCCTGCTGCAGTAGTGTTGTGATTGGGTTAAATAGTGGACATGCAAACAGTGGGTAGAGTTTTTTGTTTGTTTTTGTTTTTTTTTTAAATTAAAACAGAGCAGCAACTTTGGTACTGAATGCCCAAACACTTGGGTTATTGTCGTGGCAAAGACATAAAACAGTCTCTCTTTATTTCTGTATAATGTTGGTCAGAAATTCCATCTTGGCTGAGATCTAAATAGAGAACTGCCACACTACAACCTACCTTTCTGGATTAGCATACCATAACACATTCATGATTTAACATTTCAGTGATTCAGGAAGCAGAGGAAACAATCTTAAAAATTACTTTTTCACCTTAAAGCTTATTCTGCATATCGTATTTCATTTCTCAGCTTCAAGTGAAAAGAGATCAACCAAAAAGAGGAAGGGAAAGATAGGACAGGTAGTAAGTGACAGAATATGGACAATTCATATTCTCCGCTGTTATGCCGATGAGCCTGTTATGGAGGTGCTCCATGATTCTTTCTCCATTCTTGTCAATACAGATAAGAATATTCACACCTCGTTCCCAAATGTCACCTTATAATGTTGTTACATACAAACCTCACCACTGTCTGCCCTTAGCTGGAAAGATTTTGCTATCCATCCTTCGGATGAGATAAAAACCTAAGGCAAGACCTTGCTTCTACCAAACATTCATTTCTGTTTTGGAATATAGCAGTTTAACTGCTTCAATTTAACCTACCTATTACTGTAATGAATACAGAACCAGGCGTACGTTCAGTTAACATGTAATAACTGCTGTAAATTAGAAACTCTTATTTGAGAGTATCTCTTCAATTAAGCAACAGTATGAGCTGGCCACTGGCGTAGCTTGAGTTCTCCAGTTCTGCCTATATACTATAAAGATACATAAAGCATACGTTAAACAGCAAAATAAGCATATTACCATTAATTGCATGCCATTAGCCCTCATATTTACCACTAAGATTTACCAGTGCAATCACTGGGAGAAGATGAATATATTCCTCAAATGTTATGCATACTTCTGTGTTTTGTTAAAAGTAGCCAAAGGTAGTTGTTTCCTTCCATCTTTTCTTTATATTTATCTATTTATTAAAAGCAAGCATCTTTTCTGAAACCCATTAGGAAGATGATGACACTCAGAGTAACAGCAAACTTCAGTGAAATCTGAGACGAGTAGAAGTGTTCAATCTCTATTGCTCATTTATTCCAAAACCATTTGCAATATTACCATAGTAAGAAAATACAAGTTAAATTAATTACTGAAAAGTGAAACAGAAAGAAAATTAGGAAATGCAAGTGCTAAATTCAAGAACATAATTTAAGAACTTAGGAAACTAATACATCCTTTTATTCCAATAGACAGACATACACATTTACACACTTAGTTAACTTCACCCTGAAGTAATAACTTTATATTACAGTAGTGATTAATACCGTCTTGCAGTTCCAAAACATGCATGGCCTTGTACAGAATCTGCAAAACTGCCAGTGTAAGATCCACTTTACAGTCAAAATTACAACCCATCACGGGGAAAACGAATCTCCAGCTATTGAGCTTCATCTCTCTTGATTCCTCCTAAGACACTGCCCTTACTTGTCCACAATCTACGCTGGAAAGCAGAGGAAAATCCTTAGGGCCACTCTAGATTTCATTTTCAATAAATACTTCTAAGCATTAATAAATTAACCTAAAAGATGCTAGAACTACCAGCATGCCCTGATACTTAAATTCTCATTGAAACGCCTTCAAAATAAACTTATTATTTAGCGATACAAACATTTGTTCTGCTCCCACCTACCTTAAGGGAAACTTCGGAGACTTTTGCCTGGTGTCTAAGTCAAGTAGCATGATCTGTATTTGTGAAGCACACTTCTGAGAACTGGGGCTTTATTTTGTGACCTCCTATAGCAGCTCTCCTCAGTGATTCATGACGTATTAGTTTGCTTCCTGTGGCAACAGTATTTCTTCAGCAAAGGAAGACCAGCGATAGAAAGGATGCTATGGTGATTTCCCATAGGGTGGAACTGCCTTTTATCACAGTAAAAGGGCACGCTTCACCTTAAAATGAAGTGGCAAAAAGAAGAAAGGGTATGAGGAATTAGACAGAGACAAGAACCACAGGTTGTTGGGCAAGAGCCTGCAATCCTCCCTTGTTCAACCAAGTTATTTCTCACGTGGCCGCTGGCGCCCGGTGCCCACACCAACTCACTGGAAACGCGTGTACGCGCCTCCCAGTTTCTTTTAGCAGCATTTCTGCAAACAGAGATACAACAAACGTGCAAAGTGGCATCTGAAAAGCTGAATTTCAGTTGCTTAATTCCGCAGCCACGCACTTCAGTAGGTGGTTAGCTGCAGCTCGCTTAGAGGAAGGATTAAACTTTCTACAAAAATTTGACGCCAGCTCAGCGACTAGACTCATTTACACTTAAAATGCCTCAGCATGAACGTTATCACATCAGCGTTGTCAAATTGACTCCTTGAGCCCCCTCAGCGAGGGCGCGGGCGGCCGCCCCTCAGGGAGGCCCTGCTCCACCCGCGCCCCTCCGCCTCGGCTGCCGGCGGGGTCCCCAGCGCGGGGCCCGCCTGCCCCGCCGGGAGACCACGGTGCCCGCAGGCGTCTGCCAGCTGGGGGCCGTGAGGGCCGGTAATGGCGGCCGGGGCGGCTCTCCGCGCTGGGGCAGCACCGCCCGGCCCGGCCCGCGGCCTGGAGCCCTGGGGCGGCTCGGCAGCGGCGCGGAGCAGCCCCTCGGCAACAGGCGGCCGCCTCAGAGGGACGGAGGGAGAGCGAGGGAAGAAGAGCCAGCCCGCCCGCCCTCCCACCCCGCTGCGGCCCGGCCGGCCCGCGGCTGCCTCTGCTCTGCCTCCTCCCCCCGCTGCTGCCGACGTGGCGGGGCGGGGAAGGGGAAGGAGCAGGGGGCGCGCCGGCGAGGGGACTGCTGAGCGGTAAGGAGCAGGGCGATTTCTTCTTTCTCTCCCGCTTTTGAAACTGGCTGCGGGCTCCTCACCAATAACTCTACCCCAGAGAGGATTTCGAAACGGGGGAAAAAAAAAAAAAAAAGAAAAAAAAAAAGGAAAAAGAAGGGGGAAGCTGTGGCCGCTGCGGGTTTGAGGGAGCGGCGCTCCGGCTGCTCCTGCTTTGCCCGGGGCGCGGGGGCAGGTGGCAGCGGGGCAGGGGGGGCTGGCGGCGGCCGCGCCCGCAGCCCCCCTCGGCGGGAGAAGCGACAGCAGGCGTCGAGCGAAAAGGGAGCGCCGTGCCGCCGGTCAAAAAAGTTATCCCTGACGGAGGCGTTGACCCGCGTCTGAAGGCGCCCGTCGGCGGCTGGGCTTTGCTTTCGAGGCGGGATGAAACGCCGCAGGTGGGCAGGTGCCACCGAGCCCTGAGGGGCGGCCGGTCCCGCCGCCCGTCGGCCGCTGCCCGCCTCAGGGCGGCTGGTGGCTGCGGGCGCGGTGCTCGCCTGCCGCCCGGCCCCGAGCTGGCCTTGGCTTCATCTCCCGCACGAACTACCTGTAGAGGGTAATTCCCTTTGGGCGGAGTTGTCCGGGTTGATTTCGATCAGTGTAGTCTGACGGATGACAGCCTGAATGATGCCTTACCCGAGGGTCAAGCTCGGCTCGTGGTTTCTGACAGACGCGGTAGTTTGCTGTTACGTGCTTTGCTCCCATGAGGAAGGTTTAGCAGACACCTGCAGCGACCTTGGCCCGAGTGGTCCCCAAAGGTGACCTGGTCCTGCAAAAATTCATGTGCGCGTCTATGTGTGATCCTTTACAAATTGTGCCGGTGTTGGGCATTTTCTTACTCAGATCTAATCCCCGTGCAAAATTATGATGCACGTATGTACAGATTTTACAGGTTTTAGTAGAGGATCTTCATATCTGATGGTGGAATGTGGTTTACAAATACAAAAATCTTCTTTAGATGATGCTGCCCATCACACAGCGAGTACTGTTAAAACAATGGCGATATTTACCTACGCTAAAGCGTTCTATAGTATTTGCTATATTCGTAATGGAAGACTGCAAATACTTGTGGCAGATGTAAAGATTCTGACTGGTAAATGCATCTTTTCTAAAGATAATTAAGTTATAGTATACTGTTCTTGGAACTCTTCAAACAGCTGATCTACATTCAAGTGAGATAAACAGGCTGCTAAAGCCACAAATGTACATGATTCTACAGACTAATAAAATATACTCATTTAGATACATGTTTCTTAAACAAGCTTCTTCTAAATCCCAGTTACATTTTGCTTTTTGCCTTTTTTTTTTCCCCTCTTCTTCACTCTCTTATAGAACCTCGATCCTTCCTAACAGGTACAAAGCTTTGAACCATATTTAATTAATATGGGAGTCAATGAAAAGTCAGCATCTACAGAGAGGACTCTATGAGTTTAGTTTATGCCACACAACTCTGCATATAGTCAAGAGCTTGCAATTACAACTTTCTGTCAAGGGTTGTCTTCTGAGTAGAGTGCCAGGCATACTGTTGTTGCCAACAAGTAAGTGGTAGTAATCACTGTGCAGTAGTCCTTTTGGACTCTGCCAGTGCCACTCCTTAATCAGCTGCAGAGCTCACTCAATGGCCATTTCTTTCCCTTCCTGGATCCTCAGCCTGATGACTGCACAGTGGTGGAAAACACTTAGAAAAAGAAAGTTGCGTTGGCAGATAAGGAGTAAATAAGAGAAAATGTGTTCGTAACTTACCAAAAAAATAAAAATTAATAACTGTACCTCATGCAAGCTTACCTTGGCTTCGGAATTGAAGTTTAATCACACAGCTTAATTCCAGAACTGATGTCTGGACTTTTAGGAGCAGGTGAGAAGTGTTGCACTCCCCAAACAGTAAGACTTTGAGACAAGTGATGCAGAAACAGGTGTGAGCAGTGAATGCTTCCTGTCTATGAAATGGCTGTCATGTTCTCAGGTTATGCCCCTTCTCCAACACATAAATATCACCACAGTTCTAGTCACACTGTGTTTGTCATCCTCCTCTCTGTCAGTCAGCAGGCCATAGAAACCCGTGTGTGTGGAAATGATGAGAAGGAGAGCAAGAGCTGCTTGGCTATTGAAGCTCAGATTATCCTGTTCTCCAGTGGTCTTTCATACACTTCTAATGGGGTAGGAATTAACCATGTGGAAGCTCTTACATTTGACTTCTCCAGGCAGATGAACATCATTTCTCCCTCACCAAACCGTATTTTGGAAAACAGTAATGCTGCTTTTTGCACTGGAGTGCTATCCTGCAAGGTGAATAGAGTATTCAGAGTATCATCGTGATATCAGTGCCGGCATGATGCATGTGCCACAGGGCTCCATGCTTCAGGAGGCCTTACATCAAGGCTGTGTTGTGTTTCAGCAATAGCTTATGGTAAATGCTACGTATTTTATAGTCATTCAAATGTTTATGGAACCTAAAAGCCTTAAGTTATTTTCTATGTTCAGAATTGAAAATGTCTGAAGACGTATGTGATGGCATCCCATCTGAAGAAAAACATGAAGTAATGGAAATGCCCAGCAATGAGGTATTGCCTCATGAGTCAGTACCACACCTCATGGAAGCTGAGATCTTGCATGAGTCTTCACATGGTGAACATGGACAGGCCACTCAGAGTGCCGGTGATGGACAGGAAGGAGACATATTTATTAACAAAAACCCTTTGACTGAAAAAATAATTGAAAGTCTGCCTTCTAATGGAGAGGCAACTGAAGACATGCCCACTGAGTGCAATGAGACTGTAAGCCTTGATGCAGAACCTGAATCTGAAGAAACACTGCATGAACAAATCAGTCCGGTAAGTAATACTTTCTTTTCCCTAAAAGCCCTCCCCTCCCTGCTTTGTAAGGACAGAATTTTGTAAAATGCAGATACTGTTTTTCACAAAAGCCTAGGGAATTATATACAGGGAACCTGCACGGGAATAAAATAAGTTAAATTGCAACACCAAGCTTTTGGAAACTAGGAACAGTTGAATTTCTCTCTGCCAGTATGATATTAATTTGGTCTTTCTATCCTGGTTGCAATAAAACTGTACCAGAGCCTAAATCTTATTAAGAATCTAGTCCATTTAGCATAGATGTAATACTTCTGTGATTTTGTTATTTGGCTTTCTGTATAAACTGCTTCATACAGTTCACAGAATGAACCTAGAAGGAGACAGAATTGAAGCTGCATATGCAGCACTGAATCTCGTACTTGCTAATTTTCAAGTCATTGACTTTACAAAAACAGGATACATTTCACAAGTGAAACGGCCAGTAGTTTTTGATTTGTTCTAGGCCAGTAGTGTTTGATTTGTGATCCACAGACCTTTGGGAGTCCTGTGAGTAATTGCAAGAAGTTAATAAAAGAAAACTAAGAAAAACAAGGCTTTTTTACTGTCTATGCAGCACCCAAATCCAATACACATGATATAGCTGAAGATGTTCTCATCTCCACTGAAAAATTTTCAGGCATCCACAAATCGGAAAAGGTTAAACGCATTGTTTTCATCCCTCCTCCAGTGAGAGGGACCTACCTAGAAGAGGTGACAGGGAATCTGTACACTGCACAACACAGAGCTGTCTTAGGATACTTCAGCTTTTGGTTTTGAGTTCATTGTGTAGGGATGATATATTATTGGAGACTTCCCCGAGACAACAGTTTCTTAATGTGATTTAAATATGGAATGCTGATAATCGCTTAATACCACACATTAATGTAAAAGGTGGGCAGCATCTCCTCTGTCTGTGTTTTTATTGAACTCAGTTGTTAGGAGTTCCCTGTGTACACCTACCGGGTTACACCTCTGAGGAGACTCTGGCTCCCGGTAGAACTCAGGAAGGAGACAGGTTCCTGCTTCTCCCTAACAATAGCCCTAATAAACTTGTATGGTTTTATAGGATCGGGTGCCTGAAGAAATATTAGGACATCTGTAAAGGCATCTCTGGAGTTTTAGGTGCTTTCAGGAATAGGTGATCTGAACTAAGCTTCCCATTCTGCTTTCTTGTGCACAGAAGCTTGAACTCCATGTAATACCCAATCTAGCACTGGCCATAAGTGTTTAGTATTTCATTAAGAATCTGTTACACTTTTATGAACAAACAGACCTTTAAAAATCTGGCCTTAGTGACCAAACTGTGAACATAAAGGCGGTATAAATCAGTCATTATAATAAAGCTAGAGAAGGGCATGTCTACCCAGAGATACTACATGTGAAATAAGCTTTAGTTTAGTATGACACCAAATTCTTATCTAATTCTCCGTATGGACGCTCTTGTTTTACACTGAAGTTGTGGTCATGTGTTCGCTGCACAGGTGTGCGCACCGGTATTAGCACCTTCCCAACCAGATGTTACAATTCTTCAGCTAGAAGTTACGCTCTGCAGTAGAGCCTGAAGAACCCATTATGGGGCCTTTCAGTCCAAGCCTGCAAGGTTAGTTTAACCCACTGCAGAAGGCTGTTCAAATTAGCCTTTCTGCCTTCGTATTGAAGCAGCCAAATGATCAGTTTCACAGACATAGAGTGAGGTTGATGACCTTAGTTTCCTCCTGGGGAAAGAAGGGGTGAGGTGAGAACAGTAACAACCCTGCAGTGCCATAAGAATGCTACCTTTCATGTGAGGACTACTTTACACAAAAGCTTAAGCATCTGCCAGAGGAGCTGGTGGCAAAGCTTTTGTCAGTCATCATTCTGGGCTATTTCTCTGTGTGTTCTGTCTCTTGAAAATCATTCTTCAGAAGGCATCACCATGATTAGGGAAGCCAAGTATTATTACAAAGTGCCTATTTTCAGATTGTATACCCTTGTAAGTGGTGACACAACCATTTTTACTGGTACCATCATTTATTACATGCTGGACTTTGTTGCCCGACAAGTTCTTTGTGTTTCCTCCTGCCTTTGGGTAACATAAATTTTAGACAGTGGAGTAATATTTTTCTTCTTATAGGCCACAGACTCCTCCTCTAAAGCAAGTAGATGGGGAGCTTGGGGTACCTGGGGGAAGTCTCTCCTGTCATCAGCTTCTGCCACAGTTGGTAAGTGTTCCATCAGTAAAGTACGTGGAAATAAATCGTAATTTTTATGTGTCATTACACATTAATGTTGTATCTTAAAGAGTCATAGACAGTTTTGTCCTGATACGCTTGGCAAGCATGACTTTTTTTTAATAGGAAGAAAGACCTTCCTAAACTGTCAAAGCACATAAATATTTCTTCGGGTCAGATTATGGACAAGGCACTAGGCTTGTTTGTAAAGTTAGTGAATTACCTCATTGTGGTTTCTTCACAGAAAGGATACATAATCTGATACAATTACTATCAGCCAAAGGCTTATGGTTTTTGAAGTCAAAGCACTCCAGCCCACATTCGTGCACATGCATGTTTGTGGTTTATACACCATGACGTCTATCTATACAACATGAATGCACTTTTTGGAAATCATTCCAGCTTTCATTGACACCCAGTGAAACTGTTAAGCTATCACACCAGACTTCAGAGAGTAGAACAACTTATTGAAACATGGACCCTGTACTCCCTCTCCATATACTGTCATTTCTGATAGTATGTCTGTACAAAATGTCCGTGTGAAGACTTTAGGTAAAACTTAGTCATTACACACTGAAAACACACAGACAAAAAGTGAAGCATGCACATACCTAGTTATCAGTGGGAAATAATTTCTCACAAAACAGGTACTAAACTGTTGACTAATGCATTCTCATAAAGGATCCACAAAACACCTTCAAGAGATGAACCTAGGAATTAAAATTAATTGCTAGTTACTAAAAATAACGGATGCAACAGAAGTATTGGTTTTATGATCCCATATAAGGCTAAATAATTCTCCTCCTTATCCTCCTCTGTTCCATGGGCAATAAATTATTTCTGTCTGTTTCTCAAATAGACAGAGGGAAGGGAAGGGAACTTCCCCTATCCTCTCTTTTTGTTTCAGTAACACCCACACTCAAGAGTTTGTAAGTAACTTTTCTTTCAGACAGTCCAACCGATTAACATATCTAATTAAACTCAGAATGGGTTTCTAAAATGTCTTTAAATTGACATAAGTGAAGGTTGCTGCTGAAAGGAGCAGGCCTGCCCTGCCCCAGCAATGTATTTCTTCCTTCCCTTATGTCATAAGTAGCTTTCATGTAGTGATGTGGGGAGCTGGTTTATGGGACTGATTTTGAAAAGTACAAATGAAGTAAGCCTGCTCTTCAGCTGGATCAGTTTGTATATTCCCTAATCTAGCTCACCATTTGATCATCTAAATCCTACTGAATGGGAAATAATGGGAACACACAGAACATGCTGATGGGGACAAGGGCAGCTTAACTAGCTGTGGAACTGCATAAGTATTCTCAACTTGTATTTAAAGTTAAAGTTTAGTGCTTCTCTTTCAGACTTGAAGAAGGGCCTGTGCAAAAATTTTGCTCATTTTTTTCCCCAACACTATTAGTAGGTCTAATAAAGGGTACTGCTTTCACAGACTTCCACAAGCTTTGCCTTTCTCACATTCTCAGACCATGATAACAATAGCATTCTGAAAAGAATTTGGCTTAGTGTAAATAACTAAAGAAGAAATTTATTTGCATAAAAGTAATTTTACTGTTGATCAGTTGGAATTGTAATGCTGATGAATTCTTCAGTTCATTTTTATAGTTGCAGCAGTGAGTTCCCTGGAGCAGAGCTCTTCCAGGTCATTCAGATTTTGCCTGTGAGATAGCCATATTTATATTCTGTTTAGCTTTTGCAATAAATAGTATTCTATCAAATGGACATTCTAATGTTGTTTGTGAGTAGTAAGATTATTTGTTACCAAACAGTTACTGTTCTTGCAGGCTTGCAGTGGCAATCTCATTCAGTCTTCAGTTGCTTAGAAGTCTTGGCCTCACTGAGCAATCAGTGAACAATATGTGAACAAGTTTGTTGTATAGGCAGCCTGACTTGATAAATTTGTGTGATACTTATTTTGAATAGGTATATCACCACCATGTACATATATGAATTTAGAATTATTATTATTTAAAAATGACCACAGTTGGAACAGGTCAATTTGCCTAGGCAAAGGAGCATCCACAGGCAGGAAAGGAAAAAGAAAATTTTAAAATCATTTTAATTTTACATGAGAATGGTTGCACTATGTCATACTGAAGACCCATCTACTATCTAGTTTCTGGCAGTGACCAAGAGCCTAAAACCAGATGTAAGTAAAGCAGCACTTCCCCTGTTTTCTCTTCCCATTTCCTGGAATCTACAACTTAGACTTCCTGACCCTGGGGTCTGGGTAGTGTTGGGGTCCCATATTACTGTGTAATAATTTTGGATCTAACTTTTCTCTGTGAATTTATAAAATAAAATAGTCTTTGAATTAAGCAGAAATCAAATCTACGTTCTTCCATGTTCACTGAACCCAAAGTACCTTGGAAGACCACACAGATAATCTTAGATTTGTTCAGGAAATCAATGCAGCAGATAATAGTTTATATTCCTGACATATAGGGCTTGTTTCCTAGTTGTTTGTTACAGAAATTCATGCTTGATCCTGTGAAGTATTTACTGTCTGTCAGCATCATAGACAGGATGTGGGACTGCATATACCACATTATCTGCTTCAGTATGATAATTCTAGGAAGAGACAGAGAGAGTAAAAAAAAATAAAGCTATTGGGAATTTCTATAAGCTTTCTTCTTTTTATTAAATATTTAATATTCCCCTTCAAGTTACTCCATGTAACATCTGAGTAGTTCAACTAGCACTTCATCTCCTATTCTACATCAGAAAATAGGTCTGCCATGATCCAGTCCATTTTAATGTTGCTTATACCTTCAGTGTACCAAATGGTGTAAATAAAGCTGCTTTCTTGGATTAGACATCAACACCACCTTCGGTATGTGATTTTTCTGTTGCTCTGTCGTTACCTTTGTAGGACACAGCTGCTTGTCTGGTGATGTATGACAAATATTTACTATTCCTTTATATTTTTCTTAAAAATTGTACTCTCTAAAAATAGCAGAAACAGTTTGAGGTGGACTAGATAACATCTTAAAGGCCTAACCAAATACGTTCAGCTTTTAACAAATAGTATCATAGAACAGCCCAGGTTGGAAGGGACCTCTGCCGAAACCAGGACAACCTCGAAAGATCATCTAGTCAAGGCTTTTGTGGGAAAGGGTGCCTAGATGAGATTATCTGGCACCTTGTCAAGTCACATCTTGAAAACCTCCAGCAATGCGGGTTCTACTACATCCCTGGGGAGGTTGTTCCAGTGAATGATCATTCCTACCATAAAAATTTATTTCTTATATTCCTTTCTCTGTAAGACTGAGCTGAAATGGTTGTTCCAAGGATTTAAGTTTCATTATCCTTCAGACCCTGATTTAGAGCTCCCAAACAGATTAGCATTTTTACTGCATGGCTATAATTTGTTCAGCATAGCTGATTTTAGTTTCTAATAATAAGGTAGTTTCCATATAATTTGTATCTTACCTCTCTTTAACTAACTGTGCGTATGTAGCCAGTGATTGTTTTGGCAAAGTTTTTTTATTCTAAAGAAAATGCCTCTCGTCTTCAAACTGATTTTGACATTATTTGGATCAAGGTCCCCACCACAAGGCAGATGTGATACTCCTCTACACAACAGAGGCTGTAATGCATTTGGATTTGTAGCAGTCACTGCCTGAACCATGCTTAGTGTCTGACACTAGATGTCACACTAAGAAAGTTATTGAATCTGCCTCATCAATGAGGTGAAGTTTTCTTTTGTTTTTAAAGGTGCAAGAAGTTTGGTTTCCCCCCTTGTGGAACCAGAGTGGAGTAGATCCGCTGAAATAGTTCCTGGGATGACGAGATGGGAGAAGTAGGCTCACTGTGATCTGGAGACACAACTTGTTGTACTTACTATCACCATTTTACCCTCCTTCTTTTAAATTGTATTTTTTAGTAAATCAGTAATTATACCATCCAGTGGTTTAGTAACAGCGTTGATAAAACTCTGCTCTAACAGTGGGTTACCATTGCAGCTAAGCCAATCTAATGGCTAGCAGCCACTGAAATGTGCAGTTCTGCACCTCTCTTTTCCTTGCGTATTTCTTCTTCCTCCCTGTCAGCACTCATGCTCATCTGACCTCCCGGTAATCCAGTTCAGGAAGCTAAACTGACATAAGAATAACTCTAGAGGAAAGAAAAATACATTTAATACATTTTCTGCCTCTAGTTCCTTGAACCGACTCACTGAGATAAGTGCCAGAGCAAGCGGTAGGGACAAATATGGAACATGGAAGGAGCAGAACGTCCCATACCAGCACCAAGAAGCCAGTAGGTCAGCTTAGCTGTAACAGCAAACCCTTTATCCAAAGGGCTTAAGTGAGGCAAAATACATTCTCAGTCTGTCCTTGAAGCTTGTGACTTCCGTTTTTAAAAACAGCTTGTACGCTTGAAAGCTTGCCTCTCTGGTTTTTTTTCCAACTAAGCTATCTGCTAGCTTAATGAAAGTTACTACCTTCTCCTACAAGCCTTGCCTTTCATATGCTGTATTGTTTTGTATGGATGAATTATGGCATTCATAAGGTGCTTAAGTTATGGTGCTCAACAAACTGCATTTCCAAGTAAAGTCTGTTCTCTATCATGCTGTATGCATGTGCTTCCGTCCATGTGAGTTTGGGGTTTTTACTTCTAGTGCCATTGGTAAGACTAACATCTGTCAATACCTTTTATACAATAAAAGTAATAAAAGATAGAAACCCAACTATTCAATTTACATGGTCTCTGAAATTCATACTCTAAGGCTGTTTAATGCATCTCTCTCGTGCATTGTTTGTAATTAATATTCTGCTATCTTGATTATTTTGTGCTTGTGTATATTCCTCATCTAGTTCTTCATCTAGTAGAATGGCACACAGAAATATCAGACACCCATAGTTCTCCCCGGTATGCTGAAAACCTTTTCTTGTCACTCAGTGTGACAGACTGAAATGTCACTTGTGATGTTACTGTGTTCATGAGCTTGGATATTATTACACATAGGTATGTGTAATAATCTGCATTGCATAGCTTAAATTGAAGTCTGTGGAATGGAAATGCAAATGCTTCAGATAAGGTGAAGCTAAAGTATTGAAATGATGTTGATATTTTCCATTCTCTGCAGATATTATTACCCTGTTGTGAAATAAAGAATGACATTAAAAAAACCCAAAGGCTGGATGTTATGCCTATACCTTATGTAGTCGTAAAAAGGACAGTTTATCTCTTCAGAAGACCTTTTTTTTTTTTTTCACTGCATAAATTCAGCTGATTAAGGGAAAGCTGTTTTGTGCCTGAAATCAAATGGTGATTACTCAACTGTTTTGTAAATAACACATTACAGCTGCTGTAGCAGCAAACCCCTTTTTCACCGTTCCTCCTTTTTAAGAATACTGAATGCAAGTATCAGATGGGAGGATTTGTGGATGTGCTTTTGAGGATGACAGTCCCGTTTTCTTTCTTTATATCGTTTAACATGGGCTTATGATCTAGAAGAGGTTGAGAACCAGTGATCTGTTGTTGCAGCCTTTACGCCTATTGCTGTTATTAAAACCTTTTACCATTGCAATGAGGAGATCTGAAACTAGTCTCATTTACTAGCTTAATTGGAGTTATTCCTGATTTACGGACTGGATAGCATACGTATTATCAGAATCTAGCCTTTGTTTTTGTTTTAACTACAAGGAAGAGAATTTTTCTAAAGCCTTGAAGGGAATGGAGTGCAAAGAGGATAGCCTCGAAGCAAGCACAATGGGCTCCCACTTTTTTAGCGTACAAAACCAGCGCACAGCTGGCTTTTCCACATACCTATACTTCATATAGTGGAGTGATTCCCACCCCAGCCATCTTCAGGTTCCTCAGTTTCTCAGTCAGTGTCAGATGCTAATTTAAGGCCTCGATCTTCATCTTTAGCTTGAACCAGATGAAGCTTCATTCATCTTACTAGCTGAATGTTGATCGGTTGTTCATCGGAAATGCCCCCATGGTGCAACACAGGTGACAAAGACTGTGTGGTAGCCAGGGACAAAATCTCAAACTCACCCTCCCTCTCTGTACTGCAGAAGCAGGGAGTCAAGTTGCTTGGGAGTACTAGATTGACAAGGGGCAGTGATTCCTACAGAGAATGGTTTATATTTCAGGCATGCTGAACTGCCCTCCGGAGCTGTCTGTCTGCCTCTTTCAGCTCTGCAGGGAGTCCAGAGCTACTAAGCTGGGAGGTGGAAGATAAGAGTGCCTAAAGTGAAGTGGGATGTTTCTGACTAAAGCATTTGTGAGCGCTGTGATGTGGCCTTGGGCAGATCGGGCAAACTCAAAGGCAGGCCACATTTTTAGGCACTGCTTGCAAAACCTTCCTTTTCAAATGAAAGATTCCAGCTAGCAAGATGAACAACAATATTCTGCTGAAATTGCCAGCCAATAGAAAGAAAAGAAATCATGTAGGCAAGAAAAACAGAAGGAACAACACAGGGAAAAAAGCGTGCTTTCTTCAAAAAATAAACAGTTAACAATACCCATTGCATAGCTCTTCGGTCTCTGGTGTTACAGATGAGTAAATGGAGATGTCGGAGGTGTTCCTAAGTTTACAATATCAGCTCAGTTGCATTACCACACCCAGTGTAACAAAACCAGTGCACCTTTATCTCTAAAATGTAGGCTTATCTCCCATAACCTCTTTTATTTCTGTGCCTTTTGAAATTACAAATGATAATTTTCATTTCCAAAGCAACATGCGCTTCTGCTGTGTTTATGTGTGTATGTGTATCTAACAGTGCTGACTTGCTTCACTTGTGGTCTTCTGATCTCATCTGGTTTTGTTGTTGTAGTCAAACATACATGCCATACAGCTTAGTTCAGCAAAACCACTCTTAGCTGACCTGAAATACTTTCTTATCATTCTAGTGCGTGTAACCCCAGCCCTGAAAATGCTGCCTTTTATAAGTCTGTGAATATCAGTACAAGAACTGTGTGTCTCCTTTTCTTGAAACTATAAGCTTGTCTGCAAAACTATGAGAACCAAATTACAGAATATAAAAAAAAATGTTTAGATACAGAAAAAAACTGGAAAATTAATCTGAAAATCCATAATATTTGCACATAGTTAACTGGAAATTTTTGCAATGTTCGTAGTCAATTTTTTATATAATTACAAGACAATAATGTTTCATTAGCATGTCAAGTCCTTAAGAAAAAATAAGTCAGTGGAAAGAATAAAACTCTTTTGCTCATTTAAAAAGTTGTGAGCAGGAGAAATGGGAAGGAATGTGACATGGAGTATCTATTACATTAGTTTAAAAGAACAATTAATAGTTATTTAAGTGAGTCCCAGGAATGTGGAGAGTAAGTAAATGACTCCAGAATCTATTCATGCTGATATTTTGATTGAACCAATTAAAATGTGCAGGAGAGTGGGATTAGACAGTATCTGCATTGGAACAGATTTTGTAAATGGCAAGAAGTTATCCAGCAATGACTTAAATCACTGTGGTGCATAACCTAGTATGTCCTGTACAGTTCAACGTACTGCTACATTTTGTAAGACATGAGATAAAATAGACAAAGGTCATGTTTTCTTTAGACAGGTAAAAGCATTTACCTGCCTAGTGTCTCTGTTTCAGTGTAAAACATTCAGGACCCCATGCAGCTAATGCTGTCATATAGAAAATTACTTGTTTCTGCTCATCTGTTCCTTAGGGGACATCTGTTCTTTGTGTTTACCTTCAGATACTCCAGTTTTCTTGTATGTGATCTTTCAGTAGTGCTGCTTCACATACATTTTCTAGAGTATATTTATTACTGAATTCGTAGAGCACCTGATGTGCAGCCCATCTGAACATCATAGAATCATAAAGCTAAGCTTTCCTTATTCCCACTGCATTTCAAATAGTTTTGCTGTATCTTTCTTTAATCAAATATTCAAAAGCATATTTGTATGACTACACACTCATATATATGCCTGTGTATATATATTTATATTCAGAACACTGCAGAGCACTGGTAAATGATAGGCTGTTTTGCTGTAGTTAATGTAACTCAGAAAAGATGCTTTGAACTTTTGGAATAGAAAGTGCACACAGTTGTGGGAAAGTATGGACAACATTTAATGAATTGTTATGCTTGACTTCATGCCTTAGATGTCTAGGTATCTATCTGCCTGAGCATCTGTGTTAACGGCTTTTCTGAAATCATTTATCTATTTACAGTTCAGTTTAAGGTAACAAACCAAAGTATGAAATTGTCATTAATACTTCTCATAAGTAGCTAGGCAGATAATTAAAGCACTCTGTATTGTCCTGCTGCTAGAGATGATCAGCTTTACGTGAGATGCTGTAACGGTATACTGTGCAAGAAAAAATAAAATAGGGTCACTGAATCCATTTCATTTTGTGTTGGAAAGAAATACTGCTTGCCTGGTTGGTTGTTTACTTGTTGCATCTCAGCTGATGGGCAGAAGCTTCCAGCTGAGGAAGATGTGCTAGCTGGATCATTTGTAATGAGAGAAGCATATCATGAACATACTTGTGGACATATCCAGAAGCAGAACAGGCAGACAATTTGAGGGTAGTCTTTTTTAAAGGCAGTGTTTTTCAACTACAGCTGATGCAGATCAGGAAGCTACTGCCTCCTTTTTCTGACTAGCAGGCAATCCCACTGTATGCTATAGCAGGATATTACCAGTCTGTGTGATCTGCTGGTGTAAATAAACTCTGTGTAGAAAAGCAGCAAAGCAATCCTGTTCTGTCAAAATTATTCAGATAAAAGCACCAATAACATACATTCTTTACATTAAACTAGACCATTTTACAGAATAGAGAGTTAGGGAGTCACTACGTATGCATCAGGTAAAGGAGGTAAAATCTCTGTAGATCAGCTGCCACTGGAACAATAATTCTGTGTCATCTGACACCGACAGACTTTACAAAGTATATTTAAACAGCAGCTTTGAGGAGAGACACTTTAGAATTTGACTACAAATGAGCAATTGAGGAGCTTAAATCCTGAAATAACTTTGAGGACCTGGGTTAGTATTCCTAAAATACTTACTTAACATAGCACCTATGCAGCAGACTGAAGAACAGATTCCTTACCTCAGCCCTGCAGTCACCCAGTCCATTAATTGTGGGTAAATTGTTCTAGACTTCTGAAAAGTAGATGAGGCCAAATCCTATGGTATTAGGAGGACCATCAATTTCTGTTTAAACTAGTTGTAATAGAATATTTAGCATTTTGAAAAGCAGGGAACTAAACTTACATGTGCCACTGAAACAAGTTTTACATTTCAGATCCAGTGTCATTTGTATTATATTTCAGCTTTGTAATTTCTAGTCAGTTAATATACTGGATATAGTAGAGCAAGTGAATTATTAACCTAGAAAAAATTAAGTAATTGAGATAAGTTTAATAGCTATTCTGATTGTTATCGTTCATGGCATATAAGAATACTATGGGCTGTTAGTAATAAGTTTTCAAATCATATAATTTAAAATATGCTTCTGCTGCAGGTCACGGGATAACAGCAGTAAAGGAAAAAGCAGGAACTACCCTAGGAATTCATAACGCAAGTTCAACATCTTCAGAAACAGCAGAGCCTCCTGCAGCTGAAACATCAATTATACGTAAGTTCAAGTTTACTGAAATTGAACAAAACTCTTTAACACTGCCAAATTGGTCCAATTTACCAAATATTAAGATTTTGAAGTCAGAATCCAGTTTACTGTAATTTCTGACTTGTAGAGTTGAAAGTATGCTGTAGCTTGCTTTTTTTCTTTTCTTAGAAGCAGAAGATTCTCTGAAACAAAGCTCTTCTGAGAATATTCCTTCTCCTTCATCTGGATCTCGTGGCATGCTGTCAGCTATCACTAATGCTGTGCAGAACACAGTGAGTCATTTTAGTGGCCCTTTCTGCCCTAGTCATTCTTCATCATTTTTAGGTGCAACTTCACTGTAGGTCCCATTTAACAGGTGGAGTTTGTTAAGTTGTAGGTCTTTGTAAAAACAGTTCTGTTGTAAGTCTGTTTAGAGTCTCTTCCATGGCAAAATAACTGTATCAAATTAAAAAAATAGTCAAACACAACTAAGTCAGTTACTACTTTGGCACCAGTTTTGGTGAAAAATACGGTCTTCTCCTAAATTATATAGAATTCTGCAAATTCTTGGGAAATCTTTTTTATAGTTGTGGTACCATCATCCAATTTTTTTACAGTTAAGTCCTTCCAGAGAAAGTATTATAGGATTTTTTATCATTTTTGAAGGCAGATAAAATAAGAAAATACTTAATTTGCTTATTTTAAGGCTTTTGCTAAACTCTGTACTGGTAGTCCCTGGCCCTTACCTTCACCTCTCTGTCTAGTCTCTCATTTCCTATTAGCCTTCCCAGAAGGTGGTCTGATTGGAGACTCAGTGAGGCAAATTCTTTTGTCCACGGTTCTCTCCTATTACACTCCATATATTTTCTCTGTGTTGCACTTCATCCTTATCCAGTTTTCTGTGTTTCAGCTTTTGCAAAATCCTGTACCATACTGTTTCCACATCAATTTTTGTGTCATCTTCTTCCCCAACATTTTTTACACACTATTACCATAGCAAATATTTTTCTCTGAACTTTTTAGTATGGTGTTTCCCTTGAAATTATGAAAGGCTTTAAGCATCGGCTAAAAAAGCATAGAAGACTAACTCCCCATTGAGCATGTTTTATGATGTGGCAATTCTTTTTTAGTGCATATCCAGTTCACTCTGAGTGCCTCATCACTGTAATATCAAAGATTTTGGGAGCAGAGGGAGATTCCTATAGACTATTCCTAAGACTGTTGCTACAGAATCTGGAGCATCATAGGGCTTGTGAGAGCTGGACACTAGTAAGATTACCTGTGTTGTATAAGATTTTCAAATAAGAGAAATGTGTCTTATGCAAACCTAGAGAGGCTACTATACCACAGTGATAAATGTCACCAAAAAAACCCAATAACTTAAGGTCTCAGTAAGTTGCCTGTAATGCCATTTGAGACTTCGGCAGGGTTTTCTGTTACATACCAGGTTACATCAGCACGTGAGTATCTGACAGATGCATAATCCAGATTGAAATGGAAATTTTTAGCCAGTGAAAATTATTCTTCAGTGTACATGAAAAATTGTGAGTGAGGTCTATGCTAATATGAAGACACAGGAAAAACAACTGTTTCGATAAACAGTTCCAGAGTCATCACAAGTGTCAAAATTTTAGAAATCAGTTAGGTAAGGCAGGATCATCCTGTTCATGATGGACTTTGGCTCCGTATTATTCATATCTAAAATACGGACTAGATGCCACTTTGGATAAAATAATTTTTTACTGGTAACAGCTGTAACATTTCCTCTGGTGTGAGCCTTTTAATTAAGTAGAAATATTTGTATAGGGTTTTTTTTTTGGTTTTGAAAAATGTATTCAGAACGAAGTAACATAATTTTATAAATTATCAATCCTACTGTTCATTAAAGTGAAAATCTAGGGCCTTAATGTTCAAAGATGGTGTCAGCAAAAGCAGTACTCTTTACAGTTCGTATTAGCATAAAGTGGAAAGAAAATAATGACATTGCATTATTTTATACAGGGGAAAACTGTATTATCTGGAGGCTTAGATGCTTTGGAATTTATTGGGAAGACAACCATGAATGTCCTTGCAGAAAGCGATCCTGGATTTAAGAGAACCAAAACACTGATGGCAAGAACAGTTTCTCTATCTCAGGTTGGATTTATTTCAATACAGCTCTGTCAGTGCAGTTTCAGATTCTTTCTCCAGAATTTCAGATGCCTCAGGGAGAAGCTTTATTTATTGCAGTAGATATTGGCTAGGCTTATGGAAATAAGTATTATGCTTTATATTTGCTCCACTTTCTTCACAGAACCACAAAAGATAATGTAAAATCATCTTTTCTGCATAATCACATATACAATAGCTGATTTTAGTAAGATAGTATATGTGGTGATATATCATTACACTCTGGAGACAGAATCAAATTGATGGTGTTTTTGTAACAGCTGTAGATAGATATCTTCCAGCATAAACATACTATACTACTTTCCTTGGAAATGAGTAATGCTGGAATATGGCATATGTTTCATTAGGAATTAAAGCTGTTTCTATCTTAATGTCCATCTAAACTAATGGTACCCTTACACAGTTGTGACTTACATGTTTAAAAGTTCAGAGACATGATAAAGCAGAACAGAAATGTAAGTTCTGTCAGTACAAAATTATTTTAGCTCTCCAGAGACTGAGAGGAGGGAGGCTGTGGAAATCAATAAACACTGGAAAAAGATTGTAATTTTACTACATGTTTACTTCTTTGTAGAGAGGAGTAAGGTATTTTTCTTTTAATGAGATGTTTCATCTTTAGTGTTGGTCATTGTACATGTAAACAGGTACTGTTGTAGTAGGCCAGAAGCAAGCAGCTCTTGTTAAGGTCCACAGGGTTAAAATGAGCTTTTGAGAATACCTTCATAAACAATATGCATGAATTCACGCATCAAATCTGAGGCAGAAAGTGACATAAATCAGTTCTCGTGGGTCGCATAACAGTGCTTCCTTTTCAGTGCTTTGTACATAAAACTTTGTGAGTGACCTTTTGAAGGTGGAAACTGAAAAATCTGCCATCGTAAGTCTTTTGTAACAAACGAATAACTGAAGACAGTATTGTAGAAATTTTGAATGATGGAATAGTGTAAATGGCAAGAGTTCACCTGTATTCAGAGGCTTATATGTGACTTAAGATGCAGTTCAGGTGTATTTACAAGCTTTACTGTAGCAAATTCATATGAGAGGCCATTCCTTCCTGGGAATAGAAGGAAGGAATACAAGATCCTATTCTATACACTATTCTATCCTTCTTATACACTAATGGAAGTGTATAAGAAGATCACTCCGAAATATCCCCAAGTATATGGAGTACAGTTCTGTCCCACTTTTGGTAGAAGTCATACCTTATTAGGCTAATCTCTTTTGTCAGTCCTGCTGTCACATAAAACTGACTTTAGTATCTGCTAAAAATATTTTATAGGAAATATTTATGTAGGTGCATTGTTTATGCAAGTAGGTAGGTAGGTCCTGAAAATAATATTCTTTCCATTTTGTGGTCTGTGGAATGGATTGTATGACTCTTTAAGCCTGTGTGTGAAATAGTCCTTTTTATTTTTCTTTCATTGTAATTGGTGGCTAAACTTATTACATGGTATCCATAGCTGACATTGCTTTTGAGAATATAAGCAAGATTATTTGTTTCTTCATTGTTTTTTAAAAAAAGATGGTTAGCAATTACCATTGGGAAAACCACACTTAGAATACTACTTAAATATTTTATTAGAGAAGTTTATCAAAAAAAGAAGTTAGATATTTCAGCGCTAAAATTTCAGCTCTGCAGGTGTGATATAGTCCCAAATTTTATTACTACTTCCTAGACAAGCAGAAGCAGAAAGTAATAAAAAATAAAAAGTACCTACAGCACTATCTATAAAACAACAGGAATGATGTATATTTTTGCAGCTGTTGCGAGAAGCTAAAGAAAAAGAGAAACAGAGGCGGGCCCAGCAAGTTACGGTTGAAAGAACAGCACATTATGGACTACTTTTTGATGAGTTCCAGGGTTTGTCTCATCTTGAAGCTCTGGAAATCCTGTCAAATGAAAGTGAAGCCCAGGTATAGTATGCAGACAATATAAATCAAAATGGTTGGTAAAAAATTTTTGCTCTGCAGGTGCGTGTGAAATGAACAGTAAGTTTTTCATCAACTTCAACGAAAGCTGGATTGGTCCCATGGGCCAGTCCTTGGCTTCAGGAAATCAGTCTCAAGACACGTAAAATTTAACTCCAAGATTAACTGAAAACAAACAACTTCACAACTGGAAGTTATTTTTGTTATAACCATAGATAGTGTGTATTTTGCAGCTTGTGACACTATGCACATGTCTTTTCAGAATTTGCAAGGAGGTTGATGTTTTTTGGTTTTGTATCAGACACTGATACTTACAATCAGGAATTCCAGACCTACTACACCTAGAGGCTAGTGAATTAAAATGAATTCCAGATTACTTATTCAATTCCTAAGTCTTCTTTATTGTGTTAGTTTTTAAACTTACATAAAACTGCCCAAAGATATAATTACTGGAAGTATACAAATGCTGTATGTCTCTCTGAAGAACATGCTAAGGTTACTAAGGCCTACGTGTTTTGAATTTCAGCTGTCAGTAGATCTCTGACAGTAGATTAATAGAACTTTTGTACATTCCCAGCAGTGGTATTATGGTTTGGGTTTTTTTTTTTTTTTACTTATTTTTTTAATGTTTTATTTGCTGTCACAAATAAGAGAACCTTATTTTAATAATAGCTAGGCACATACTGTCCCTGTTGGTTTTGGCTTTTGCAATTATGTCTAAATGCAAAATTACAAATTCAAAACCTACATGTAAGGTTCCAGGGCCTGCTTTTGGAAAAAAAAAAAGAAACTGATAAAACAGCAAAACAGGAAACAGATAAATAAAAAACAAGTTCAGGTTAATTGCATGTGTCACGACTATTTTTCTTTTACTGCGAAATACCACAGGGTAAGGCAGACTTGTGCAGGTCGTTACCGTGAGGTTTCTGATGTGCTTCATGTTATGTCCTAGATAACCCCTGGTTCATAGTCCTACTCTGCCCAACAGGACTGAATGCAACTGTCTGGGTCAACAAGTCCAGTTCCCTGTTATATATTCCAAAAGACTCACAGAACATATTCCAATTACCATACACACACACACGAGCACAAAATACTCACTTACAGTACTGTAAGCTTCAGACCTGTACTAACAACCCAAAAGACACACTCTGATGGGCCACAGGAGGAATGCAAGAGAGACTGGTGGCATTGCTAATGTCCTATGTCCTTCTAGTAGCAGGGATTTAAAAATATTTTAAAGCTTTTGTTTTAAAAGTTTCCATTAAAAAAGGTCCCAGTTAGTCTTATGAAATGGCCAATGCTATAGAGAGGGCCAAAAAGCCCTAGGTAGTCGTTCACAGCCTGAGTTGGGTCTCCCAACTTTATCTTGCATCTAACTCTGAGCATATGAGCTGGACACATCAAGGAGGAACATAGGACAATAATGTCTTTCTCCAGTCCCTCATGGACCCAGTCTGCATGGCTGTCTAGCAAGCTTAAAAAAAAAACCCAAACAAACAACTTGAAACAAACCTAACAATGAAATTTTGTATCAAAGGGAGAGAGGGCATTTCTCTTGGCTTCCATAGGCAGGGAGTGCAATCATGGGATTAACACTGTAACTGTACTGCAAACAGTGATTCAAAGAATCTGTTTCCATCCGTCTTAGGCATGCCACCCTGTTAGATAAGCAGGGATTTGCATGAGAAATGCAAAGACTTGTCAATACATTCTTCAGAACAGGTAGACTGGTAGACTGTCAATAATTTTGATTGCATTGTGAAGGAGGGCAAACAGGCTTTTTTTTCCAACTCTTCCTGTGAGTGCTCAGACTAAGTATGAATTCTGCCTGGGCTCTTTTTACCTGCTGTCTTCATCCAAGCAACCCCCAAATGCTTATTGCAGTTTGCAATTAAACCATAGATTTATAATTCAAAACTAATGTTCTGGGAGAAGGTGGAGACCTGATGATCTTGCAAGACTGGTGTAATTTTTGTGATACTGAACAAATTTTGTTGATGAGAACTAAAAATGTGTCTACATTGCAAGGTTAGAGACAAGATGTGAGCATAATGGAAGTTTCCATTTCTTAGCCTATTTTGGTATAAGGCTGTAAATTAGCAATTTAAGAAATGCTCTTGTTTTGGTTAGGAATGCTTACTGTCCTTTCTCTTACAGATTCAGTCATATTTAGCAACACTTGATGGAGAGCAGTTGGAGGCTGTGAAAAATGATTTAATTGCTATAAAAGAGATTTTTGTTCCAAAGGAATCAGATGATGAAGTGGTGCAGGCACAGAAAGGTAATTAGAAATACAGAGACTTAACCATATGAATAATTGTTACTTCGGTATATAGTAATTGAAAAAATTACAATCCAAACTATAATTTCTGATATCCTAATACTCTTCATAAGGTAGTCACTAAAATTAATACTTTAAAAGTTCTGCAAGCTGATTAATGCTTAGTTTTGAATTTATATTGCAACTGAAGTGTGAGATATAGAAAATATAACATAAGGAAGTATTATATTATATTACTTTGCTATATCAGCAGTGAAAGCAAACCAAAAATAAGATGGGAAATTAATAACCTTTTGGATAACAGGTTTTCTTACAGAATCTGTTTATGAAATTGTGTAATCTGAAAGTTTTGGAGTGTTTAGCAATGCTTTTCTGTTTAGCAACTTCATCTTCACTTTGTACCCTCCCTTGCTAGATAGGGAAATGATTGGAGTGCTATAAAGAGACTTAAGAACCCTGAACTTTTTGAAGGAAAGTCACTTGGAAACATAGCGGCAAAGCTGCTTTCTAGGTATTGCTTGGCAAGATGTGGCATGTGGAGTGTAAGAAAGGAGTTAGAGTAGCAGAAGCATGCTGTAACTATGACATAGTGCACAGCATTGAAGAGAATGACACCAGCATGTCAGTCCATAGATCAGCTCACAAAAGTTACAGTAAAATTGGTGGGTGCCTTGGTTAGGGGCAAAATAGGTGTCGTAAACAGGTCAGGAATTTTGGCATTCCCCAGAACAGGCTGAGAACAGGATGATAAGAAGTTAGCTTAAAGCCACCATAGTTGATGTCTCTAGGCCTGTGAGATCCATACCAAACCTCTTCTAGCTAATAGAAACAATTCCCTTGACCTGACTGAAGACTGGCTTACGCCATTGAACACCATATTGTTGTGTTTCAGAAACACAGAAACGTAAAAAGATACTTATTCCACAACCTCTTGGTCTTCTCAGGGGTGCTTTGCCCATAAAACCTACATTTTGCAAGGCGGTGAGGTATGATTTCTCTAGCCTTCAGAAAAGTTAGAAAAACTGTGTTAACATCCACTTGTTCTAACTGGAAAGTCTTTTCTGCTCAGACTGCTCTTATTCAGTATGCCTTATGTCTCTCACAGGGAGCTTATTGTTTCTTCTTGGAGGGGACACTGAGTGTTCAGTGTAAAGTCTTAGTATGGTAGAGTTTTGTGCTGTTTTTTTTTCCCTTGTTACTCTTTAAAACCCCACATTCCTTGGTGGGGTTGTGAGAAATAGAAGTCAAGAAAGTGTATTACCTGCTTAACAGTGAGGATTCATGAGATGCCTGTTGTTCCTTAACTTCTGTGGGGAAATAGTTCCTTGCTTTGAAACCAGCCCCCAGGAAAAGCTCTGTTTCTTGCACAAAGTGGTGTTTTCTCTGGTGGTCAGAAGTTCTGTTTTTTCAGTGAAGCACAGATGCTCATCATGCTCCTTGAAACATTAACTGGCCTTTTAAACAGGCTGGGACCAAGGCAATGAGCACCTTAAAAAAAAAAAAAAAAAAAGACCAAATCAGAGTGCGCTGCAGGTTTTGCCCTGCAAAAGCAAAGCAGTCAGCAGTGAAACATATCCTCCTCTCTGTGACAGCGGAAATATTAACCGCCCACATGTTCTCTCCACCTTACAGCTGAACGGGTGTTACTTCAGGCTGCAGTTCAAAATGACTCACGTCCTTTAGTGCGATCAGGCTCAAAATTTATTAGTATTTGAACTACAGATAAATTTCATTTATTAGTATTAAGTTGGATAAATTTTAGTTTGGAGGATGCCAAAAGAAGAGAAAGGTTAATCACTTCTCAAAGTAGCTTTCTGTTAGGGCTGAGCTTACAGTTCTGTGGTCAGGCTCCTAACCTGGGACATGTGGCCTTTACTTCAGCCTCTCACCCATAATCCATAGTACATGCAACACTGCATTCATAGTGCTCTTAACACAGTATAGTGCTTTGATGCATCCTTTCTAGACAGTGTCCTAGTCTGGATACCTTTCCCAGTCACAAAAAAGTGTTATCTTCATTAAAATCTTGTCAGAGTAAATGAAGGCTTCTTGTGATCCTCCTGAGTCAGGGAAAACAGACCTTTTCCTGAACTTCTTAATGCACAGGATCTTCAGTGTTTTATTAAGTGCATTTATGCAGCAAATGCATAAAACCTTGTAAAACTTAAAGAATTCCATTAATAGGCCTTTACATGAAAATTGTCTGCCATTTTTAGATAGAAACAATATCCAGCACCTTTCCATGTAATGTTGTATGTGATTTGCATGTCCGTTTCCCCACATGAAGCACAGTTCTATTGAACAGTTTAATGTTTCGTTGATACTTTAGTTTGCCAATCCTTACATAATCCAAGTTGGATTCCAGTGATTTGCTATTGGCTACACTTAGTATTCTGGTCATATTTTACAAATATGTTTAGCTTTCAGGGGCGGCATCAATATGTATCCTTCTGGGAGCACACTTGATCTTTTAGGGTCTAGGCTTGAGTTGTTTGTTGTTTGGGTTTTTTTTTAACTGGAATTGTTTACTGGAAATTACTTGTTGAGACCTTAAGCATATTTCTGTGACATAATTAATATTTATGCTAACAAAATGGTCTGTGTTTAATGTTACCAGAAATTTCAAACATCATTTGACATCCAGCATGGATGAAAGTCAGTGAAGTTTAACAACAGGTTGGCTGATCAGAATTAAATGCAGCTCATGTCTTGCTGTGAAGAGAAGGCTTCATTCTAGTTTGTGTTCTTAGCTCAAGCTAGTTAATACAGTTAAGGTCCTCTTAAGCATATTAATAGGTTTTACACTTATAAAATCAAGTCAGTAAGCCATATGCTCCTTCAATAGTGTATTTTTTAGACAGAATTATATATTTTTACTTAAGCTAGCTAATCTAGGAAGAGGTAGCAGGCTATGTTAAATTCTGTGGAGGAATTTTGAGTTTTAATCCTACTTGCTAAACAGTTTAAAACTGAATTAACTTGCCTTCAGTAGGATTTTGATTTATGCTTCCCAGCTCAAGATGACTTGTGGTGTTTTTACTTTATGTAAGGAAGCCACCCCCCTAAAAAAGACAGAGATTAACTAATGGTATTTGAAAATGTTAATCTTTTCTAGCCATTAAGCAGTATTTGAAAACAAGTTAATTACCACTTACTGCTAATTTGTTATCACTTTCTCATCATCAAAGTCATGTTATTCATATGGTGTCATTTGTCAGTGACACATATATTCAGAAAAAAATTGCAGTACTTTGCATTCCAGTGTTTGAAAAGGGTGGCCATTTGTTTTATGTGAACTGTCAGGATCCCTTCTTGTACGAGGCTCTCAGGATCTCATTCAAAGATGTTAGTGCTGCTTTTAGTTTCTACCATAAACACCTTCAGTCCTACACAAGGAGAAATTGCTGCAGTGATCTTTGGAGGACTGTTTTGGGAAAGGATTGGGGCTAGGCTTTTTTCTTGGCAACCTTGAAACTGGAATTGTAGTCTTTTTGTGTCTTTGCTTAACAGTCAGATAGGTGCAAAGTCAATATGAAAAGAAAGAAAAGGAAAAGATATTTTCTGACACAAGTAGGAGAAAGCCAAATGTATACCCTTCTCTAATGTTTCCTCTCACTTTGATTATGCAACCCTTTCATGTATTTTTCACTGCAGTTTCTTTTCCTTTCAGTTGTTTATGAAAAAATGAGAGGAGAATATCTGAAAAAGTAGCTTTACGTACATTTTGAAAGCCATTAACACCAGAAATTTCATATGTGAGGTTAAGGGAGATGGTAACCAAAGTGAGCGTTGAATTGAATATGCCAGTTATCAACAGTTTTGGTAATTTTGCATTGATCCAGTGAACTGCTTATCAGTTTTCAGCATGCTGCAATTTATAAAACAATTTGGCATTGTTTTAAGAACAAGTGAATTCAGTGTATGCAAGAGGTGCTGTATTGCAAAACCTGGCAATGCTTTTGCCAAAATTTACTGATAAGGGCAGCAATGGAATGAACTCTGTGCATCTCTTTGACCTGCCAGAATACAATCTAATTGACTTGTTCCCCTGCTGTTAAGAGGAAAGCTCAGTCTCTTGGTCATTGCAGGTGAAGAGTTCTTCATGCTAAATACTAATTTATTTTACAGCAACAAAGATGGGCGCTCTCTTTACAAGCAAGGGTGGGATGTCCCTTGCTCTAGGAGAGTATAATCTGCCTGTCAGATTCCACCACCTTTCCACATGTTGCAAGGTACTGTGGATTGTAAACAGTTCTACCAAAATCCCCAAACTCATTGGAGAGTAATGGCCCTCTACTTTTAAGCCCAGTACTGTTGCATAAAAATGGAAAAACTGGCCCTACCTAATAAATGAACAAAAAAAGTGGGAATACAGCAAGACATTAAATTCATTTTTGAAGTAGCTGAACTTTTATCAGGCTCAGTACGGGGACTTTGACCTTTTAGAGTCATCAGGCTAAAAACCCTGGGTTTTGTGTATTCCACCAGGAAATGTTAATGAAGATTCCGAACTCAGTAAGTGCCGATGAACAGAACCAATCAAAATACCAACTTTTAGGAACTTAGAGCATGTTAGATAGAATATGGCAACTGCAAGTAGTAAAAGGCATATATATAATGAAGATGAAGTTCGAATACTAGTGGTTTATCTTTGCTCATAAATCTTGTGAAATAAATGTGCAGATTCTTTAAGGCTCATTACTCCAAAGCAGAACAGAAAACATTCTTCATTTAAGCAAAGCTCGATCTTAAAATAGAAAGAAAACACACCCTTAGCTGTGGTTTGCAGACAGAGCAGTAGAGAACATGTTTTCCAGTGTGTTTCCTCTGAAACTTATTTGTATCTGGCCCTGCTGCAGTTTTTATTCCTTGGTTTGAAAGAATAGCTTAGTATCTCTTCTTTTCTGGGTCATGCGTTTTTGTCAGTAACTAGGGATCGTGCAGCTGCTTCTCCTCTTACCTGTTTTTGTGAAACTTAGTGGAATTTAGAATGGAGTGGAAGGAGTAGTCGAAGTGTCAAGCTAGCATAGTACGAGTACGTCTGTTGCTTGTTCTCTTCTTTATTTGAGCATATACATGCACACACCCACACACCCCTTTCTTGTGTCACTGTCACTGTTTTTCAAGTGCTAGAGTGCTTGGGGAAACTATCTGACTGGAGGTATTTGATTGTGTAAAATATTATAGTGATAACATCCTAACAAAAATTGTCTTGTTTTTTCTTACAGCAGATATGGGAGAAGAGTTTGTTAGCATGCTCACTGAACTGCTGTTTGAATTGCACGTTGCTGCTACTCCTGACAAACTTAATAAGGTTAGCACCTGTTAGTGAGCTGCCCTTTGTTTCTCGGACAAAGACAAAGAGGGAGGGCTTTGTTCTGGAATCTGACACAGAGCAGTACCTAGCTCAGTTCAGACACTTCAGAAAGCAAAGTACAGGAGGGTGGGACTAAAATGATGAATACAGAAAAGCTTTCATAGAAGAAGTGAGATTAGTAAGGCAATACAGTTGCAATGACTAGCTAGCAAAATGGGCCATGTTAGAAAGCCTTGAACCAGGAATGTCTCAGCAGAACAGAGTTCACAAGCACAGCAGATTTGGTCTTAACATACTGGGAACAAAGGTCAGGTTCAGAATTATTTTTCTTGCTCATCATGTTTATTCTTCTGAGGAACTTCTCCAG
This sequence comes from Pelecanus crispus, assembly GCF_030463565.1. Lineage (NCBI taxonomy): Eukaryota > Metazoa > Chordata > Aves > Pelecaniformes > Pelecanidae > Pelecanus > Pelecanus crispus. The sequence continues at coordinate 61,343,967 of NC_134646.1, read as the reverse complement.
ACCTTCTTAGCTAGATGCAAAGTCTTGGATTTATCTCATCTAGCTTCAATCATCTAGAAGATAGATGGCTAGAAGCTAGTCACATCACTAGTCACATTTGTACTATCATGCCCCTTTAAAGGTGATCCACCTGCCAGTCTTAGGCTCAGATGAATGTTTATCTCTCTAGCCACATAGATAGACTATGGATAACTAGTTTAGGCTTCAGTCTTAATATATTTTAATTTGATTTCACATTAAAAAAGAGACATCATACATTTCCTACTAAGCATAACAGTAGTCTGAAGTTGTATAAAACTTCAAGGCTTTTCCACTTTGATCTACTTTCATGCCGGGGAAGGCAGCTGAAGATACAATGGTTTTCTATTTATTTTTCCTTTAAGAATTTAGTACATCTCTCTTACCTCTCCAATATTTTTTTTTATAGCACCTTCTTATTTTTTTATTTGGGAAAATTATTTCTATGTAAATTCCTTTGAAAGTTACCTCATAAAGCTGAAATTTTAGTAATTTTGGTATTAATGCAAACTCTATGTGTTGGTTAGGAATATCATACCTGTAGAGGAATTATCCCTGGCTGATCCACCTTTATGCAGTCAGAAATACAGTTTCTTAAATATACACTTAACTAAATGCCACACAGAGGTTTGATATGTTTAAACTTCTGAATGTAAAAAGGAAGTAATTAAATGTATTGTTAATTAATGTTCAGGAACATTATTTGATATTCCCTATTTGAACTGAACTTTGGGGTTGGGTTCTTTGTTTGGCAGGCTAGGAAAAAAGCTCATGAATGGCTGGAAGAAGCCAGTTTTTCCACCCCAGTAGACATAGAAGAGAAGCTAAAAGAAAAAAAACCTGGAGAACCTGATGAAGAAAAGACTGAAAAAGAAGATAAAATTGACAGTGATAAAACAGAAGTAGACAAAAACAAAACTGTGGAGGTAAAATAGTTTTTGGAGGATAAGTTTCATTAAGCAAATTGTCATACTTTGTTTGATAAGATTACTTCTCTGTCTTTGTGTGTTGGTTTTATATGTTGTCCTCATTTTTTAAACTCTTGCAAGTTTTAAGAAATACTAATATATAACTCTTCACTGTAGACCCAAAAGGAAACTAACTTAAATAAATATTTTTACTGTTAGTCTGTTCCCATAAATAAATATAAAAATAGCAGATCCTCTGCCTATCACATTGTTTTATTTTTTTATATCTATGTTTTTGTGTGTATGCATGTGTATACACAACATAAAGTGAGCTGAGGGATTCTGTGGTGCAATGTCAATAGCACATTGAAAGTCATATCTCAACATTCCTTGGCATCTCTTTCTCCCAGTGACAATACCTGGAAAAAATTCTCAAATTTTATTTAAACTCTTAAACAGTTTAAATCACAAAGAGACAAAACACAAATATTATTTAGGCAACTCACAAGTGTTCATTCTTTTTATGAAAGATAGCACTTAAGGCTAAAAGTACTGTGTCTGTTTAGACAAATCCTCTTGTTGATAAGGTTAATTGTGATTGAATATTTTACACCAAGTTATAGCCATGGTAAATGTGGTTGGTATCTTTGTCAAGATTTTTTGAATGAATTCTAACAAAGAAATTATCTGTCATGTTGCCTTACAAAAAAGATCCAAAGAAGGAGAGAGAGTTACACTGTATATATTACAGATTTTTATGCGATTGCAGATTTCCAGCTGGCATCAGCTTGTGAAAGCTGTAACACCATAGTGCTAGGTAGAGTTTTTTATCATTGCTCATAAAAGCCACTTTTTTGTTGGGAGTATTAGCCATTTCTACTCTGGAGATTCATCTGAGGGTGACTCAATACTTTCAGCTCCATATGAAAGTAATTATGACTTATTCTAGAGTTAAGGGGTCTTTGTATTTGTTAGGACTAGGTTTAAAAGTGCTATGTTAGAAAATCTGAGACCCTGACCTAGTTCCCATGCAAATAAATGGTAGACTTGTTCTTAATAAGGTCTGTATTTTATAATCTGTGGATATTTCATTTTCCAGTATTGTTTGTGAGGATGACATTATAGCTGATAATTACTTCACTATGTATGTGGTGGTATTTCCAGTTGAGGTGGGAAGGGCTCCTATGTTTCAAATTCTTTTATATGTATATTTGTCATTGTTATTATTATTGATTATATTATTCCTGGTTTTAATTTAAGGAAATTTACATGCTATCCATTGAAAGTCTGGCTGAGGTAACTGCTCGTTGTATTGAACAGCTTCATAAAGTAGCAGAATTAATTCTACATGGGCAGGAAGTGGAAAAAACAGCTCAAGATCAAGCAAAAGTACTGATAAAGTGAGTATTATGTATTTCATATATGAACATTTGACATTTGCTTAAAACTGAAGTTACGTTCAGCTTTTGGTACTTGAAGGCACAGTAAGTTCATGGATCAACAAACAGCATTGGCTTTAGGGGTCCTGGTGCTGTATTTTCTCATGTAATCAAGTTACATAGGCTACCTGTCATTTTTTGATATGGCTAACATATGTATGTTTACAAAATATGACCTGTTCACAGGCTGAAAGTTGTTTCTGCTCTAGCAAGTGAATGTACATGCTAATTTGGGTTGTATTTCCTATTCCTTCTGCAAAAGATACTGTGCTAGCATATACAGAATTTGCTTTTAGAATGCATAATGCAGTCATTATCTGCTAATAGAGTTTCATTATCTAGTGTTCATCTGCCAAAATATACAGAAATCAATCTATAGTTCTAAACAATAAGACCACATTTGTCAGCAACTTTGTAGTAAACCACAACAAAACGTGCATAAATTCAAGAAGCCAGTTTATCTAGTGGGACTCAAAATTCAGATCTCATGCTCTCTGTAGTAGTCGATTCTACTGATTTCAGTGGGTTTTGACGTTAAGATGTTGTAAGCACTTGAGTCCTAAGTAAGTAAAATATTTAAGCAAGTGTTTATGCTTAGGAATGCTAGTAACAATAGCAAAGTCCACAGGAACACTTCAGTCTAAAACAAAGTACTTGAACAAGTATTTTTCAGAATTAGAGCTAAGGTGTGGTGCACCTTGCAGGATGAGGTTCTATATGATGCACTTGTGAATGTTTAACAAAACAGTGATAGATCTAAGAATAGAACTAGATCTCCTTGTGCTCTCATATTTTAACCACAGTGGTACTTCCTCTTTTAGTACAGAGTAGATGTTTTATTGCTTAGATAGGAAACTTCTGACTGTTCTCATTAAAGTTTGATTTATATCCAACAGTATTTCTAGGAGTTGTGTTGCTTCAATCATCAGAAAAACAATACACTTGAAGTTTAGAATTTAAAAAATTGAAACATTGCCCTATCAAAAAAGACTAGTGTTTGAGCCAACATGACATCATTTTGCTGCTGTAGTCAGCAATGGATTTTTCAGTGGAGGAATATAAAAACTATATCATGAACAAAGTCTACCCCAAAATATTTTAAAAATTACTAGAAGCAAAATTATCTTAAGAACATTCTTGGCTTCTAAGATGAAGTTTGTGCCTGGGACAGTCATAGGGGTTTTTATCCTTTGACAAGACAAGGATATATTTTTATATTTGTCTCTCTTTTTTTTAAAACCAGTTTAACAAGTGCCATGTGCAATGAAGTTTCAACTTTATCAAAGAAGTTTTCCGATTCTTTAACAGCAGCTGGGGTAAGATAACAGCATTTTCTGTAGCATTTGGGCTTTTTTAAACATAGTTCATGTCTTGAAACAGAAATTATTACCCGAGTCCGGTGGCTTTACATAAGGTACCAGCAAATAGGGCACTTCTTTCCTCAGATCAAGAACACAGAGCATTTTTACAGCAGATTCCCTGACACAGAGAAAGTTTATAAGCCTTGATAGACTGCAGTGTGTCGCCTGCTTTCTGAAATCTCTCTTTCTAGACACCATGTTCCATTTTTCCTGATCACCACTCAGCACTTCTTACCTTCTGATACTGAAAGGGCCCCACGTTTGAAGTCCCACAACTTGACTATATTTTCTTGTACCCAGCCTATCCCTTTTGAATGCATTTGTGTAGAAGTCAATTAACAGATAACACTTCCAGTACCTTAAGATGGTTTCACGAGCTGTATTCTTAGCCTTTGCTAAATTCCCTGGCCTACGGCCACTGTGTTTTCAAAAGGTTTAAGAGATTAGAAAATCTGTTTGGTTTTCCATCTTAAAAAAAAATCACTCTGTCTTGTATCTCAAGACATTCCATTTAGGAACGTCCATTTATCTGTGAACATCTTTGCTAGAAATAGTATCCTGCCTTTCAAGATATTTCAAAGATGACTGACATCTGAGTATTCTAGCAGGATCCAGAGGAAAAAATTGTGCTGTTGCTGAAATTGTTCTGTAAACATCAGAGAAGAACAAACTTTGGCTCTCCTGCTTACTCTGTGAAAACATGAATGTACATCAAAGGAAATTTTCCCAGTTCTCCCATGAGCTCTTCCAGCACATCTCTGAGCAAGTTTTTTCAGAGTTATTTGTAGAGAACATGATGTATTGGGTTGCTTTTATTCTGAATAATTTACATTCCTTCCCATTACTCTAGGAGAAACAGCTTATTTTGCATTTTGGGATTGTATTTTAGCATATCTTTGTATGTCACTTGCAATAAATACATGCACAGACATATAAAAATAAATTGCACATGAAATATTAAGCTGGCCTGGCTCAGAAAATTGGAAGCTAAAGCTTTCATAAGCATTTCACTAGGTTTTGTTCTTATCAACTCTGTACTCATTTTTTAGGACGAGATTTTTTTTGTGGACATTTGTGTGGACACATAAGAAATTGAGCACAAAGACACTTCCCACTGCCAAAATACTCTTTAGGAGAGAGTTTTAGTAGGGCAGTCTGGCGATCTTTACGTGCTGTCCCATCCCTGTAAGCTTTTGGAGGAAGATGTGGGCCTTCTGCTCACCGTGATCAGTAGGAAAGTAAGGAGCACCTGTCACACAGGACTGTAGAAAATCTACATCTTCCTGCATGTCCCAATGGTTCAAATTCCTCCTTAACCTGCCAACAGCACCCAGGTTTACAAACACATTCCAGTATCCTGCAAAGTGCAGTAACTCGTGGGAAACTGAGAAATGGCTTAGAACAGAAAATACTGTTTTTTTCAAATTTAATGCCATCCCTATAGTTTTATCTGTATAATTCAGACATTAGCTGTAGTGCTGGCTGTACACATCTTCTACAGCGTTGGCGATGTTTCTGAGTGAGCAGTAATGCAGAAGTAAGAAATAACAGCTTTGCTTGCAACACAAGATTTCTTTCAAACTTATTGATTCATACAGTCAATAGTACTTAATTGATACTGCTCTCTATATGTTTCAGTTTATTGACAATCAACTAAACAGTGCACTTGGTAATGGATTTTCTAGTAACTGTCAGTAAAATTGCTCTTCTTCTCTCTAACCATCTTCCCTTTGTTCTGCCATCTTTCTCCAAACTAAAATTAAGGTGTTTCACGTTTCTTTAAATCTGTAATATGAAAGCTACAAAGTTGTAAGTGGAAATCCTTCAGTTAAATTAATCAGTATTGTGTTTCCCTTGTTCTAATGAAGTCCACCATTCGGTATTGAAAGACAGCAACTCTTGCTGGAGGTTACTGTCATTCTAAAACAACACAATGCAAAGAACAGAATAAAAAAAGTAGAGAACGTCTGCCGTTTCAAAAAGCAGAGGAGCTGATGAATCTTGGTTTTCTAGCCTCTAGTAGTGTCACCTCATTGTACCCATCTTTATTCCTGTCTGGTGGTTCAGAAAAATGCTGTGCACGCTGAGCTATGTTTACTGGCCAGCCTGTGTTGTCCAGCTCAACATATACTGCCTCCAGTTTGGGGATCTGAGTTCCACCTGTTTTTCCTTCTGTAGGGGAGCTAATCTGGGCCTTTCATTTCCTCCTGACCACAGCTATTTGTGAAACTTCTAAGAACTTCATTTTCCTTTTGACCTGTATTTGTCCTTGTTTCCTCGAAAATGAGCAAGGGGTTAAAAAATTATGGGGGAGATGAAAAGGGCACTGACGGACAGATGGACAGACAATGTCATCACATAAATCTCAGATCCATAGGAAACCAGGCAATTTGAAACTGTGGTACATAAATTGATGAAAAAGTAAAACCCTGGTCCCGTCTTAGTTCATTGTACTCAGTGATAGAAATACGTAGGGTCTACTGAAGTGTGTATGAAATGTAGACACAGTTATCAGGAATACTGTGATAAACAGTCTGAATAAGAATCAAGGTGAACCAAGACCTTTATAGAATTCATAAAACTACGTCTGAGGTATCAGTATATTTCTGTTAAATGTATTTCTTGTCCTGGCATTTCATTCTATTTTCCGGTTTACAGAGCAGTATGAAGGCAGAGGTTCTTAACCCCATCATCAACAGTGTGCTATTAGAGGTAAGCCTTCACTTTATTCACATTGGGAAATGCTCTAGTAAAAAGATTTTGAAATGAAACAGTCTCATTTATGTCTGAAGAAAGAACTATATATAAAGTAATGACAATATCATTCTGGCTGTTCAGTGCCAGCTCATAAACCTCTCGTTTTTGTGTTCAGCCTCTCCCACAAATACTATAGTAGTAATATTGCATTTACTGAGGATTCTTAAGAACTGTATGACTGAAGTGAGACTGGCCAGCTCTTAAATTCTGCTGCTGTATTGGTCAGAGCACAGCAGACAATTTGCAATGTGCTGCTTAGCCCTTTTCTAACCTATTCACAAGTTCCCTCGGATAAGGCTATTCTTACTGTTCTGTTACCTGCTTCAAATATTGCAAAGTATTTCTGATTCACAGATAGTTGCAGACTACTTTTTGATTTAAAATTTGAGTTGCAGGTATGCTACAGTGCTTCTGTCCACAGGCATTTAGTATTTCTACAAAGATTCACAGTCTAGCAGCAAGCTTGGTCAGCACATGGATAACCATGTGTCAGACATCCCAAAATGTTCATGAGTGATTTCTTTTATCAGACACCATGATCTATGAGTGACCTCTTCTACTAGACAGCATGAGCTGTTTTTCATCAGAAAAGCACAGTGAGTAAAATGTGCCTTAGTTTTACCAAGAAGAGGTCAAGAGGGAGTAATACTAAAATGTGTACTGTCTGCAGCACAAATTCTTTTAACTGCTAGTTAGATCACACTTCTCTTGAAACATAAACATATAGTAGTGACTACAAATTGTCATTCTGTATCTAATAGTTGTGTTCCCTTAAAAATGAGGAAAAGATTGGTTTACAATAAGCAATCTTGTACTGAATTAACCATACCTTTAAGGAAAATCATGGAAAGTTGAATAGAGCTGTAGTAAAGACTACTACACCGTTCCTTTTGTTATAGGGTAGATTTTCTGTTGCAGCTGACGTATCTTTCTGTGCTCCAGGAACTGCAAAATCTGGGAATGTCCAGAATTGTGGAATATGATGTTTTGTACTTCTTAAATCCCATATTTGTGTACAAATACATATTAGTACAGCCTAGGTTCCTGGAGAATTACAAGCTGCTATACCATTCAGTATTAGAAATTCCACAAATAGTACTATGTGTTAAAAACATTATAATAATTCAAACTGTTAATTTCAGTGACACTTCTTCCACCTACAGCAAATTCAAAATTAGTTCTGTTGATGGAAGAACTAGCTGGTTTGTATTTAAAAAGTCAAATCTACTTCTGAACACTGTGGCATTTTATTCTACTCACATTACAAGCAAAACTGTCCAAGAGTTCAAACTGAGGGGAAATCAGATTTTTATGTAGTGATTCAGGCTATCCTTGTTAGCTGCAAACTGTTGTAATTTATCATTTTTGTTATCTACGGTTCCTAAAATTTTGTGTGAATATGTACACTAATATAGCGTGATGCAGATGTTAAAAAAAAAAGTTTTTTTTAGACTACAGTGTAATTCCTGAAATACATGACAGCTATGCTGATGAACCACGTTTTCTCTCCCCATTAGGGTTGCAACAGTGCTACTTATATTCAGGATGCTTTCCAGCTATTGCTTCCAGTTCTGCAAATTTCACATATCCAGACCAGTTGTTTGAAAGCACAAGAGTGACAGTTTCCCAGCAGTTGTCACCACGGGGCTTAGCAGAAACCACAGACCTAATGCCTTTAATGTATGCAGATAGAAGGGATGGTATGAGAGACGTCTGGCCACTTAGAGTCCTCTGAAGACACTAAATGCGGTTTTGCACATACAATATTGAACAACATTTTGAAACTCTTTCAGACTTTTAGACTTTAGTAGTTAGTAAAGCAAGTAATTTCTTTTCCATTAGAGTATATCCTTTGCCTTAATTTAAACTGAAGTTTATTGATATTAGCATTGACTTAAATACGGATTTGAAATGTTGACCCTTTCAGTTGTAGACAATGTATGAAGCAAATTAGAATGTAAAACTTTTTAAAACATTTCAGCCCAAATTACCATTTCCATTGTTTGCATCGTAACTGTCAGTTAAAAATGTATATTTCAAAAGTTGGTTTCGGTATTTAATTTTAGCCAACATGAACAAATTATCATGGTGTTCTGCTTGTTAAATATTTTTTACGGTAGCAAATAATAACATAATAATCTGTACCACTTACATAACACTTTGTGTTGAGAGAGTTGTACAGTAGTAGGCATTAACTTTACTAAATTAAAATTATGGAGGATAACCATACAGAATTGTACTGAAAAGGAATTTTCTGAGCCAGTTAAGAGTACGGGTAAAGCTCTATATTTGCTGACCCATAATTTTATACACATTTATGTCTATTTCTTAATTCCAATGGCTGAACAACATTGCAGGCCAAAGTAATCTTTTTAATACGCAAGGAATAGAAAATTTCCCTTTTCTTTGGCAATTGAAACAGCCCCAAAATAATCTCCTCTCAAATGTGTTACCAGGTTAGCACTTTGGGGTTTAATTTGGGCTTTATAAACGTTATGAACCTTTTTATCAAATGGAGTTACTGATACTGACAATTCAGAAATACAGTTTCTGGGCATAGAAAGGAAGTTGTGAAAAAAAGTTATGCTTTGGGCATATGTCAGAGCAATCACCTTTTCTCTGAGGCAGTAGCTAGACAGAGCATAACTGAGCAGCAGGAATGACGTTTCATAATAACACTAGCAACCATGATAATTTCTCCATATCCTTAGCTTAAAATCCTGAGCTGTGAACCTCAGGATTTGTTAAGGCTAGTTTACCTCCTAATCAGGAAGAACCTTCCAATATTTTACGTAACCTATTCTCCTGGATTTTCATTGTTTATTATGTTTCTTTCAGCTATTTTGTATTTTTTTCCTCCTGATATAAATTGTATTTAAATGCTTTTTAATTGTAGTTAACATCGGAATATGTTTAATCATAGAAGCATAGTTCATACATCGTAAAATTAATGAAACAGAGCATGAGAAAATACTATCCTGTCTGTCAGAAATGAGAAACCACGTATCTGCTTTGCACATGGTAACTTTTGTGAGTCCAAATAAGAGAGGACAGAAAGGTCTGTTTGGGTCGTACACTATTGTGGTCCCTGTTTCTGCTGTCACATGCATGTTGACTTTTCTATCTTTTGTGATTTAGAGCTGAAATTTTCGCTATCCCTGAAATAAGGTTTATTACACAAAATCTATTTTCTGCCACCCTGTAATTTAACAGATTTGAGATATCTTTCTGGGTAAGTAGATGGAGTACAGTCTTCAAATCCACTTGCACAGAATGTAAAAAAAAATTACAGCAATGTGAACAAAAATAAGAAAGCCTCTTGGCAGCTGAAAAGGCAAACAAAGCTTGACATTCATTGGTATTTATGCCACGTTGAACAGCTAACATTACTACAGGATGGGAAAAAGAGGGACACGGGAAAATGCAACTGGTAAGCAGACTCACTAGCCCAAAGGTAGGATACAGCTCCCATCAGCCATTATGTCCGTGGCGCTTCCATCTGGTATTGCTTTATTTCTGAAGCATCTTTTCCAAAGTGTATTACAAAATAATGTTTAGTTGATGCAAAACACTGCATCATACCCAGTGCTTCTCTGGCTTCTGCACTCTGGTGGGAATGAACGTGCTCTTCTCCAGTAGTCTTCTCTGGCTGCTGGAAGAGACACACACTTGTACTTACTTGACCAGGGGTCATTCTTGTATACACACTTTAACGCAGAAGAGCAACCCCTCAGTGCGGATTGCTGAGGACCGTGCACTTGCTCCATACACTTCATCGTGAGCGGTTTTCAGTGTTAAAGATCTGGACAGCAGTGAAAGCATTCAGTAGCTTGTAAAAAGGCCTATTTGTTTAAAGCGTTTTTTTCTGTCGTTCTGTGCTGACAAGCAGAATATAATGCCCGGTTAAAAGCTTGTTTATGCTTCAAACGAAAACTGTCAAGAAAAGTCTAGTGTTTTCACCTATCAATCATCCTGGATTTATTTTTACTTTAATTCCATCATTATTTTTCATCAAGAAGCCTTTCTGGCCATGTTGGAGTAGAGCTCTGCATCAGGTATCTGTAAATGTGGTATTACTGCCAAATGAGTCACAGAACATAGCAATAGCTGTTTCATATTGTTCCTATGCCGAGTTAATGTTTTCAGACATAAATGATTTTAGTTACTTTTTCATATGGATCTTCTTTTTTTCTCTGAAATGCAGTGCAGAATATATAGTGTTAAACCTGTCAGAAAAATGTGTTGGCTAATAGTGGTGCCTTTTAGCAGAGGCTGAATATATAGCATTAGAAGCCTCAGGGGATAATATTTGAAATCGTTGAGGGGCGTTCTTAAGACAAAGATTGCTTGTCTGAGATATTCCTTACCAGAGGTTTCACCGTCTTGCTTAAATTATGTACGTATTGAATAAAGTACCTTACCCTAAAGTAAAAGAAGCTGTAAAAAATAACAACGTGTGGACTTAAAGTGTTTACATCCATACAGTGTAGGAAGGGAAACAGGGCAGAATATGAGCATAGGGGTACTCCCATCTGATCTGAGATGCAATCATCTTGTCCTAGGAAAACTGAACATTGTATCTTTAAATCAATTCTAGGTAAACAGAATTTCAGTAGAGAAGTACTGTGTAGATGTAACCAGAATATTTTGTTTACGCTGGTTTGTATTTTTCCATCAGTCAAGTAAATCATTTGAGATGCTGAACTGAGACAGTGTACTAAAAAAGAATGTTTTGAAGAATAATGAGATGGGAGGATGTACTCAGTGAAGTCTTTCACTTTCTGATTTTGTGATTTACCTTTGGAATGATTGAGTGTGATTTTACTGAGGGTCTGACAAAAACAGGCGCTGCCTTAAACTTTTAAAGGAGACACTTCTCTCTTTCATCACCACCTTTTTCCAGGTCAGTACACTGAGCGTGCCTTGGCACTTGTCAAACTACTAGGTTTTAAGTACTTATTTAAAAAATAAGCTCAACTGTGAAAGTTACCTGTTCTCTTGAGCAGATCTGGTTTTCATGGCTTTCCATTCACTTGTGAGCACACCTTTTTATGCAGAGACAAAGGAGGCAGGCTTTTGCACTCACCAAGGTGCGAAATTTATCAAGATGAAACTTAAAGCAATGTCTGCATACCTACAACCTTGCAGGTGATCCACTACTACAGGTCATCACTGAAGGATGAGCTAGAAGTAAATTATTAGACAAGTCATTTGCTGTACATTAAAGGTACTTGCTTTTTCTTTTTCTTTAAGGCAAACAAAACAAAGCAAGCTGTAAGTTGTTTGCTGCTTCTTAGGGTACAGTCTATTCATGTGTAAACATCTCTTCCCCATGATTTGCGCCTACACTCCAGCAGCCATTGCTTGAGACAGCTAAACAAAAGAACTGTCTCTTCCACTTTTTTCATGGTGCTTAGATCATCCACTGAAGCCATTAATATCTTCCTCTAAAATGTGCCTCAATCGTATAATACAAAATCACAGTCATTACAATTTGAGATGCTTTTTAATGAAGTTTCCAGTGTCAGCCACCAGTCAGGATTCATAACAACTTTAATGTCTGTATGTCACAGTATTTGGAGTGACAAACGCAGATTTTCACCTTTTTTCAGATTCACAAAAGTGCTTTTAATGATACAAGCGGTCACCCAGCTTACAGGATTATCTTTCAGACATTCCACTTCCATTTCAAATGACAGCCCTGTCCTTTCTGTTAAGAGTCTCAAAAGAATGTAAAGAGTGGCAAAGGACTTTCCGGAGTTCTTTTTAAAACCATCTCAGAGCAAGGCTTACCGTGACACCATCAGCCAGTCTGACCTACTTGGAAATTCTCACATTCTGACTGGAAAGCCCTCTGGACTTTGAACACTTTTTTCTGTCTCAGGTCAACCTTTGTTGCTGAGAATATGAGGACAAAACCAGCTGCTTTTAGTGTGCGACCTGTACATTTTCCGTGCTCTGACTCCTACCTCAGCATTCATAACTGATGATGGTGTGCAGCTTTAGAATTAAAAAACTGAAAACAAAATGTCAAAAACTGAGCTGCATTAAAAAGATGAGAGAGGGAAAATTATTTTCAAAGGAAAAGGATGTGCTCTCTGGAAATTGCAACAATTTTCAAGGTTGAATTAGAGAAAAGACTCTAAAAGAATTTTTCAGCATTGTTCGGAATAAACAAGAGATGACATCTGATTAGTTCCAGCAGAACTGGAATAACAGCGCTTCTGAAGGAAAATGAAAATCTGCATGAACTTGAAGGAAGGAAGTCAACGATAAGAACATTCACAGAGGAAGAGCTCAAAGGAAAGATGACAGCTAATTTGATCGCTCTAGATCTGCAGTGCTCATTCTCCCTTTATTGCCTGCACCCCGAAAGTCCCTGAGCACGCATCTGCTAAGGGCTTCTTATTAGTCTCCCCACTTTGATCTCCTTTTCACAGCTTCCCTTTACAGCCTTTTGAGGAGGTGCTCGTAACAGACTCAAAGCAGAGCACTAGCTATTTATTCTGCCTTTCAAACGTTTTACCCAAGGAGTGAAAGAATATTTCTTATGCAACGCTACAATAATGTGCAAAAGGAGTCTAAAAAAACTGCAGCAAGGACTAATCCTAACTCTTAGTGAACTGAATTTGCTGCTGCTGTGAAGAGGAAGGCGTGAAGACATTACTCAAACAAATGTGTGCTACTTCTCTTCTGCGCTCCAGGGTTGAGGCTGGAAGGCATTCGACAACAGGTGCCAGTTCGGGGGTCAGACAGTGTCACCTAAATGAAAGCCAGAACACTGCGTAATTCAAACAACTTTTAAACACCCTCAGAGGCCCCTCAGCCCGTTTACCAGACTTGTAAAAATGCAGTCCTGCTCCTCCTGCCCTTGCTTATCTCAGACACCGTATCAGTGGCTTATACGACACCTGTGCCTTTCCTCCAGTTCCCTCGCCATGTCCCTTTTGCACATTTCCGTACGCCATCAGTTCTGCCTTCCCCACCAGTTTTGTTCACCCCACTCTCCTCCACCTTCCTGTCCCCTTCCCCCAGCCGCGTCCTGAGGTTCTTCCCTCCTGCCCATCATCACGTGCTTGAGAGGCCGCACCAGGACATCCTTTCTCTCCTCACATGTTCAGTTTTGAAAGAGCCAGAGATGAAGACAAGGGTTTAAGTGGACATGGGAGGAGAGAAACCCAGAGGATCTCAGGGGAAAATGGGAAGACACTAAACCTGTTGCTTTTTAGTCCCCTCCTTCCTCCTCTGGTGTAAGGAGGTTGGGCTGGAGACTGCCTGAGGTCCCTTTCAGCCCAAATTACCTCAGGATCACATTTTTTTCCTTACCATTCTTACCAATGTCTCCCCATTCTCGCACTGTTTCCTATAGGTTGGATCATACTTGCAAGACAAGGTAAGCTCTACTCAACAGAAGTTGAAATCTTATAAAAGCCTCTTAGGTTTACTTGTTCTTGGTGTTTTGTAAAGGTAACTTGAAAGATGGAACCTCCCAGGGTGCTAACACCAAACTCTTAAGAGAGCTGTGGGATAGCTGTGGGTAATAAAATAGTAAGTCACAGTTTAGCCATCCAAGGAAAAGAAAAAAGGGAGGTTAGAAGCAGCAAGAACAATAGAATTAAATTACAGGAGAAAGGAAATTAAACTGGGGTCACAAGGAGCAGGGCTGTCCCTATCAACAAGATCTGTGAATTACTGAAGGGGAAGAGTGCCAGACAGTGCCATCGCTGGAAGTGTCTCAACACTGACTAAAACGGCCTTAGCAATTCTGCAGTGATTTGAGATAGATACGTCTCTTCATCTGTAAGTTGCTGTTCTCTAGTAAGAAGAAAAAAAAAACAACCATAAACAAATTGTCAGAGGTTTATTTTATAGACTGTATTAAAACATCCGTTTCTGAAAAGCTTTAAGTTATTACCACAGATAAGCAATAAAGCCTCAAAAGTCCCCGAATCAAGAAAGTCAGTATTTTTCTCTGATTTTTTTATAAGATGGTAACAAACAACGGAAACAAATGCTTCAGACTTACCCAACTAAATATAAAAAATTCCATATGGCCTGAAATCATTCAGAAGCTAATGTTCACAACTATTCCTATTAAATCTGAACTGCTTGGTGCAGTATAATGGCTGGAGAGGCAATTTCAGAAAGCTTCAGGAGGGAAAAGCTATATAAATGTAAGGGATGGAGGTTATGAAGTATTAACATGATGCTAAATTGCCGCATATCATATTTGCAATGGGTAGTTTACAATCTGTTCATCCTGATGGATTTAGCACAAGGGAGTCCGAAGTCCTGGCTCTGCAATTTCTGTCTCTGCCTGGTAATTGATGGTTAAATTGTATCCACAAATAACGTGTTGGCACCGAATGAGTTTGGGACCCTGCTCAGCCCAAACAGCTCCATTACACTCGGAGGAGCAGTAATAAATGGAAAGTAAGGAAAGTTCCGGGAGATAATGAGTCTGAATGCTAATGACCTAAGCTAGTACAAAAGATAGAAATGCAATTTATCAAAAAGTATGAAACCCATTTGGCGTCTTAATGAGTTACTAAAAAACAATAATAACAATTTTGTGGTTTGAAGCCAAAACACTATTTTTCCACATTTTTTTTCTTTATCCACTAAAATGTTGCAGAATTTATTAAAGTCTTCCTGGTTTACTGCAGGAGTTAAAATGTACTGCAGAATTCTCTCCTTCTATGACCCTTCGGCCACCTTCCTCAACAGCCAGAAATTGTATCTTTTAAGCACCTTAGTCACCTAGAGCATTAAATAGGGAGAAAACTGTGCTTGTTTCATGGAAGTAGAGGATCATTTCTATCTTTAAACAGTCTTTCTTATCCTATGGAGGATACAAAATAAATTTCTTCTCAGATAAAAAATGAAATTATTGCAAGGATTATCTCACATCCATATGATTAAGTATAAATTGTGAATGAACTGAAAATTGATGTGAGATCTATACTCTCCTGCTGAGGTTGATTCTACAGCAAAATGTGTTTGTCCATCATTCATATTTTCTTAATACGACATAATTCTGATGATAGATCAATGGAGCTTCTCCACTAAAATGCATAGTTGGCATTTTCATGAAAACATGGGTAACATAGCTCCACAAACTAGAAACAGAGATGCTTTCTTCTGTGGTGTGTGATGTGTCTTCTTTCAGTAGCCATATTTCACACAGCAACATCTGAAACTAAAGAAAACAATTTCAGAAAAAAGAGGAGGTTAAAAAAGCAGTCTTTTCCAATTTATCTTAAATGTCATTCTTTTGACTTTCACGGTAATCAATTCTCCTCTTTATCGCAAAAGAATACAGTCTAACTAAGAGGCAGACAAAACAGAAGATACACATCAGACTGGAGCAAAAGACCTAAGAAAGGTACCTGCCCACAGGAGGGCGGTTTAGGTACCTGCCCACGAGTGTGATACGGGCACCTGAGCAAGAAGCACTGGACCTCATTCGCTTGCAGGGAAGTTTGGCAGCCTAAGAGCGGGCAGAGCCAGAGGCTGCCCTAGAGAGCGTCCGCCACATCCACCAGGCTGAGGAGCACCCCATAGGGATGTCCCTGAAGTGTCTCAAACTGGCTTTCTGCAGAGTGGCTCCATCTATGGGGGGTTCGGTCTGGAACTCTCTTCTAAAGGTAGGTGGTGATTGCTCTCTTTCCTTCAAATAACTGAGCACACTCTCTTCTTCCCTCCTGGCAGCAAGATGAGGGGAGAAGAGTTTTGTGTGATGCCTGCCTCTGCTCCAGAATCTTTTGCTCTCTGTTAGCTCCCGGGCATCTCTTCATGAACTACTCCACCTGCAGCAGAGAGTTCAGAAGTAAATTTGGGGTATTAACAAGGTCTTACTGCAGCTGAGCCAAAATAAACTAAATTACCCTAATGGAAAAAAAATTAAAATAGACTGATTCGAACAACCAGCTGCACGGAAGAATTTGCAAACCTGTGCCCAACTGTATTTCCCATACTATACTTGTATACAGTAGGACAAATTTGGAACTAATGAAAAATACTCCTCAGTAATCATCAATGAGACTTCTGAAATGTGGACTGCAGCTCCCGAAGTAGCACACAATGAGGAACCCTGAAATATGAAAATACCCAGATCCCAGTCAAGCTTATCTTTAGTTTTTAGGGAACTATACAATGCTGGGGCTAAAAGCACAGGATTTCTGTACTTCTTACGCTCACACTGAGTGAAAAAGGAAATGTAGCTTGTCTCCCATTCTGGTAGTTCATGTAGCTGCAGGCCCAATAACAACATCTGTCTCCCTTTTCCTTTACATCATAAGAACTGGGATAAGAAGCGTTTCTTTGGCTGTGAAATCATACTGGAGGCAGCAGCTGCTGAAGTGAGCTAGAAAATGACAAGTGTAGGCAGGATACAATGCATCAAAAATTGATGCCGGCTAATGGAACAGGGGGGTTAAACAGCCTGCACAGTGCCCATTACAGTCCACTTCTGCAAGCAAGCAGGAGTGCTTCCCTTCAAAAACCTCCAAGTGCCTGTTTCGGAGAGAAACACATCCTGGCATGCGTTTTATGCAGAGCCCAATAATTGTGCCAAGTACCCTGCAATGTGCTCAGCAATCTGATTCTGTGAGCTCTTCATACCGAGAGGAGTTTTCGTTTTAATGTATGATTAAGACTTGAATCTATTATGGAAGCAGAAACAGAGGAGGAATTATCTTTCATGATATTTAAAAAAAAAAAAAATGTAATTGAGTGACTGCATGCAGTCCTGAAAACAATTTAAAGCTGCATGTGGGCATAAATCTTTTTTCATCGTTGTCTACAGGAATTCATGAAAGCATAAAAAATGATGTCTTACAAAAATGGCCAACTGGCAAACCCAGTATGTCAGTACTAGTAGGAACTTCTGCATTCAGCAGCATCACACCGGATTTTATGATGACTTTAACCACAGTGCTATCACTTCTGAGCACTGAAACGATGCTCTTCAGAAAAAGTGTCAAAAGGATAATTGGAAGGATCCCAGCAATTTAAAATCACACCTACTGTTCTTTACAAATACATGCATGATTTATAAAAACAGCTTAACTGTAATCTTCCTCTCGCTCCTGAGTACACTTGGTACGTGCCTTTGCTAGAAGGTTTTGAACTACAAGTTTCACCGTTTCCCCTGCATAATTTGTATCTTCTGTTGTTTGTGTGGGTGTCTTGCTCGAAGACAGAGGGATTCTTTTAAATATGAAAACATTTTTGTAAAGCCACAATCACAGAAGGAAAAGCAGGCAAAGAATATTTTTAGTTGCCCTTTCTGTTTGCGCTACTAAGTTCTGCAATGATGATGTTTGAAGACCTCTTCAGGAAGGCAGCAGGGACCTGAGCCAAAGCCCAGCTAATACCTGAGGTGGACCTGCATTGAATTTTCCTGGTATTAGATCGGGACTCTGCACAATTAAACCTCTAAAGTGCTAGGGGAGGGTACCCTTAGAAAATGACAGCAGGGATGATACTCTGAACGTAGCTGGACAGGAATCAGCCTCTCATACACTTAGTTACTTACTGATCCCTTGTGCCAACCACCCCACATGGGAGGTTTCATGTCCACATGCTTTTAGATTGTAAGAGAGAAAGGGGACCCATCAACTTCTTTTATTTCACAATTTCTGTGAAAGAGATTTTCAGCTTTTTAGCCATCTACATGCTTCCCCTGTGCATCCTCCCTGTCAGTTACCTGTCATCTTACGTTCCAGTTTTATAATCCATTTCACCTGAAGATAAGATTGTGCCTTAAATTCTATACTCGCTGGGAGACCAACTTGTCTTATCTAACTCTACAGTGACACTGTCACTCAGAAAGAAATGCAGAGCCATGAAGCGCCTTACATGCTCACGGATCTCAAAGCTCTTTACAAAAAGAGGTGGAAGTGCTGATGGCGAAAGGCAGTGTACTAAAAATCGCTGGCAATTGCTGATGTGGAACTTTCATTAGCTTTTATGCAGCCTTTGACACGTCCACCAGTTTTATTAAGAGAATTAGTGGGAGGCAAGACACTAAGATTGTTTCATCTTGTCCTTGGACCATTGACTGTCAAAGAGACCGATGCAGTAAATAAAGTGTTTGGGGGAATAGTGACCAATTTGTGTGAATTTGATCCAACAACAGCTAGGAGCATGACACTGGACACTTCTTACCAAAAAGTGAAAAAGTCCACAACAGTTGGCTTTAAGACACTGAATTTTCCTTCTCTCTTTCCTCATGAAATGGTAGCACTTCATCCAGGAACTGTCAGGTCTGTATCTGTCTCCAATTTCCCCAAATAAGAGAGAACACTGTTCTGTCCCTCGTCATTCATGAAATCCATTAATGCTCCTTTTGATTCAGAGAATACAATGCTGCTTCCCTTCAGAGAACACAATGCTGCTTCCCCTTAAACAGGCAGAGGACAGAAGTACTGCAGGAGAGGGCTCGCAATTACTCTTCACGCTATTCACACATGATTTTTATTCTGCCCTGACCACTGTAAGATTGAAGGCACCTTCAGTATGGAAGAGGCCAGCGAGACCTGTGCAGCCAGCCTGCCTGGACTCCACCGGGGAAAGACAGACTGCCACCAGGGCAGGACAGACACAGAGGGAAGTCACTCCTTGGGACAGGCTTTCTTAAACCTCCAAGGGCAAGTTTAGCCAAAACCTTCCCTACGTAACAATGATTTCAGGGCTAACCATCAGCAAAATCACCTTGCTGAATGCTCTAATACCTTCAGATAGGCTGTTCACCATAGGTACAGGTGTTTTAATGGGCATAGTGATTTGACTCTTATTTGCCCACTTTTATTTCTACCTCTAATAATTCTTTGCCCCCACTGTTTTCAGACAACAGCCATTGAATCAAGTACATTCAGAAATGTGAGCCCTTTTATGGTTTCACATGCTGCATTTTTTTAAGTAAAGGGAGCTATTAGCCTTGCTTCAATATAGAAATTCTGTATTTATCCTTCTAGTCTGCTCTCCCAGACTTCTTGCTATCAGTCCAGGTTCTCGTTTCTGCCTTTTCATCTGTCACAGAAGAGAGTATTTACTTTAAAAAAAAAAAAAAAAAAAAAAAAAAAAGCAGACCCAGATATACATCCCACAGCACTTTAGAGCTGCTAAAAATAATAGCTGATGTAAGTTTGGCTTTTAAAGTTTAAAGTACCAGTTGATGCAAGTAGTGTTTTGTAAGTTAAAAGCACTACACAATCTCTGTTTTAGCTGAGGATAGACAATTATTACCATGGTGCAAATTAGTAATGAGGTGTCATCAGCAGAGACAGAAAAAGTTGGGTCTCCAGAGCCTTATCCTAACGTGCTGTTCCCTGAAGAGCATTGCCTCAGAATGCAAATATTTGCCCTGAATAAAATGTTCATACTTCCCATCTAAATAAACAGCAGCCTTGAAATTTAGAGTAATTTTGACAGCACTAAGGAAATATATCTACAGCTATCATATGTAAAGTGAGGACTGTCTTAAAGCACTTGAGAGACTTGGCTCATTCATTTTTTCCAGAACAGTTGCTAATATGGTGGTTTAATGAAAGATGGCAGAAACAGAGGAAGATTCTTAACTTCAGCACTCAAATGTAATAATAACAGTTACCGTGAAAATACACAGAGACATTAAGTGACCTATGCTGAAAATATTCCCCTTTGGCAAAGGTACGAGTGCAGAAGTTGGTACATTTTTCATTAGCTGAATTAACTGTCAGTGTGATAGTAACCAATGAACAGTAAGTAATGGAGCATGTGCGTGCATCTCTGTGTGCCCACACACACATAGATGTATAGATATACACACACACGAGTGAGCCTTGCTTTTCCATTTCCTCCTCCTTACAGCTGCTGTTATACCTCCCACACCTACTGTGTAGCTAGCCTCCTTACACAAAAATCAAATAAACACTCTGTGCTATGGTTAATGCTTTCTCTGAGTGCAGCTCCAGCTAGCTGGAAATGAGGAAAAGCATAACTCAAAAGTAGTTTGCCTGTCCTCATCTTGCCTGTTTGATCCAGGGCAGGCATTGAGGTAACTCTACCAACCGGACTGAAGCCAGATTTGAAGCAGAGAAGGGCAGATGTAAGCACTATCTCCAGTGGAGCTCTCCCAGGTTTTCTAGCTCCAGCTAGAACCCTTCCTTGTTTGAGGCTGTGGTATCGGTGGCCTGAAATGCATGGGCCTCAGGGGAGCAAGTGGTGGCATGATACAGAGATGATGCTCTTTGATCAAGAAACTCCTGGTACACACTTCTTATCTCCACCCCACCTCCTTCTTGGGAAAAACCAGGTTCTGTCAAGTTGATGGAGTCTATAACTGTCAATTCTGGGAATTTAATCATCTTGGTGTTTTCAGTCTCAGCACTCAGCTGTTCATGTGCAGCACTTCTCTAATGCAGCCAGCTCCTCCCTGTTGAGCAAACTAGTCTTTAGCAGCATCCTAGAGACTTTATAGAGACAACCCTAACACTCATGGCAAAAGTAGACCACAATCTCCTTCCACGGCCTAAGTACCCAAAAGAACTTCTAGCTGCAAGCTTTCCTGTAACTGCAGGGTCGTTAGCCACTGAGCCACCCACGAACACAAGTAGTAATGAGTTGAATCTGACCTTATCAGATGAAGGGGGAAGTGTTTCTTTGCCAGAAGTGAAGCAGAACTAAAGCAGAAAGTGCTTTTATTATTTTTGCAAAGCATTTAGCTTTGAGACAGTATTCCTTTGAGAAAATTCAAAACCTAATGTGATGAAAGGCAAGATCTAGATCCAAGTTCTTGCCTCTCCAGCCACACTTTTTAATAATCTTTCCACACAATGTCATGTAACATTACAATTTTGTGTATTCGGCATTAATCCCAGGTATCACCTCCAGCCTTCATCTCACTGCCAGCAGTCCTTTGGACAGGAGGACTGCGTTATGGCCTGGAAAGCAAACTTGCTTCTATACAGCGCAGTACTAGAACAAGGTATTGGGGGTTTCTCAAGATACCTAATATTTTTCTTTCTGTCACTGACCCAGAGATTAAGGAAAGGCATAATTTCATCCCAAAGTGTCCTGGATCATATATTGTCTCACAGAGCAATCAGCGATCTGCAAAGTTGTTCCATCTCTTCTTTCTACCCTTTAATACATAACAGTTAGGATAATGAAAGCAAAAGGAGTACTAGCAGGTCAATCCCAACGGCTACTCCCACCTCTAGGAACACAAAAGTTAAATTTGCACGGGAATGGGCCATGACTTTTTTTTTCCTGCTTCTGAAAGATGAGTCTTGGTGAACCCAACATCCTAGAACAAAGCATGCTACTGATCAGCCATAATACTGTATAAATGAAGGCACCAAATACTAGTGAGCACCTCCTTAGCAACACATCCTATTAAAACCTTAGAAATGTCTTATTTTTAACCTGAGAGTAAATGCTCTCACAGGAAACAATTAAGGTGGGCAGGTACGTGGCAGACAGGGGTATGGGAAGACAAAGCTTTACCTGAGAGACAGTTGACAGGTATCAGAAAAAGAAATGGTCTAGTACTGAACTGGTTGGGAGGAGTCTCTGGTGAAAGGAAGAAGCTGCCCTATGAAAAGGCTGATGGGACTCTGGGAAAGGGCCTGCTCACTCAGCAAAAGCTCGTCACATCCAAATGGCAAACAGCTGAACTCAGATGATCTGAGCACTGCTCTCGACTATGTCACGGAATTCCCAAGTCATGTTATCTTTTGCTGCCTCCCAATATCTTCATTTTATAATAGTAATAATGACAACTTTCCACCTTTGTAAGTTCTCGTAAGATCTATGGATGGGAATCACTTAAAAAGGGGTCAGTATTTTTAATTACTATGATACACTGTCCTGTAACCCAGCTAGTCTCTCTCAAAAGCCAAACAATAATCTAGTTCAATTATTAATTTATTATGACAGTACCTCATCTTTTGTCAGCAGTGGTCTTCAAAATGTCTTCTTTAGCTCTGCTCTCAACATACAACTTGTTTATGGTTCCATATGAAGCACAAAAATCAAACTGCTCTTCAGTACCTCAATTTTTTTAACACATTAAAAAGATAGCATGACATGATATTGAGTTTTCAGTAAAACTCCATCCAATTTAAACAGATGTAAAGAAGGGCCTTCTTAAGCTTTCAAGCTAAAAAATTCACCATAAACAGTAATATAATCTGTGCAAGTAGCCGTAACCTTGTCTATGCAATTGATATATTAGTCTGTATTACTTATTCAAGTAGCAACTGTTCCATTTCTAGGCATTACAAGTATTGCCAGGAAGAGGTACCTCTTACTGCACATTTCTTTTCAGACTTGTTTCCTTTCATCTGGACTTCCTGAAACAATTACTGCAGTACAAGGGCTGGAGAAAGTTAGAAGTGGGAGACTAGTTTTAGCTCCAAGCTGAACCCAACTTCTTGTCACTCCTTCTGACTGGTGTAATAATGACAGAGCGATCAATTTCTTTTGTTTGGGGAATCTGATCAGCAAAGTATTTATTTCAAACGTGATTCTCTTCAGAGATCATTTGCAAATTGCTTCTTTCCTCTGCCCTTGTCAGAAACAAATGTCAACATAATGCTGAAGTCCAGGACACAGTATTTTACACCAGAAATACAGTGTCAGAATTTGCACTGGGGCCTTCAGGGACACAGAGGGTTTAAAAGGCTAACACATTAGTTTATAGAGGACTCTTGGTAGCAGAAGGAAAATTGATTTTGTTTCCCTGCCACCTAGCTCTCACAAAACACATTTTCCAATTTGTCATCTCATATACTTGGCTAGAAGAAGTAGTAATTTATTTCGATCAGATATTGCATACTGTTAATTCTAAAAATGCAAGGCAAAACAGAATAATCGGAGTTGTGAGAAATTTACTTACCTTCTACAGTTGCACCCACATGACAATGCTCGTGTTCAGGAATTATGGGCAGTATCTTTGTGGTCTGTGCAGTAAGTGGGACCTGTTGTTTGCTGGCTTGCACTGATGAAAGTTAAGATAATTTTTATCAATATTATTAAACAGCAAATACATCTGCAGCGTGTTAAACATTGAATCTGCAAGTTTGAAAATAATTGAGACCCATCTGAACACAAGGCAGACGTGGACAGCCAGTTTTTCAGTGGGGTTTCAGTGCCTTGAGGTGCAGATACATGTCAGGAACTCCTGAAAGTACTAACCATGTTTTCTAGTTAACTTCCTCTTGATACTAGTGGGACTACAGCATGCTGATCCTAAGTCTCCCTGGGAAGCAGATCGAAGGTAGGCAAGTAAATTGCTCTTGGAAATTTTACTAGTAGTGAAAATACAAAAGCATGCAAAGTTGGGGTTAACTAAGAGTTCTCCTAAAATTCAAAAGCCTACAGTTGGCCAGTTAAGCAGAAACACCTGAACTTTAGAGTGTGAGCTTTCTGATTCATTTTCACATAAGGGCAGCCCAGATTGCCACTCAGGAACACATGATGTGGCCTCAGCTAACTTGTCATACACTCAGGGAGAGCTACGGGGTTTCATCCAGTTGTTAACAAAGATGACAGCATGCACTCGGAAGCAGGGAGAGGTGTGGTGATGCCTTTAGCACACTGGCAACGCAGATACTGGTATGATATCTTACTGGGATGCAGATAAAGAAATGCAGAAATAGCATTGTCAAGCTAATGAAGTCAGAGCTGTTGATATAATGCATTTTTCAAAGAACCACCATAGAACACAAATAATATCTTAACTCCAGGTCCATCCTGTCCCTGACCATAATGTCTGTAAACCTACAAATGGGTTTTCTACTGAGTTCATAACAAGAGGATGAATTGTGTCACTTATATGTAGCTACATCCCTTCTCCACTTACTGTATCATTTGGGCTTCTCTCTTTACAAATGCAGTTAAAAAGTGGAGTTTTGATGTTGGTAATTAAGCAACTGAATAGGAAAAGCAAAGTTAAAATAAAACTGGGGTAGTTTTAAAAATAACAACGGATCTTGTTTCACACTCAGGATGAATCTGGAGAGAATGGGAATGTAGGCTGATTATCCCTTCAGAGCCTGTGTGTAACACTGTTCTGCATGCACGCAAACTGAGCAGAGAAATGGCCCCTTGTGCATCAGTGCTCTACTGAAAGCATACAGGGGCTATGAAAAGCTCCCTAAAATTACCTGCATCCTATAGATTTTATCCTCTGTTCTGAAACATAAAAAAAAGACGCAAAGCAGTAATAAGGCTTCACATTTTTCTCTGGAAATGTTGTGTCTCAGAAACATGTAAGTCTGTTTAATATTGAATATTGTGACAAGCTTTGGTTTTCCCAGCATTATTCATCTAAGCTGCAGAGGAAAAGACAGCTACTCAGCTATGTCAGGAACTGAGAAGTATCAGAATCAAATAGGTGATGCTTCACTTGGCCAAGATTAAACAAATTTCTCCTTTCTTGGCTTTGCATCTATTTGCTGCTGTAGAAGATGTCTCCTGCCTGTCCCCTTTGCTAAAAAGAAAATGTATTGCAGAATACAAGCAGGACTGAGTCTGAATTCACTGGGATGCCAGCCCTGACACTACTGAGCCAGCGTTCGCTTCTATTTCCAACCTGTCAACCAACCTGATGCTGTAGCAATACACCAGAGAGAGAGCAGAATTTCACCTATTTCTTCTAATCTTGTAGGAGAGGAACTATTGTTTTAATAGGATAGCACAGAAAGCAATACAGGAATTCAAATGACTGAGAGGAAATTTGTCTTGCTGTTTCTTATGTGCAAATTACAGCTGTCAAGCCCATTTATATCAAATGCTTTGGATGTCACAAAAATCTAAACAGTCCAGAAAAAACCTGCAGGCCAGAAACCCTGAGGTCTTACTCTCTGAGTCCTGGTTGTCACCATGATGCTACAATGACCTTCTTCCAGGATGAGTTATAAAATTACCATCCGTCAGAATTAACTTTGCATTACCGTGAGCCAGACAAGTGAGCCAGGGAATCCTGTACTCGTATCCTAAAATGTAATGAACGAAACTGTGACTCTGTGAGCCAATGGAGTATCACTGAAAATGAAAGAAGTATACCATTTGAGCAATGTAGAACAAGGCAGCACATTTGAACTACGGTTGACCACACAGAGTGTAGAGTAATAACATGATGGTATTAACAATATGACTCCCTGTCTGCACGGTTCCATTCTAGCATAGGAAAGGGAGCAGGCCTATCTTCCAATAGACCTTAATGCTGCTTTCAAAATAGAATTAAAAAACCCAAGGAATGTAATTCTTGTGCTAGGAAAAGAAGGTCTAAATGGGAATTTATAGTGGTAGACTTTTGGTAATATAAATTCACACTTAGTATAATCCATATAATTATATTAATGAAACTGCCATTATGAAAAGACCCTTCTAGGCAGATTCAGTCTAGGTATTAAATGCCCTGATTTATGCAATCTGTTTCCTGTGCAACTACTTCTTTTTTTTTAGTAATGTAATGTACAGTTCACACACACTGGCCTGCTCCCAACAAGTGATTCTGTGCCATGTCCCCAGGCTTATTTTTGTTTTAGGATACAGCTATATAGGAATAGCTATACTTAATCAGTTACTGGTAGTGGAAAAGGTACTGAAGTGGTTTAAGGAAAGTGGACTAAAGGAAAGGTATAACAGCAGGGTAAGTATAGCTGCCTTCCCTTTCTCCAGAACTGAGGCTGATTTAAGCAGTAAGCTGCACGTGCCAGTTTAGCAGTTTCTATCTGAGTTCTTTTAAAACACTGTGGGGAATACTGCCTAGTCCTTCTAATTGCTATTATTAATTTATTAAGTTTTTCCAAAACCTCTTCTATTGCGTCTTCAATTTGAGAAAGCTCCTCAAACAAATTCTTGCAATAAAAGTCTCTTATGTGGGCATCTCCCTAAGATTCTCTGTCATGAACACAAAGCAAGGAATTGCCTTTTCTTCTATGGATTATTTTCCATGTGCTACTACTATCAAGTCCTATTTGATACGAAAATGCTCTGTGTCTGAAAACACAGATCAGCCACTTAAAGAATACTTAATTCTTGCACTGAAGAAAAAGCACCCTATACTCTTTCCCTTCTCTTGTGGCTGCATTTAAGGGCAACTGAGTTTTGTCAATTCATACCATTCAAGGGACTGTTTTACATAAACACAATGGCAGGAACAGATCCAAAGTCTACAAACATGGTCTGTACAGCCCATGCCCTAGTGCATACTTTTTTGGCTTGATAGCACAGACAACGTTTAGTCAACTTTCATGACCAGAATGCTTTAAAGCTCCCCTATCCTCACTATGTGTGCTTAATCCCTTGTAGTACCATGAATTTGGAAGGCTGTAATTTCAATCCTGCCCTAGAGAACATACTATACATTTTTCCTCCTTTCCTCTGGCCACCGGGCTAAATGGTAATGATTCATGGACATAGAGCCACTAACAGTTTCACAAAACTAGCATCCCTGCTGTAAATTATCTTTTTGTAGGACCACAGTGATATTAAGACAGTAATTTCCTGAGTCTACTTAGGAAATCATTCTCATTCTCAAAGTACAGGTTTCCTTCTTTTGCTTCCCTTATCCTTTCTGAACTTTGAATAACCTTTTAGTAGTACCTATGCATCTTTTCATCTACATGAGATACTGTCACATCCTCTCAGACATGTAGTTATTTAGTCTTATTACAATGTTTCCAGGGTGGTTGTATTGTCTTCAGTGGATCTCAATGTTTTGTTTCAATATTCCAAGCTATGCACTAATGACAGTGAAAATATCATTGAGGCCTGTCGAAGAAGTCATCTATAGATATTTATAAACCATTATCACAGGAGCAAATCTTAAATTTAGCAACTGTGAAAAAAATAAACTCTTTTCATATGGTCTTGATTCTGCTTTAAATTATATTGGTATAAATTGGGAAATTGACTGGATTGACTGGAATTACAGTGTGTGAAATCAAGGAATTTCCTATTAAAATAAAACCCATTATAGCAGTTCATACAACTAAGCATCTTTCTGGGTTAAATGGATAGATTGAAGTGGGAGGAACATAGAAGTAAGAATGACAGACCAATATGGGATTCCTATTCTCTTCAGTAAAATCTAATAAGACGAGATTTGAATTTCCATAGAAGTCCATGATAAAAAATGCCTTTGGATATAGAATACTAAAAATGCCTTTGTGAACATGCTGATAAAACAGGTATGGTATTAGTGAAGCTACTCAAGACAAAAGATGTCAGAAAGATAATTCCTTTCCTGCGGTATGAAAATAATGAGCTCATAAATACATCTTAGATGTAGCCAGTGCTTTAAAAGTGCGGAGCATAAATTGTACTCCCAGGAGAGTTCAGGCAGACAGGGAGCTATTCACTCTTTCCTAGGTAAAATTGAAATGCCATGATTTACTGAGTTGTAGAGAGAAATATTGAGTCTCCTCTTATTCCTGAAGAACCAACAAAACAAACAGGGAGGCACCCAAGCCTAGGCAAATTTAAAACCATTTTTTTTCCTTTGCTGGCTTTGTAGTTGTTGGTGTTTTGGAGAGAGGTCCATTTGCCATTCAGAACTATTATTCTATATGTCCATGTTAATCTTTTTAAAGATAGAGCTCCCTTCGTGAAACCAGAATCCATAGAATTTACTAAAGCATATGACTCTTCCAGCAATATCAGTAACACTCAGAGCTACGGTTGCTAATTTCCCCTCACACAAAGATTTGTTACCGAATCGTAATTTCTGGAACCAAAACTTTGAGTTTAGCCATGCCATTTAATTTATCTGTGCTAAACATAGTACACTCTCAGAAGACCCCATTTTAATTCCTATCTGAGACTAGAAAATTGTACTTAGTGGGAATTTTTCCCTAGAAATAGGCTACAAAGTGCCATAAGAGTCATTCTCTGAGTCCTGTTACAGCGATCCATTCCATCCTTTGGTAGCAGATTTTGTCAAGAGTCATAAACACAAAGAGCATACATACATGTGTGTATATGCCTATACTTTTCATACACACACAAAGCACTCAGCTGCCAAACCTCAAATGTGGCACACAACATGGTCAAAAATTAAAAGGAGGTAAAAAACCCAAAGTCATAAATGTAATGCATTTGGAAGACTGGGAGAAGCATTCCCACATGATATACATAAGTCTTCTTACAGTTTCATCGTCAGAATTATTTATTATTGATATAAAAATGTTTCCATAACATATGGCACATCAGATTTGTATAGGATCAAGGTAACTTGAAGCATCCTCTGACAGGAAAGACTTAAAAGGTCTTTCTTGACCTCCTCATACCTCAAGATTTGTTAGGTTTTTATTTTACTTGTATAGTACTGTCCTGGTTTCGGCTGGAATAGAGTTAATTTTCTTCCTAGTAGCAGGCATAGTGCTGTGTTTTGGATTTAGTAGGAGAAGAATGCTGATAACACACTGATGGTTTAGTTATTGCTAAGTACTGCTTATGCTAGTCAAGGACTTTTCAGCTTCCCATGCTCTGCCAGGTACACAAGAAGCTGGGAGGGGGCACAGCCAGAATCTATGATCCAAACTGACCAAAGGGCTATTCCATACCATATGACGTCATGCTCAGTATAGAAACTGGGGGGGGTTGGCCGGGGAGCAGCGATCGCTGCTTGGGAACTGTCTAGGTATCGGTTGGCGGGTGGTGAGCAATTGCATTGTGCATCACTTGCTTTGTACATTATGATGATTATTATTATCATTATTATATTGTTATTATTATCATTACTATTTTACTTTATTTCAATTATTAAACTGTTCTTATCTCAACCCAGGAGTGTTTCTCACTCTTACTCCTCCGATTCTCTCCTCCATCCCATCGGGGTAGGGAGAGTGAGAGCGGCTGCGTGGCGCTTAGTTGCTGGCTGGGGCTAAACCATGACAATTACTTACCAGGAAAAGGATGAATTTTAGTAGCAGGTATGGTTCTTCTTGCATGTCTAGAACTCTTTCTTCTTAGAATAGTAGAAACTGCCGCTACTCTGTGTTTAAAATCTGTTTTAAACAAAATACGTTATCTTCAACTATAGAATTACATATGGCACTGATCAGACAGAAAGCTGGTAAATACCTTATTCTTAAACTGTTAAACACCTTCCATGAAAAAACAGGAAGGTTTTGAAATAAGGTGATGAGGAAAACCTAGGGCCAGATGTTTTACATTTTCCTGAATGAAATTTTCTGGAAATTCCATTCAGGTTTGCCCCTTTCAAATTATTCCTTGCCTCCTCTATGCTGAACACCTTGAACAAAGTTTGGAAGGTTATCAAAGAAGTACATGTTCCAGTACAGGTTCACACACTGCTGACAGTGGAAAAGCAAGGATGGAGTGTACTGGCATCCTAGGAAGCTGAAAGATTCTTTGCAAGTGTGAGGTGTTCATCTTTGGAAGCACAGTTGGAGTGCAAGCTCTACACCACACAGAGAGAGAAAGATAGAGCTGGGTTGGACACCTCTGACTGTCCTCAGCACCCAGTTCATAAACTCCTCAGTCTTCCCATCCTGCTGCTGCTCTCTTAATATTGTGCTCTTGGTGGGGTTATTGCACTTGATCGTGCAACTGTTATGGTTAGCCCTGTTCTACAATGACAGCAGTTCAGGGCTCAGCCAGCTTCTGATGAGAGGCTCGCTCCAATTCTATATAACAGAATTGATTTTCATCTTTTTCTTTTGAGAACACTAGAAAACTTAATCTTTAAGAAATTCATTAAATTAGCATTATTTAGGTCATGATTTTTTTATGAATAGCCAGTGGAGATCTAATGCGCTGAAGCCCTAAGCATGCGCTGTAACAGTTAATGTCAAAGGAAGATCTGGAAGCGGTCTTAAGACAAGAGTGGAATGGAAAAGGCAAAAGGACTAATTTCTAATTTAGCTCCTTTGTCACGGATCTCTAGTAACCTCCACCAAGTTTATCTGGATATTTTATTTTATGCACTCATGGAAATAACTTCATTAATGTTTCAGAGATTCTCGAAGTCTGCCTAGCAGAATTTCTTGGAAGGTCTCAAGAGGAAATGAATAATTCTGTATTTCTTAACAACTTTCAGTAGTGCTCAGAAATTAAGAGAAAAACTACTAGCTGAATTATGACTGTAAAAATTCTTAGCAGCTGTTTTATGCACGTAGCAATATTTTGCTGTGTTCCTTGGGCAGCACTGAAAAAAGCAGACTTGCAATCAAAGATGGCATATACACATAAGGAATACAACCCTTAAATCTGATTTTTATGTACTTGTCTTTTTATCAGTAACATATTGATGTTGTTTATAATGTTATATATTGTAAATATAACTAATAAAAACACTATTACTCTATTAACAGCAAATGTATTCTAGAAGCAAATCAGTAATTAAAGCCTCAAAGGGGCATTTTTTCCTCCCTGCTTGTGTCCGTGACAGTTCTGAAAAACCTGCATTTAATAGAAAACTGACGTGTAAGAATAAAGGCAGTAAATTATTAATCATCACTACTAATAGTTCTGCATTAAAAATGGGATGTTATGACTCAAAGCATAGAAAATCATACTCATGACATTTATAGGTAGCTTTGAAATTACAAATAGAAGTCCTTTAAATGAGAGCGCTTAATAGCCCATTTATAAAGATCTAGTTTACACTTTGAGGGATTTTTAGATACATAAAATAGGTCTCAGAATCTGGGTCTAGCAATAAGTAAAAGATCATGTATTTTAACCAAGATAATCTCCTAAGGAGTTTCTCCACTCTTTTTTTTGGGGGGGGGTGGGGGGCACAGATTTGCCATTTTAAGCAACTATTTTGCTTATGCAAAAAAAGACAGAAATGTTTTGTGTGGGGGCACTCTTCTTCCTTCTGTTCATTTACAATTAAAGCTAGACTCCTATTGCTCTTTTGTTATAAAACCGCCTGTAGATACAGTAAGGATGATCAGGGGAATGGATATGGCTCATCATTTTTTTATTACCCCTGTGACCCAGGTCTCTATTCAGCAGCTCTGGACTACAAGGGGAATGGACATCTGCCTGGTAATAGCAACTAAATGCTGGTTCTCTGGAGGCATTCTGCCCACTCAGGGCTGACACTGGCAGAAAGTCTCAGGAAATTGCCGTGAAAAGCATCTAAGAGCTATTATCTCAGGTAACAGGTTAAGTAACACTCTTTTCACACTGAGGAAAGGGAGTGTGCTCCCTGTACCACCTATTTCTGACTTGGGATGAAAAAGAAAGACCAGCAGCTGACAAGCAGTCAATTTTCTGCATTGTTATTGTGCAGAGGACTTTATCTTGATTGCTCAAAAGTCTCTTGCTCAGGGTGCTCCGACACTTCTATTCTTGCTTTCTTCATTGTATATTGCTAGAAGAAATACTGTAAATCACAATTTCAGCCTGTACCCCAAGTGAACTGCATAGGAAGAGCCTGTCTTGGCTGGTGAAGGCGTTTTGGAGAAACAATTGTTTCAGTCTCTGAACTAAGGACAAGTTCTTTCATAGTAAAGTTTTAATCTCTTGGAATAGTCAATAGTGCTGATTCAGAAATCACAGCGCTATTTTCTTTGCTGAAATAACAGCAAAGAGAAGAAATGTTATCTGGGCTTAATTCAGCTCTGGAGTTAAGAAGGAACAGCTTGGTTGACCTGTATGGGATTACACCACAGCAGAATTTAGACAACCAGTTTTCAGGACAGACGGCTGAGTGCATATCTCCTCATAAGTATCCTGTAATTTTTCTTGACGATGACCTAGATGAATCATCTTCAGGAAGGAAAGTGTATTTCAATCTGCTTATATTGGTCATTGGCATTTCTGCTTAAGACCTTCAACAAGGTTCAACTGTAATTGTTTTATCTACTGGAATCAGTCTGAAAACAGAAGTTCATATCACTAAGGCTCATAGGCCACCAAGCATCTGTCAGAAGAAACATATTTCATTCACCATCAACAAGCTTGGATTTGCATCCACAATTCAGAGGTGAGAGGTGATAGTATCAATTATCAGAGTATTTCAATCCCTCTATAAGAAGCTTTTACCATTTTACAATTAAAATATTGGTGTCTGAACCACATTAATAATCAACAGCTTTGTTATTGTAAATGAATACATTTTTCATTGCATATAAATTTAAATTCACATAGATTACCATTTTGTTACTTACAGTTTTGTTCATTGTCTTGAACTATTTTGTAGATGACAGTTGAAATAGTGAACACAAAAACTACTAGAATCATAGTGACCCAAATGATCTTCGTCATACACATTGGATCTGTCCATAAAATGTAGAAGAGAGAAAATGAAGCAGGAAATCACTGGCAGAAAAAAGCAGAACAATCTATTTGGCTAGGTTTTTGGAACATGCTTATCCCCACAGATGAAAATTTAAAGCAAAAGAGAAGATTATGCCTTTTTCTTTCAGCCTGCTTTGTTGATTGAAATTAAGTTTCCTATCTAGAATTTAGCTTCATTTTCACCTGTATCTATCTTCCCATATCTGAAACAGTTATATATAGCTAAGTGAATGAAAATTTTTCCTATTTGTATAAACTGTTATATGCAACTCAGCCAGGAAGAAAATGCTTCAAAGATCAACATTTATATTTAAGGTAGAACAAGGGTAATATATATCCATCCCCTCTTTGTTTGGATGGAGCACAGAAGGAATTTGGTCCACTGTCCAACACTGGCCTGTACTGGCATTCTCAACCTCTTGGTCTATCCTCATATACAGGAGAAGGTAAGATTCTACATATAGAAATTTTCTTATCAAAAAGTGAGGAAATGCCACCAACAGGACCCCTCTGGGGAGTTCTTTTAACCAAAGCTGCCTTGGGGGAGAATCAGCGTGAGACTGGGTGTAGGAGGTAGGCTGCTCTTTCGGACAACAGCTGCTGCAGAAATGCACCCACATTCCGCAGGGAATTAGTTCAGTAACTGGTACAAGGCAGGACTATATACCACAGAGAAAGGACATGGGGAACTTTCTTCCCTGCTTGTTTGAAAGACCTTTCAAACATCTTTGGCAGCTGCATGTTAATGCATACCTTAGCATTGTCAAATAACTATTTTAAAAACCAACTCTGTTACTATGACTCATATAAAATCAAATTAGAGACTATAGCCAAACCACTGCTTTCCTTTCCTTGACTTAGAATAGGATAATTAGAGCTGCATCAACTTCCCTTGTGTTTCTCCTCCGCTGAGAAGTCATGAGGTAACTGCCAATAACCCCATGGCTCTTTGAGGTATGCACAGCTCATCCCTCCTAATTCAGAACTAAAAATATCTTTTGGGCAGTTATTTAGGCTCCTTTCAAACAGAGTACTCTACCCCATCTTGTAGTGACTTGCAATGATTTGTGTATCAACCTTGCCTAGTCAAAGCACTGAGCCCCTCTCTAGCTTTGTTTTGAAGTAAATAGAAAAAAGATGTGCTGTTAACTTTTATTGTTAATTTGAGATAACCACTTCCCAGGTAAATCACCATTAGCAAAGGTGGTTAGCTCATGTTTTGACACAAGTTAGCAGGGCAAGTTACAAACTATACTCCTCTCATAGCTAGACCTACTTATTTAAAAAAAAAAACTAAGCTGCCCTCTCTTCTCTAGGATTTTACCTGGACTTATTTAACATAGGTTTAGCCACCTCCAAAACACGTATTTTTTCCAGCAAAGGTACAGCATAAAATGCATTTTCCATACAAAA
The DNA here is from genome assembly GCF_030463565.1 of Pelecanus crispus. Classification (NCBI taxonomy): domain Eukaryota; kingdom Metazoa; phylum Chordata; class Aves; order Pelecaniformes; family Pelecanidae; genus Pelecanus; species Pelecanus crispus. The sequence goes on along the minus strand of NC_134646.1, from coordinate 61,309,797 downwards.
CTAAACGAATGTAATAATTCAGCAATTCCCAGATGGCAAGCGTTGCATATAGACGTGCTGGAAGCCCTGACCATGGCAGGCAATCAGCCAAAAAACTCCTGCAGCACAAAGAGAAATTTAAAAAGCTGATGTGCTGTCCTCTGAGAAAACTAAGGCTAGTTCAGCTGAAGATTTCTCTTTTAAGTGTACTGCAGTAAGGCTGTATAGTAGGATACTGCAGTATGACATAAAGAAAAGTCAAACCTGTCTCCTGGTTCTTCTGCCACTGAAGTTAACAGGAATTTTTTAATTTACCTCCAAGACAACAGGGTTATGCCATTATGGGGGAGGGGAGAGGAAAGAGTAATTTCAGCTTTTGTCATACATGCAATTTGTGAGTCTGTCACTGCTAAGCAAAAAAAATGTACAGACACTTACTTTGCTGTGTTGCTTCTAGGAAAGAAAAAGCCTGCTTTAAATCACTATAAAGATTGTCAGTTGCATACTAAAGGTGGTCTTTTACTAAGGGATGATCAAAATTGTATTCTTTTCTTGTGAAAAGAATAAAAGAATCTTTTCTTGTGAAAAGATTAAATACTTTCAAATGGTTGCTGAAAGCAGAGAACTACCTACTGGAAATTTTTTGCAAGATTCATATTGTTTCTGGTTTGATTTCCATTCTGACCCTCTTTTGTAACTTACATTCCACGTAAGACTTCAGTTGCAGTGAAATATTTATACAGTCACTTTGGTCTTCCATCATTGCCACTAGACAGGAATGATTTAGGTATTCTTCGGCTGCATTTCTTCTTCTGAGTATAGAGTTGTTGATGTGGATTTCCAGCAGGTAGTCAGTATTATGCTCTACTTCTTCATTCTCAGAAACTGTAGTGAAATTAAAATATTTACAAAAATAAATAATATCTTTTGTTTTCACTTCAAGTGAGCCTTTTGCTTTTGGAACTAAAAATTAAAACAAAACTGTTATATAACGTGGTAGACAGAGACAGCTCTCAGAAAGAACAATAAAATTAAGTTCTCTGTCTCATTTGCAAAAACATACAGTAGGCTTTTACATTATTGACTATGATAAAATGGACAAAAGGATACCATGTAAAGTTATTCTGAACAGATCTGAAGAGTATTGATTATCTATACAAAATATATTTCCCCTGCAAATTACAGCCCCTTTTTGCTTTACTACCATCTTCAGAGCTTTTCAGTTTTTTGTTGTTTTGTTGCCTGTTATCAAAGGTAACAGAGACAAAAATCAGGCTATGAAAAAAATAAAAACTAAGTAAACGCCATATGATGATAGAGATTTGAAGTGTACATCTATATCTGCTATCAGTTGCAAAAGGTCTTTGTTTCACTTCAAACCACACAGGCTGTGAGACTTGCATAATGTTAACAAGAAACATAGCTGAGACATTATCAAAAGTAGAGTTGTATAGGTGTAAGTGAGAACAGAGTTTGTCCATATATTTTTTGTTTTGTTATTTTCCGTACTTGTTAAGACAGCTATTTCATAATAAGAAAATGATGCATTTGGAAAAGAACTGCATGTCTTACATTTGGGACTTGGCCTGTTGCCCCTGTCACTGACAATGTTAGGAAAGCAAAATTCAGAGGCATACTCTTCCCCAAAAGTTTCCAGATACTTTGCAAGTCATTATGGCACAGAAGGAATATGCTGCTACTGCTCTGAAAAGATGTGGATGTTGCTGAACTCTTTCTTATCTGTATTGCCATGCCAGTCCTTATTCAGTGCTGCCTTCCATGAAACATACAGGGCCATTTCTGATACTACACAGTTGTGGATATCACGGACTACAAGCACAAAAATCGTTATTTCTTGTAGAGCTGCCATCTGAATAGTTACCATCTTTGAATTAGTTCTTCAGATACTTGCTCACAACCTATCTTCATATAATATCATCAATCAACATGTAGAGTTCCACAATGACATTTAAAAGCAAATTCAGTGT